>NC_056731.1:686143828-686496328 GCF_019279795.1 Protopterus annectens
GGGGGGGGGGGGGGGTGTGTGTGAAAATGCCCCAGGTGCTTATGGTGGTGTGGTAGGGAATACCTCAGGCTTGAACCCTGTACCCTGTATGCAGGTGTTAAAGACTTGAGTTCCCTACCCACCACCATTTGTAAAAAAAATTCAGATTTTTGCCTCATATTCGATCTGATCTGTTCCTCATAATATCTGTGGTTTGTAAATGTTGCAATGCTTGATATTTGATGGTGTAGTAGTGGCATTGTTGCCTCACAGCTGCAGGTTCTTGGGTTTGATTCTTGGCTGGGGTTCCTTCTTTGTGGGGTCTGTATCTTCTCCCTGTGTTTGTGTGGGTTTGCTTTTGTGTCCTCCCATGTTACAAAGACATGTCTGCATTATTTCTTCCTGGGCCTCTGCTGAAAATTGTTTATTTGTTCCAAGTCAGACTGTCCTGATTACAAAATGTTAAATAAAATTGACAGGCATTTGAATTTCAGACTTAAGGGTTTCTGAATGTTTCATTCCTTGCATATTTGATGGTGCAGTGGTAGTATTGTTGCCTCACAGCTATAGGTTTTCTGGTTTGATCCTTGGTTGGGGTGGCTTCTGTGTGGAGTCTGCATCTTCTCCATGTGTTTGTGTGGATTTGCTCTGGTGCCCTGCCATTTTACAAAGACATGTCTGCAGTTTTAATCCCTGCTGAAAATTGGTTTTGTTCTGTCCGCAGTAAAATTGACAGGCATTTGAATTTCAGACTTCAGGTTTCTGAATGTTTAATGCCTTGTATAATTGATGGTGTGGTGGTAGTATTGTTGCCTCACAGCTATAGGTTTTCTGGTTTGATTCTTGGTTGGGGTGGCTTTTGTGTGGAGTCTGTATCTCCTGCCTGTGTTTGTGTGGATTTGCTCTGGTGCCCTGCCATTTTACAAAGATGTGTCTGCAGTTTTAATCCCTGCGTCTCTGCTGAAAATTGTTTTTGTTCTGTCCGCAGTAAAATTGACAGGCATTTGAATTTCAGACTTCAGGTTTCTGAATGTTTAATTCCTTGCATAATTGATGGTGCAGTGATAGTATTGTTGCCTCACAGCTATAGGTTTTCTGGTTTGATTCTTGGTTGGGGTGGCTTCTGTCTGCATCTCCTCCCTGTATTTGTGTGGATTTGCTCTGGTGCCCTGCCATTTTACAAAGACGTGTCTGCAGTATTAATCCCTGCGTCTCTGCTGAAAATTGTTTTTGTTCTGTCCGCAGTAAAATTGACAGGCATTTGAATTTCAGACTTCAGGTTTCTGAATGTTTAATTCCTTGCATAATTGATAGTGCAGTGGTAGTATTGTTACCTCACAGCTATAGGTTTTCTGGTTTGATTCTTGATTGGGGTGGCTTCTGTGTGGAGTGTGCATCTCCTGCCTGTATTTGTGTGGATTTGCTCTGGTGCCCTGCCATTTTACAAAGATGTGTCTGCAGTTTTAATCCCTGCGTCTCTGCTGAAAATTGTTTTTGTTCTGTCCGCAGTAAAATTGACCGGCATTTGAATTTCCAACTTCATGTTCTTCAGAATACATAGTAGCACAACCTTTTTTTTTTTTAGCAATTTTCGAAGTTTATAAGATGAATATTTTAAATTTGTCCCTATTTTTGGGACTGTATTCCCCCATTATTGGCTTTGTCCAGGTTTTTGTGCTAAGGTTGACAGCTATGGCAAGAACTGAATTCACTGAATATGTTTGAGGGCTGTATTCCCTCATTACTGGGTTTGTCCAGGTGTTTTGTACTAAGAGGTTGACAGCTATGGTGAGAACTGAATTCACTAAATGATAGCCATTTAAGTTTCAGTCTTCCTCTCTTTTACAAAGCAGCTGATGTGGCGTAGTGGTATGTTACTCTGACTGTTTTTTGCTCAGGGACCTTGGCAGTAAAATATATGGTGGCAACACAACATTTTATTCTAGCAACTTTCCAAGATTATACAAGCAATGTTTAATGTGTCTCTGTTTTTGGGCTTTTGACCCCCCCCCCCCAATACATTTTGGCTTTTTCCAGTTTTCTTGAGCTGCGAAGTTGAGATGCAGTTGAGTATTGAGTAGATTTTACAAGGAACTGAGAGCTCCAAGGGAATAGAAGTTTAGTGCTTTGCCAAGTTAATACTAAAGCATGACAGGCTGTGTACTTGCTTTTTGATGCAGAAAGTTGTGGGTTCTACTCCCACAAGGGGTAGATGCTGCCGTACTGAGAATGTTCTCCTTGGTGAAGATACTAACTATGAGTTCGTTATCAGTTTGCCATCCATTTCCTCTTGACATATTAATACTAGCTTATCATTTTTTAATGTAATATAGGCAATTTATTCCTGAGGGGCAACAGACACTTTATTTTTCGATGAAACCATGAAATATAAAGGTGATTGCTAGCAGCAACCGCTTCATTAGTTACAGATTTCTTTAATGTGGAATTATTTAGATGACTGACTTCAGAGATTGTGCATATTTACTGATAATGGACTGTAGAATTGTGCATATTTACTGATAATGGTGGACTGTAGAATTGTGCATATTTACTGATAATGGTGGACTGTGGAATTGTGCATATTTACTGATAATGGTGGACTGTGGAATTGTGCATATTTACTAATAATGGTAGACTGTAGAATTGTATATATTTACTAATAATGGTGGACTGTGGAAGTCTGAGTAGACTTTTTTATGATAAATGTTCTCAACTGGGCAGTTTTGCCATTATGGGTGCATATGGTTTGTTTCATTGCTTACTGGAAAAAATGTTCAAAACAAATTTAAAACACCCTGTAACAAGTGTACTGTATTGTACAAGGAATATAATTTTAGTACAGTGAGGAAGGTGTATCAAAGAGCACATGTATGTTTCATATGCAAGGAGCCTATGATTCGAAAACAGCCCAAAATTAATCTTTATCTGCCACTGGCAAAATGTATTTTCTTTGAATGTGGGTTTCAATGCTGTTTCAATGAATGTGAGTTTCAAGGGCAGAGAAGTTTTAATGCTAAGTTTTCATTGTGAGGCTGCATTGCTTTGTTTAACAGATGACTTAGTGTTTGTGCTGTAAAATACAAAATAAAACTTTCAAATGAAGTCCAACTCATCATAGAAGTAAAGCAGTATGCACATTAGTGTTTATGGTAAATGGAGTGAAATAGCCAAGTATAATGGTTCATTGGAATGGCTGCAGAGGCTCCATTCAACCATTATTTTGTCAGGGGGGGGGAGGGCAGCAAACTCAGACAGGCCCAGCTGAACTATACCTCCCAACTGTCCAGATTTTCAAAGAATGAATAGATTTTTGCTTCTTATTTTTGGTTTGTTGTTCATAAAATTTGTAGTTTTAATTCCTAAATGATTTGCCAGAAGTCACTCTAAGTTTCAGACTTCATAACCTTCAGAAAAATGCATGTTAAAGTAAGAGCTGTTCTATCAACTGTCGCAATTTATACAAGAGCAATTTTTAGTACTGTTTATATGTGCCCCCAATATATTTGGCCTTGTTCAGATTTACTGCATTAACAGGTTGAGAGGTACATGCAAATAAATTGCTTTATAGAATTAGGCATAGCCAACCTCTCAACTGTCCCCAATCTTTGGCTCAAAATGTTGCTCTTCCCCCTTATAATCCCTCCGCAAAATAGCAATTTTGGAAGAAAACATGGAGGGTTTACAATTAAGAAATAACTGTAATAATCAAAGTTATAGATTACTTGAAATGCATGTAGATTCTTTTATATTTTGTCAGCTGCTCAAGGTAGCAGTACTAATATTAAAGTGTCCCTTCTTTGACAGGTAGCAGCTGTATTGTGTGTCTATTTTATATTTTTGCATCACGTTTTGTCCATGTTTCATAAAATTGTGTTTTTTGGCAAATTAGTGACATCACTAAAGACTGAAGTTAGAAAATGACAGACATTTGAGTTTCAGATTTTATACCCTTCAGAAAATTCATACTAATGCAAGACCTATTCTATTATCTTTCTAAGTTTATTAGAGCAATATTTAAAAATTGTCCTTATTGTTGGGCCTTTGTCCCACTTCTGTGTATGGCTTTGTCCAGATTTCTTGCTCTTGAGGTTGAGAGGTATGACAAATGTGTCAGGGCCATCACAGTCAGCCAGAGAGATTTCAAATTGTGACATGCTTGTTGCACCCCACTCCCCCATGTAGTGACTCTGGATGTGTCCAAGCAAAGCAAGGAGTAGTTGTATCTACCTTGGATGAGGAGGACACACTGCATAAGTACTACAGTGGCTTTTCATCTGTCCTTGATTTTGCAGAATGGTCTGGTTTCTGTCATATTTTTGTACTGTTGATTTATGCTTATTACTCAAAGTGCCTGTTGCTCTGTGTTTTTAAGTAGCAATGCTTTAATGACCATAAGGTAAGCTTGTCTGAGATCGTAAGATGCAAGTAAGCTTTAATAAGCATACTGTTAAAGAATTGCCAACATTGAAAGCCTTTCTGTTGTTGCCATGCAGAGAATACTTGACTAGATAATGTATAAGCCTTGGGTATTAAAGGACAGGATTCCATTATTTTACAAAGCTCATTACACTTGTTGGAGACTTCCAGTAATCTCTATAGACTTTACCCGTAAACTAAACAGAATGCCAATCATGTGTGGTCCATAACCTGTACAGTAATCTTTTAAGCAATGTATCTTGAGCTTGTTTCTTGTTTGCTTTTCATTTTTTACTTTTATCATGTTTTCCCCATGAAACAAGTTGTCAGGCAGCAGGTCTTTTTTGGATAAGAAACATTTTTACAAGTGGGGGCATCACATAGATTTCTACTTTCAGCATGTTACTTGGTACTTTAATAAAGCTGAATATATTATAATTAGGACTGCAGTGCAAGGAGAAGTGGTTTGAGTTGAGTGCTTCTGGTTTTTCTTATACTTGATTTTGACTGGCATTCCAGTAATGTATTTAAAAAGTAATTTATTTTTTCATGCCTCACAACCTTTTGTTTCCATCTAGATATTAAGTAAGCTGTCATGCAGCCAATGCATTGAAATATTTTTATTCTTCTACACTTATTTTTGTCTTGATTGGACTTTCATAATGATGGTTTGCCACCCAGGGCAGCGTATTTAATTAAAGTTAGTTTTTTGTGGTTTTGTGCATAGCCCCTCCCCTTTCTGGTTGACCACACCCCCTCCCCTTGACCCCACCCACTCAGCTGTCTCCTGCAGCCCCCCTGTGATTTGAAGTCACCAGCCACCACTGCATAGTTATTTCCTACAATCAAGGGACATTTGCCATTGTATCATTCTTGGTCAGGACACACCTACTCAAACAGGGACTGTCCCTCACAAAGTGGGACAGGAGGCACCCTGCTTATGTCAGTGCCTTAATCACCCTATATCCAACTGCCACTATGCGAATGTTTAAATTGTATTTTTTCTCAATAAGTCATGTGGGGAGCCGTGCATCATGATCAGGTGTTTAATCCCAGGTAGTAGGTTCTGCATGACCGGCTGGAGGCTGAGCAGTCTTGTGAACCACTACTGCACATACAACCTGTGTCCAGATGTCTACAGGACTAGACATTGTGTCATGATACCAAGTCTGATGTTTACACAGGATACGTATGCCATGAGGAATATCCAAAAATTGAGCAAGACAATAACCTTCAATTTTTTACGAAAACGTGATAGGGTTTTACATGCAAGTGATACATAGTTTGCAATCCTGACACTGCCTAGAGTGCTAGGGTGAGACTGCGTACTAGATATGAGTAGTGGTCACTATGTGCGGATATGGCTGCGCCAAGCTAGCAGCCCGAGTATGGCTGGATTTGGTGGACGTTCAGGAATGGGGGGGGGGGTTGTGTGCTGTAGAGGGGATGATGGGTATTCAATTATGCATCCAGGCATGTTGTAGTTGGATGGCTCAGTTCCATCCAGACCATTATGTGCGTATGTGCCGGTGACGTTTCTGTACATGTGTATCGCACATTTTAATATTCATATGTTTGTGTGATTGTGTTCTACAGTATGGCCTGTCAGGTTGTATTGCGGATGTGTATGTTTGTTCTTTGTGTTTCTTTCTGATTCACCCACTGCTCCCTCATACACCTCCAGTTCACCTATTGTGCATCCAACACAGTCTCCCCTTTGTGGATTATTACATTATCCACCCCCCCACACCCATATTCCACACACTCCATCCATCCCTTCTCTGGTTGATGGCCCATGGCACGGTCAAGGGAACGCATTGCATACACTACATATCTCTGGTACCTGTATGGTTGTGAGGACTACCCTAGCATTTTTCACCTTCCACATGCTGTACATCACGCACATAGGTACATGCAAATACTTATCTTTTATGACATGGTAGGTAGACCCGGGTAATACTCGTTCATCTTTGACTCATCCTGACAAGGATGGCTTGGACCACAAATGGGCAGATTATGGCCGAATGCTCTGACCATTGGTAGGGTTGCCACCTTTTCATATGGCCAGGATGGGATATATTCAGGACACACATCAGATTTTACAGGCCAACACATACCCACGGTCAGTACAATGGATAATACTTTTGTTTTTTGCCTAAATGTAAGCTTATTGCTGTAGCAGTTTAGATGCTTCTTCTGTTTCATTTACTTGCTTATTCTATTTCTTGTAACATGTATGTATGTTACATATGGAAATAACTATTGTATGTGACTATTACATGAGATGTGGGACATAATTATGTCATACGGTCGCAGGATATTTTACCTTTATAATGGTTTTGGTATGAACACAACTACCCAGATGGGGACTGTCCCTCTCAATGTAGGACAGATGGTAACCCTGACCATTGGGCTAGACTTAGCTATTGGCGGCATGCTAACACGATGCGTTTCACTTCCACTTGGTATAACTATCAACACTGCATTAGAATTCGGGCATGGGGTTTTAAATGTCATTTCTTCGAGGGATGGGGACTCAATATTCGGCTACGTGCATTTGTGTTTGCTTCTTATTTTTGTGTTCACAAGAACTGTCTTGCATGCTTTGCATACGTTTCAGTATCCATGGACACTGACAGGTGTGATTACTATTGGAGGCAGGCTGTAATATTCAGCATTTTAGGTTGCACATAAACAGCCGACATGTCCACGCCTCCATGCGCGCTTCGACACGCCCCATGCACTTGCGCACGTTTCCTATGCATGTGGGTATGGCGGCAGCACGCCTTCATTAATATGCATATGGCGCTACTGCGCCATCTGTATGCCGCACGGTCGGTGCAAGCCTAACGCCGGCCTTGCACCAAGCTTCATAAATCCCGGGGTTTGTTTCTACTGTTCTTTTAAATGTTCCTGTCATGCTTAATTGGAAGTCCTTGATTGGATCTTTTTAATTTGAAAGTATTTAAATAACCATGGGAGACAAACCAGCCCACATCTGAAGAAATGTTAAAATGAAAACGTATTTGTGTTGTTGAGCGTTAATGCGTTTATTAGTTTTGCATTGGAGTGAATACTTTTAATAAATTTTGCAAACCCGGCTGTCTCTTAGCTTTATTGTGTACCCTCCGAGGGTCTATTTTCATAGTTATTAGTGTTTTCTTGGACTCCTTGGCTTTTTTTTGGAATTCATGATTGACACCACAATTGTGACAGATACCTATAAAGCTAGATTTGGGTTTTGCAGATTTATGCTGATACTGCACTGAGCATGTTCATTTAACTGAACTAGTGTAAGAACTTGCTAGAACTCTAATTGGTTTCCTCTGCTTTTGCTTGCATGTGTTGCATGCTGTACATTTGCTCTGGAGCTTGCCGAAACCATAATCTTATCACTTGCAAGCATACTTGTGTGCTTTTCTGTAACTTCATAGATTTGACAAATTTCAATAGCTTTGTTTAGCGTTAAATCAATGTCACAAAGCAAAATCTTTCTCACAGCAGCACTATTAATACCACACACAAGATTCTCCTTTATCAACGCAAGTCACCAAAATGACATATTTTAGCTTTGTTCTTCAGGTTAGTAATATAAGCTGCAAAACTCTCTACTGGTTTCTGATCTCTTGTGTAAAACAAATGCCTCTCTAATGTAATATTTGTTTGAGGGTAACACAGTTCTGAATTTGTGTTTTAAACACTCAGGGTCTTCCCTTAATTCAGCCTGTATAACAATATGGCAGTTTTTATCTTCTGCATACATGACAGAACACTTTCTTTCAATGGCCTTTGACTCAGCTAGGTTTACCAAAATGAATGCCCTAGTGCTTGTATCTTTGTCAGAATAAGCTGCTTGTATAAACATATTGTACTCATGCTCAAATATTCACCAATTCTCTGCAATATTCTGATCAAGTACAAGTGATGAGGGCTTTTGAAATCCATCTGCCATATTAACACATACTAGCGAAGGATTTTGCAAATATTCACGAACACGCACACAGACACACACACACACACACACACACACACACACATATATATATATATATATATATATATATATATATATATATATATATATATATGTATATATGCCAGAAATTGATTCCAGTATTCATAGCTATGCCCAAAAGCACAACAAGCTTCTAAATAACTGATCTTTGCGAAATAAGTCTCCCGGGCACGGTAATACTCTTGACATTACTGTACTACAAGAAATCACCTCTTATCAGTGTAAGAAACATTTCAAAATAACTGCACTGTGTGAATGAACTGGGCAGAAGAAACTCGGAGTATGAAACATTTTGAAGTAACTGCACTTTGTGAATAAACAGTACATGACACACTGAAAGTTCTCCAAAATGGCAGTATTTTGATAGATAATTCTTTACAGTACCAGAAACACTCTGTAATGGTGGCACTTTGTGAATAGACATCCAGCACAAGAAACTTTTCAAAATGGCTTTACTTTGTACTTCACGAAATAGCTGCACTTTGTACACAAATAAACCCTTCAGAATTCATGCACAGTAATAAGCACACACTTTAAGCACTTTTATACACTTTGAGATACTTCAAATAATTCTGGTTATACTATTCAGGGCTTGATCAATGCGAAGTAGTAGTTATGCCAAAACACAGCACTTTGCCATAAAACATGCAGTTGCCTTGCTTTATTTACATTTAATGTGCCCTTTTTTGCACTTATTATATTCATTTTGCTGGTTTAATCTTTTTCCATGCCTATTATACATTTCTTGTGCTCGTTTTACTCTAAACATGCCTGTTTTGCTTTAAACACTTGTTTTTCTCTAACTGTGCCTGTTTTATGATTCCATGGTAATTCCAAACCTCTTATGTACTTTTCTGATGCTCATTTTATCAAATCTCTTAATTTTAAACATTTTATTTAATCAACAAACCTTTTGTGCCTCTCACTTTTTCAATAATGTGGTTTGTGCCCTTGTAATGCTCTGTTTTATCTTTTTTTATCAAATAAACTGTGCAAGTTTTCATTACCTTTGGTTCTTTTCTGGCTATTTTTGTGCGTGTTTCTTTTAGTTTACCTTCATTGTTAACCCTGCACCTCGTGGCTCTGGAAAGCAGTCTCTGGAATCCTGGTTCTGATACCATTTCACTCATCTAGTCAGGATACAATAGACGACTTCGTGAGTTTTGTTTATGCAGCTTTATTATGAACAAACAAATCAGGATTGAGGCTTATTAAATTTATTTTATATAAACATATATGCAAACTAGGTGTTACACTCATACATGCTCACTCTCTGGCTACACTCTCAAAATGGCACGGAGATTAGCATGTGCTCAGTATTTATATGCAGTTTTAGTTCTTAAAATGTTTCTTAAAGACACAGTACACATGCTCTGTTCTACATATACCTTTATTTTTTTCTATTACTTGTGTACTGTTATTTGTTATGTCTTTTCATCTTTCCAACTGAGAAGCTGTCTGTCCCATTCCCCTCTGTTATTACCATTTCCATCCTTATTGGCTTCTCCTACAACAGTTTCTTTATTGTTATTTCTTTTTTTCTGGTAATGATTTAGGAAAAACACACTGTACTCCAACTGTAGTCTACTCAGTGTTTTATTAGATGACATTATATCATTTCTTTCTCTTAAATACACCAACCACAAGTATATATACATATATATATATATATATATATATATATATATATATATATATATATATTTTTTTTTTATCTGATTTACTGCTACTCCTTTCTCTATGTGCTGGACTGTTTAAATTTTCTAATAGGCCCCAGGTCTATGCCCTGTTCTGTGTTTCATATCTTAATGCCTAAAAATGTGAATTCTACAATTAAGATGTCATTCCCTAGATGTACGGCTGTACAATCTGAAGGCTAAAGTGAAGCTTTGACGTTTTTGTCTATGTATCCATTTTTTAAGGAACTTCTTTCTTCATCCTTTTCTTGTCACACCCCATGTCTCTGAGTTACCAGCAAAGTCAGTAACTTAATTCTTCATTATCTGCGTAATGTCTGAGACAAAGAACTTGACACTGTCAGCCTTGGTACTACTATTCACCTCTGTCCTTGCAGTTAGTCTGTCCAAAGGAACATCAGTACCCACCAGCAGTTGTGGTTCACCATCAATCTCAAACCCACATGCTTGTTTCCAAGCCTGACTGTATGTCATCGTATGCCTACAAGGTACTGCATTATCAAAATCATTCCATATCAGGACATCTGCAGAGATATCCTCAAAAGCACCTACTTGCTTGCTTCCTTTTTCACCCTCCCAGTCAAGGTGAACCATAGCCAAAGACATTTGGAATGGGGTCCCTCCTAAAACTCTGACTGTAGTATACTGCTCAAGTAATAGTGCTCCTCTTTAACCATTGCAGGCTTCAAAATGGTTAGGTCAGATGCTGTGTCTCTCTTAGCAGTGGCCTGTTTCCTATCTACTAAGGTATCATATAACCCCATGTGGTAGTTTGGTACCTTTGTTGTCTCCAGACAACTTACTGCTGGCATTTTGTTATTCCCACTTACTGGCTCCCCTATCTTTTGTTCCTCACCTTGCTTGCAAAGACATCTATATGCTGCATGGCTCCACTGGTTATATTTAAAACTTTTAACCTTGGATCCTTGTCATGTACCTGAACTAATGGCTTCCCATGTTACTAGCAGGCTCTATTGGGGAAGTTTAGGCTGCCGACCATGGGTTCACTTAGACCCATGTGCAGCACTGGGTAAAGCTTTCCTGTGCAGTGATGCCCTGCTTGCTAGGTATAGGTCTCCTTTTCTCCCCAACTCATCTGTGGTATTGCATTCCTTATCTGCCAACCAGATTCTCATGTCCTCAGGCCAAGTGCTAAGGGCTTTGTTCTTGTGGAAGAAATTTATTGACATTTATTGCTTCCTCACCCACTGTAAATTGTGGAAGAAATTTATTGACATTTATTGCTTCCTGGGTTCAGTTATTCCCTTCCCCATTACCTCCACAAACCTGGTGAAGAGTCAGCATCTCCTTTTCATGTTGCTTCTCCACCTCATTTTCTTCAGCTTCTAGACATCTCATCTCTCTGCTGATTTTAGTGCCATTTTTTTCTCCATTTTGTCAGCCTGCAAATGCCACAGTCTCTCTGGTGACTCTAGTTCCAACTGTTTGGCCTCCAGTTCAAGTCTGTTTAACTCCAGATAGATTTTTAAGTCCTCTGAGGCAAAGTTGAACTGTCCATTTTCTGGGAGTTGTACATCCTCAAGGCCATTCTGGTTGTTCTCCTTGTTGCTGGTCTATGATGCCGCTCTGACTAAAGCTGCAATAATTTCTGCTTTAGTCAAGTTGACATGCACCAGTCCTTTGGCTTGGCACATTTCAGCCAGATGGCTCCTTGTCACCATGCTATACTCCTCTGCTGACATCCTTGCTTACTCTCCCTGACTAACTAAGTTAACAAAAAATAAATAAAAGTATCATGATGTCAAACTCTGAATGTCTACCATGTGGCTGCTTGAGAGTATAAACACCTTCTATAGTGACCACTGTTTACAAGCTACAGGAGTTCAATATCCATACTACTGAATCCCAGTATGTAATGTGGTGATCCCACCACTGCCAACAAAATGTGATGTGGATATCCCACCACTGCCAACCAAATGTGATGACCCACTATTGCCATCCAGTAATCAAGATGCCTCAATCCTCACCACTGGCAACAGTGGGGGATGTTCACTGAGAGGTTAACAGGTACACACACACAGTATTTTCAGATGCAGCTCTCTGCATCAAGTGCAATTGCCCTTAAGAGCACACAGAGACCACAGTCAGTCCAGGGCTGGTTTCTCCCTCTTCCTCCAGATCCCCAGTAAGAATCCCCACTGGCACAGCTATAAAGTTGAGACCTCAGCTGAGTGAAAAAGCCAAGACCTCCAGCACCCTCTCTGTACAGCCAGTTCTTCATGTCCCTGACCAAGTAGATGACACACACACTCTTACAAGTTTGCTTTACACACACACACACACACACACACACACACACACACACACACACACACACACACACGCACACACGCACACACACACACACACACACACACACACACACACACACACACACACACACATACAGACACACATGGGAAAGGCTGGCACAGGTTTACTAGTTATGCCCCTTTCTGCCCAGACTTTAAGGCAGTTTTCACTGCCACCAGTCACTGCTGCCAGCTACCTTAAGGCCGTTAAAAAAGGGTGTCCAATCTTACTGTGTAATAGTAGTATTAACACAAATGGTAGTTTGACCAAGAGGAAGGCTGTTAGGAGTGGCCCACACAGTGTCACCAACTAAATATACAAGTACTCTCAACACTTAAACATCTCTACACAGATCAGCCACAATGAAAGGTTTAAATATATTTAATAATAAATAATAAAAGAACAAGAAAATAGTAAATATATATTCATAGTGACATCGGAGTTCAAAACCAGAAGAAGTATGTAAAATAACATTGCAGTGCAGGGTCACACAAACAAAGGAAAACATCTAAACTAAACTTCACTATATCCTGACTGTATCTAAGAGAATTATACTGTTCCCTAGAAACTTACTTCATTAGATCAAGGCAGATGTGTGGTGAATGGATCTTGTTGTCAGGTCTAAGACGTAATACAGAATGCTCTGTCTCACCAACAGACTTCTCAAATTAATATTTAAAATATTACTGTTGGGATAGCTTGCAGAATGACATTATTTTTGGTCATCTGACTTCTAGTTCCAGGCCAAAACCCCCATTGCTAGAAGCTGGCAGCATTTAGCACCTACCTGTAAAAATATACAGACGAGGGCTTTTTCTCACATCTTTGGCAGATGCTGGAAGTCATAAAACAATTGCATTTCTTCATGCTTCAAAAGTAACAGTTAGTTCATTCTAAATACAATACAGAAAGCTTCCTAATACAGACCTTGTGTCTCTATCTGCATTGAAAACTTGAGAGATAGCTTCTTTATGGTGGAGCCCATAAAGTGATTTAATTTCAGATATTTTTCTAATGTTTACTGGACTGAGGTTTTAATTTCAAATATTTTTCTAATGTTTTCTGGACTGAGGTTAACTCTCTGTATCCAAGTTTCCACTGTTAAAATATATACATTTAAACACTTACAATAGTGCATGTACATTTTTGTTCTCTTCCAGTAGGGCACACTGTGGATATGTTTTAAACCCAGCACTTTTACAAATACCTTTTCAACACAAACATCTGCACAGAGCAGTTTGATATACACATGACATTCAGTTGTAATACGTTTGTAACACAAGCATCTTGCATAACTCATTTCAATACTCACCAATGACATATTATTATTTACAAAATTCCAGCTAGCTGTGCTAGCAGTATCTCCTTTTGTCACAACAACAATTGCAGAAATGCACAATCCTGTTACTCTAGCACATGGATAATGCTGCAGCTTGGCTGCACAGTGCATACACATGTGTAGCCCAGACAATCAGGGATTAGGAATAAGGTAACTTGGTTACTGATAGGGTTTGGAGGATTAGTTGTCACAGCTCAGCACAATAAAGCCTGGAACCTCCCAGATGTAAAACAGGCAAGAGCCCATAGACTGTTTAAAGCTAACATTGCTAAGTAACCAGTAGTAATTCAGGTCCAGAAATAACAGCAGTTAACCAGCATCTTACCTTAGGGGAATCATCTATTCTGGTTTCAGAAGTAAAATTTGCCAAAGCAAGTAAAAATAAAAATAAAAATAAAATGATTTTTATATAACATCACCATACTTTAATGCATAAAATAAGTAAACAGTTCACTTTCCAGATGGTGTGAGACTATTGTCCAACTTAAATGTGCTAATAAAAGTTCAAAGCAAGTTTTGCATGTTGCAGTTCAGCACAATAAATCATGGACCAGACCAAGTTAAAGCAGAAAATAAGAGCAATAAGTAATCAATAGTAATTCTGGCCCAGAAACAACAGAAGTAGCCCCTTATCTCACCAGGGTTAAATAGTCAAAGATGCAAAAATTGCCACAGCACAAAACAGGAGATTTATACCAGCAGTAGCATGCCCTAATGTATACAATAAGTAAAAATGCTATTACTTGGATGGTGTAGACTGTTTGCCAACAAATCCATCGGGAAGAGATCAAGGCATATTGCATAACCTATAATATATTCTTCATAACAGGACTTCATTTAGGACGGTGCAGTGGTGCAGCATTAGCATTGTCACCTCACAACAAGAGGTTCTCCACTTCAGTTCTTGGCTGGTGTGCCTTCAGTGCAAAGTCTGCATGTCCTCCCTGTGTTCCTGTGTGTTTCCTTCCACGTTTTAAAGTCATGCATCTGGAGCATTTCTCTCCAGGCCTCTACTGAAAATTGGCTTTGTTCCAGGTCAGACTTTCCCGGTAAATAAATGTTAAATAAAATAAATAAATATTTTCCATACTTGGTTATTAACTCACTCAAGCCTAAAATGCCTTTTTTGTGTAATTACAGTTCACACCCATATCACCATGGAAACATGACCTATCAGGACCACTTGAATCACTTTTAATCTACAGCCTCAAAAACAAGTTACTTACCACTTGAATGGAGGACTGCAATAGTTATCCCTCTTCACAAGTGTGGACCATAAAATTGCCCTGGAAACTACAGGCTCAATAGTCTGATTAGTCCTTCTGTGTTGACAAATATTGGATCCCCCTTTAAAGACACCAAAGACTAAGCCAATTATTGAAGTCAGTCATCTTTTGTTCATACTGTGCTAACATCCTTGGTGAGGGTAGAATGTTGCCCAACGCAAGACACATACCTGACAGAGACACATATTTGGAGAGATCAATGTCTGTCTTCACATCTTTGCGTTGTACAACAGAGTTGCCTATGACAAGAGTCCTGGGTAATGAGCTGACTTGCATTATGGGCTTTGGTCTTGTGACTCCACTGGGTGTAGGAGTATGAGTAGTGTTTGGTGTTGCAAGATTGTGTTAAGATTTGACAGTAGTGTTGTTTAATGTGAAAACTAGTTGTTCTAAGCTTGCCTCCACTCAACGGCTTTGTTTTAGCCATACTAAGTTACAGGTTTCAGTTTTAAGGGAAGTTTTATAGATAAAATTTACTTTGAAAACAGCAAAGGACATCATCAGATCATCTGATGAAGCATTTTCTATGTGAAAGCACTTATCCTGATGTTTATTAAATACAGTTTTATCCGGTCTCTTTGAATTTTTATGCTGCCTGCCTTGGTGGTTATACTGTGCTTTACTGTTTTCATTTTATATTTATTTGGCATGGTTAAACTTTTAGTCGTTGGTATTGGTTTGATATACATAAAATTTACTTTCTGGACATTTGTGTTGCTAAAGGGCACTGTTAACCTCTTGATGTAATAACACCAAGAAAGACTGTTTGCAAGTGTAATGCTACAACAAAAGTTAAACTACCTTGACAATGCCATTTCAAGTATTAGGGACCTTTAGATTGATTTAAAGACAAAAGCAATAAATAAAAAAATAAATCAGTAGCACTATAATCAATAAACTGAAGTACAAATCAATAGAATAAACCTCTTATATGACAAGGATGAAGCAGGATTAACTCAATACCTCCTCAGAGTGTAGCAAGTGTGACAAGCAGATGGGAGCTCTGGGAAAATAAGCAGCAGACAATTTATAGTAAGGGGGGGGGTTACTCATGAGCAATACTTATTTTCTGGGTGGGCACATAGTATTATGGATATATGGAAAACCACTAGTTGGAAAGTATTTAAAAAGGTAACATAAGAGACAATAGCAATGAAACAGGGGAAGGAGGGAATTTGGAAGTCTGATTACCCTAAAGAATGGAAGCCAGAGATACAACCTTTTAAAAGCACAACAAGAAAATGGTGGGAGGGTTAGGGAAAATGCAAACTCGAGTTCAGGTCCTGTTTTTAGAATTTCAGAACCTTTTAGCTTAATACCTTAGTGGGGGGTGGGGCAGACTCAAAGAACAGGGAAAAACAGGAGCTAGGTAAACAGAAAAGCAGTGCAATTCTACTTTAAGCATGTATATACAAGTATAAAGAGTACTGAAGAACAAATCCTAGAGTAGAATTCAAAATATTGCCACTATTGCAATCCCACTACAGATTAATGCACCAGATTGTTGGAATACAACTTTATGCAGGTATATACAGCTATAAAAAGTAATGAGGCACAAACCCTGAAGCAGAGTTCACAATAGTGCCTCAACTGAAAACCAGAGTCCTCTATCTCTTTACCAATCCTTGACATGAGTCAAGTCAAGGCATGCGTAGTCTAAGGCACGGGGTGGTAGAACCACTAAATAATGAGAGAAGCAGGTGGCAGCTGATAGTCAGATAGGGAGAGACAAAATAAAACCCTCAGGAAATGGCTTCTGCCATTTAGACCACCACTAGCAGTACCTTCTTTGTGTCATTTTCTCCAAAACATTTATACATGTGCTTATCATTGCTTCTCTCCACAATAACTGAAATACATAACCAGTTTATGTCATATGATCACTATTCATATTAAACTTTTGTTTTTCCTGGCTCTCTTCTTCTCCTTCTTTTAATGTAATTTTCTTTCCTATTGCATTCATTCCAGAAACCTTATAAGACACCTTTGGCCTTATTTTTTTATCTGGCTATATTACTACAACCTTGAGATCTTCTAGTAATTGCCCATGAAACATTACACAATGAAAAAAGCAGCTTTTTCTGGTGGCATATATCCCTTGCACTGGCATTACTGCCTTACAACACATTCTGCAAACAAAAGGACCACATTCTTTCTTTGAAACTACAGGGAGATATAGCGTCATCATTTTAATTCATGCATTACATACTGAATGACATCAAGAGTCTGTTGGAGAAAGCTGAATAAATATTTATTTCTTTGCTGATGAAGTACCCCTTAAATAACACAGCTGGTAATAAGTCAAAACATGGGATTTGCTACAAATAATTATCATTTAATTGATGTGACTAAGTGAAGCTGAAATATGTGCAACATTGGAAAGGTAACACTCAAAATAGTAATACTACCAAGGTCATAAAATATACCAAAACCTTTTTTTTAAGTTGGAAGCCAAGCAGTTTCGCCAAGATGCAGGCAACTCATAACCTTCCAAAATATAGATATACTAACTCTAAGGTTGCCATTTAACTGGAGGTCAGAAAACAGTAGGTTCCCAAAAGATGCTCAGTTTTTTGGTCTGGACACCAAACACATAGCAGAAGGATAGGCATTTGCACAATAAAAGGATGCTTGTGTTTCTTCAGTCCATAAGACTCTCACCAACTGTAGATAATATGAATAGCTTCTAACCTTTCCTTCTATCACAGACTGATATAAAAAGTTATTTTCTGAAAAAAATGGAAAGTGGAACATACAGACAGCAGTCTAGTTACTTGCAACAATATGACTTGCTAAAACAGGCATCACTATGTATATATTTTCCACACTAGATGTCGGAAAATATATGAATGTCTTAATCTTTGCTTCTGGAATGCCTTTGGCAAAGCTGCTCAAGAAAGCCATTTCTAGATCAGATTTGCTGCCTTAGCACTAAGCCTTAATTTTTAGGCTGGTTCACTAACAAAAAGAAAGACAGAAACAAAAGGGCAAAATAGATAAATCAGTATTCAAAGCTATTGACTGTTTATATTGGATCCTACTGGAAATTTTCACAAACCCCTTACTATTCTTGATGTTTGTCACTAGTATATGGTGATGCTGTTTTGGGATATTATTCAGTATAAACATACCTCAGGGAGTCAAAAAGTTCAGTCATATACAAGAATAAATCTCTTATTATAAGCCAGACAAACCGGGTTCATTTACTAGCCCATCCATTAGAACAACCACAAGGGAAAGGGTGGATGATGAGACGTGGTCTACTCACCTCTTTCAGGGGAAGGGGTTCAGTGCAGATGTCTCAAAGCTTATATGTCATCAGTTACTTGTGGAGAGGACAAGAGATGAGATTCAAGCCTCTGGTTACAAAAAGGACAAGACTACCAGAGGGCTGTTTCATGTGTGGAAGTAAGTGACAGCCTTCAGATCACTTATTGCATGCATGGCACTTGAGTGCTACTGTGGCATGTGCATAGAGAAGGAATTGCAGAATTTAAAAAACCCACCCGAGTGGCTGCTTGGATCGGAGACACATGTCATAGTTAAACTCTCACCGTAGTAGAGAACAAATGTTTGTAACTGATTTGTGGCTTAGATGATGGGCAGGCAAAAATGAACAAAAACTGCTTGAGATGTGTTTTGAGGAATCTGTGCTCTGCTGTCTGTATCCTCTGTACAGTTTTAACTCTAAGTAAGCTGCGAGGCAAAAGTTATCCTTAGTTGGTAAATACATTTTGGGAAACCATGCCACACTCCTCTACCTCTAAAACATTTTTGTATTTTTCTACAAGTGCAATTACAATTTAACTTTCTTGACTTCTAACTGGACCAGCAACTGACCTTTGTCTATCAAACAAGTCATAGACTAACAAAGCTGCTTGGACAACTGAAACTGTTACACAGGCATAGAGCCTACATGACTGTTGAAACCAGACCAAAACTGAGTCAGACAGTCCTCTCCCTACATTGCCTTAGAAGTACTAGCTGTAATCAAACAGATCTTGCTTGAAGTGAGAATAATAATGGTGGTGTTGCATAGCATTACTGCCTAATACTTACCACTCTGTGATATCTCACATGACAGCATTCACTCAGATATGAACAAATGTGCACTGCACTGCTCACAAATGTTGTAAGTGGAGTCCTCTTAGCACCTTACAGGCATTATCTAATGAAGAACATCAGCTAGAAAAAAATTCTGAAAAATAGCTTCTTAAAGTGATGAACTAGACTCAACTTTCTGTGATACTGTCTTTGCCTTATGGAAAGCCTTGTGTGTCAGCATCCAAATCTGTTTTACCCTATAATCATCAACGATAAAGCTAAATACGATCAAGTGCCATTCAAGTGCATGTGATACACAGCAGAATCAACTGACATCCATCTGACACTTTGTTTTTATGAAGCTTATGTTATTATCTGGAAGACTGGTGCTTTACTAGCTGGGCATCTCTAACTATGCATTGGTCCTTTTTGATGATTAAATTTTATTTCACCTTCTACTGCTTTAATTGAGTTTTTCTGTGTGCGTGTGTGTGTGTGTGTGTGTGTGTGTGTGAGTGTGTATGTGTGTCTGTGTGTGTGTGTGTGTGTGTGTGTGTGTGTGTGTGTGTGTGTGTGTGTGTGTGTGTGTGTGTGTGTGTGTGTGCTTTATATGGTACGTACATTGTAACAACACATGACACCATTTTTTACTTACCGAACCAAGAAAATTGCATGATTTTTAGTCTGTCAACAAGACAAAATGTTTTGTTCTCACTTTATTCTCAACTAAGCTGTTAGCCTTGTGGTTCCATTAATCAGTCTGTGCACTAAGCAAGCTGGAGTGGTCTATGAAATTAAAGAAATCCCCATTATTCCAGAAGACTTGGATGATTTTTTGTGAGAGCTTTTG
This sequence comes from Protopterus annectens, assembly GCF_019279795.1. NCBI lineage: Eukaryota > Metazoa > Chordata > Ceratodontiformes > Protopteridae > Protopterus > Protopterus annectens. The sequence continues at coordinate 686,163,768 of NC_056731.1, forward strand.
ACATGGACTGTGACTTAGAATTGGAGATGACTGAAGGTGGGTGGCTTGTTCGAATCACCTAGGGGAAGGGGAGGGTTGCAGATACTCAGGAAGCATGTAATGAAATGCAGTTTTTGTGATAGATACTGGGGATACCAATTCCCATGTTTATGGGAAGGAGGCAAGGCTGCTTGTTCCTAGTGTCCTTTGAGGAAGTGAGGAATGACCAGTATGGAGAGCACATTGCATATTCTCTTTCGCTCCTTAGCTGAGTAGCTACAGGGAGTTAGGGCTAAAACTGGAAAACGTTCAAACTACTTGTGATCTGCCTGAATGATAACTCTCTCACAGTTGATTTTTGCCCTGTGATGAGAATGAATGGGACAGCTGTCCCAAAGAGAGTGTGATGGACAGCAGGTAGTTGGGGCAAAAGTTGCAAAATAAACAAACAAATAAATAAATAAATAAAATAAGCACAGAGTATGACCCTTGCAGCATCACTGTATTCCATCAATACGTAAAGAACTATGCTGTACACATGTTCATCTTAGTGTCCTGCTGCCTCCCCACCCATTCAAAAGCAATTAAGAGCTCCTTTAGTGATATAGCCAATGGGAGTACAGACAGACAGAAGGAAATGCCCATAAGAGAGAAGATGTTAGCTGGTCTAAAGAATAATATTGTATAAAGGAATACTACAGGATGTTATACATCGCTTGCATGTACTTCTTAATTATTGTATTTTTAAAGCTGTATTGCTGGGTCTCCATTAAAATAATGAGCTGCACCTGAAAAGGGCATGTTTAGCCATAAGAATATCATTTTACAGTTCCATTTTGTAACTCCAACTTTCTATAATTCCTGTAAGCCTGTCAACCTTTCATTACAGTGAGAGCCTTGAATTACTGGATCTGATCAGTGTTTTCGTGTCAATATACCATGAGAAGATTACAGTCAATAAGTTAAAATATGCCAAATGAGATTCACACATGCTAATGTCTCAGGCATCTTTAAGAATATGCTGTTAGTGTATCTGCAAAATGCTCGCTGAATTTTCCCTCCTGCTCTGTCAAATCATTTGGCACTTTTGCATTGTAACTGTGGGAACTGCTGCAGCTGTCTTGAAAATGCCATGCTGTCACATTTTCCAAAAGTCTAGAAATGTTTTCTTTTTATCTTTATTTTGCATTTTGTTTTCAGTTTCTTTTCTACTCTCTTTCCTGGGCTGCATGTCAACTACTAGCTATATGTTAGTTTACTCATCAGCTTCATATTTTTCTTAGAGATGGGGACTGCCCTTATTTTCTGAAGCAGCGTAGTAATCACGATAATAGAAGGTCATTCCAGTGAAGTGAAAATTAATACAAGGCTTGAGCTCTTAACATGGTGTCACTGGCAATCCCTTGGTTCTGAATTAATGATCTGATGTTAGAGACAGAGAATAACATGCAAATAAAATTTTCTGTACAAAGGCAAGTGATAACTCAGCCTTTTTTCTGTACTATTCAGTTAAGTGCATGTTACACAGATGTGTACAAAACAGCATGCTTAATTTTAATGCACATATTATTGCTCACAAACCCTCATACAGATGCTTTGTATTCAGCAAGAGTTCATCCCTGCCTGCTCCTTTACTTAATGTTTCTCCGGCATATTTGTCTGCCCTAGATGCTTTCTCTTTTGAATATCATTTAATTTTGGTAAATTAGTAGTTTCAAACTCATGAACAGTCTGTCAGTGCCTTCAGTAATGTCATAAACGATGAAAACAGTCCATTAATTCTGAATTTAATACTGCTATACGTTATCCAGGTATCACATGGAGTAGAAAAGCTACATTCTATAGAAGAATCCACCAGAGGGTTTGAAGAGCACTGCGTTGTCAATGTACATGTTTTGTATTTCAGTAAGAATGCGCAATAAATAGCTTATATAACATAATTCTATTATACTTAGAATCTATTTTTTCACATTTCCATAAACAACTTACATAACATCATCCTGCCAGATATTGCTTTAAACCTAAGTTTGGATGCTAGGACTGGATGCTGCATGGAGAAATAAGAACATTCGTATCAAGTTGTCCTCTTTTCATACAGCCTGAAAATGTTTGGGAGATAATTTTTAACTTATGTGATAAGCATAATGGCAGCATGTGCTAACAAATCTTACAAAATATGTGCACTAAGGATCCTGACATTTTTACTTGCGCTGGGGTTGCCTATCCTATATGGAAGGTTATTTTGCCTGCAGAACAAATGGTGTTGTGTTGGTGTTCTGCATACAGTTAATTACTCAGCTTCTGTGCCGGACCCCAGCATAACTTTCCTTTACTCTAACAGACACATCCAGCAACTCACACTAACTGGTGCTGCAGATCAACATCAACAGATAATTGAGTGTTGCTCTGGCAGGCACAACAGCAGCAGTTTAAACTGTCAGGTTGTGAGGGCAGATGAAATAAATGTAACATGGGTTTTGACAGGGTCACTGGAGACGAGTCCAGGGGAAAGCACCTGGAAATGCATATACTACAGTAATAAAAAGCAATGCACTTTTTATTGTGCGTCAGTGGTAAACCCTTTATAGTCCTCCTTTCTGAGCAACCATTTACTATCAGCCTCGTAGAAGAGAAAGTAGCTCTTCATAGGCAACATTTACAATTACTTAATTTTTTAAAAAATGTTTTAAGTCGAATACAATAAACTAACTAAATAAATAAATGAATATGCACAACAGGGACAAAAAAGTGCATTTCCAAGCAGGTTAGAATGAATAGAAGAGTCATGGTACCTTGGAATGATTGCAGAGTGGATTTTTATCGTTTGCATAGGAGGTGGGCAGTAAGTAGGTATGTCATGTATCAATACCACAGGAAGCTGCTAGAAATGCATGTAGCTAGTCAGAGAAGTTTCACTCCAAGTCCAATTAAGGTAAAACTTATTGTCACATTTCATGTAATTTGCATGAGAGCAATTTATAGTGAGTGCATTATTAAAATACAGCATGTCTTCATGAATGGCTGCCTGCTTTTCAGAACTGTAAAGTACTTGTGAATTTGCTCTCATCCGGGTGAAATATGAAGCTCACTGCTGTGACATGTGCATTCTGAGATACAGAATCAGCTTTAATTCTCATGCCTAATTACCAACATTTCCATTGCTGAGATAAGCAAAATGATAAATACATGCCTTACTGTCAAAAACACTGGTATATCATTAAATGCGTCTATTTAGGGCAAACCCCTAAAGATACATTTTGAAAGAAGTTGTTTTAAAAAGCACAAAATAATACTCCTACAACATTGGATACATTTATCTACACATTTATTTATGTGTGAGATTTATACAGTGATGTTACCCAGATTTTTGTTAAGCACTTTTGAAGCAGTACTATAATTTTAATGTATGAAACTGTCAAATAGCCTTAAATCAGCTTTCATTCACTCATCCACTGATTAGCCAATTAATCCAGCTTACTGTTGTGTGGAGAAAGAACATGGCTAAATACAGGGAACTTAATCCTGGATAAGTCACTTATTCATGTATTTACCTGACATTTGTAAGTAGGTTAATACATGGGTACAAGGACCTTTTCCAGGCATGTCCCAGGCTTAAAAGGCTATAAACTTTATAGAAAATTAAGCAACAAGTGTATATAATACATGGATGTTAGGATAATAATATAAGCTGTATAAAACAATATAAATTGTAAAATCAGTAATACAAAGTGAAACAGGATAGCCAGAAAGCACAAATCCACTTTACGATGTTGACAACAAACATCGTAAAGTGGATTTGTGCTTTCTGGCTATCCTGTTTCACTTTGTATTACTGGTTTTCGTGTTTGCAACAGTTTGTTTTTCATAAATTGTAAAATGTAAACTAGAGTACAGCAATGACTTCAATAAAATTTACAGAGCAATATAAGCAGAAATGTAATTAATAATCAATACCATGTGTATAGCCAAGTCTGAATAATAAATAAAAAAGTAAATTAGTCTAAAGTGTACAGTAAACACACACACGCGCACACACACACACACACACACACACACACACACACACACACACACACACACACACACACACACACACACACACACACTCTCGCTTATGGGCAATTTGAAGGAATGCCGTCACCTATGCCATGTCCTTGGGAATTCAGAGGAAGACAATAGTATCAGAGGAAACCTATTCAGACACATACAGACATAACACATACAAATATACAGACTTGAAACAGAAGGCATCTCAGCTTAGTAATGGAGAAAATAAATGTTAGAAATAATAAATTCATAAAAAATAAACTTTTTGGTCTCTGCTGTCATTGACTGTTGTTTCAAAAATTGACATAAATGTCAGAAATGTACACACACTAGGATTAATTATGGCCAAATTGGTTCATAGGTATATACTAAGCTAACAAGTACCAGGAACTTTACAAGCCTAGACATGCAGTCCAGCCTAATGTGTCATGGGTGTTTATTAGGAGGAGGTATGTTAGAACATTTCTAGAGGTTATATGGGAGGTATGTTTGTTTATTACTGTCTGCATCTGTCTATCACAGACATGCGAGACAGACATGGGATGAATTTTCGATTTCCTATCCATTGGTTAAGGTTACGCTTAAATAGGGTTAGGGATAGAATCTGCTTCACATGGATGGGGAGCCTGTTCTAGAGCACAGAGATCCTCCGAGAAACATATATGTCTCACCAACATGTCTTATTTATATCACAAGCAAAATTTAAATCGTAGAGCTAGTGGTTCTGATGCTGTTCATTTTGTGAATGTGCAAAAGCTCCATCAGAGATAAATCTGTGGATGCCTTGTATGCCAGGCATAGATCACCTCTCAGTAACCTGTAGGAGACATAGAGTATAGAAACAAGGCTTTAAGATGATCCTTATAGGACAATGTGTTTATACCCTGGTTAGGACATTTTGCAGACATTTCAATTGTTGCATATGTCTGGTCAAGTACATGCTGAAGGGGGCATTGTACTCAATGATGGATCCAATAAGGGCCAAATAAAGTGGTACTATGACTTCCTTGGACTTGGATGCCATGCCCTTCCTTATAAGTTGGGCAACTTAGAATGATTTTCTTGCTACCTCGGCCGCATGTTAGTCAAAGGCTAGATTACTGTCTACATATGTTCCCAGATACCTGACTACTGGGTCAACTCTTAGGGTGTCTTATCAATGGAGCAATTAGCCTGGGTGTCATTTTTCTCAAACAGCACTATAATGTATTCCTTGGCATTGAATTTTAAGCTGTGACTTTGACACCAGTCATTTGTCTATAAAATACCCTCTTGGAAGATGCTTGTGTCATAGAGGAATCTGTGATAGCTCCCAATTTGCAGTCATCTGCAAACTTGGTCAGCCAAAGACACTTGACATTAGCCTTTACCTCCAAGAAGTAGATGCCAAATACAAACAGTCCCAGCACAGAGCCCTAAGGTATTCTACTGGCGACCGGTCTCTTAGTGAAGGTGGTATCACTAATCCTGACTTCCTGGGTCCTGGCTGTGAAACAGCTGCAATACAGCAAGTTATGTAGGGGTTTATTCCCTGTTTGTTGAGTTTCTCAGTTATAGTGGGTGTTGTATCAGATGCCTTAGTAAGGTGCAGGTAGGTGGTATGCACCATTCTTCCCTCATCCATTGCCTTCTCAAGGAAGTTCACCAGGTTTAGTAGGCATGACCTTCCCTTGACAAAGCCATACTGGGTTGGAACCAGTGTTTGAATATTGTCTTTGTTGGTCTTTGTCTTTTTATGTCTTATGACACAAGTATGGGTAGGTATACATAAACTTCAAGGTAGTTATTACAGATGTAAGAGTTATTCAACAGGGCATATCTTAATGCATTTTCATTTTGTCATCTGACTGATGCAGTAGCCAAGTTGATATTGCTTATCAGAAAAAGCTATTGCTTATATAAGTGCAGGAACTTTTCTTTTGTTTTTTTTTGGACTGTATGTGTACCCAGCTAACCATCAGCTGCTCAGCTCTTTCCCCATCCTTTCAGTTTCACTACTATCCATCGATACTGATGCCATGACAAAGAGAATGGAAGGGAAGTGACTGGCCAGTAGCCTCCCACTGAAGACCACTACAGGCCGAATGGGTAGTAGATGTGGAGTTATTTCCATGCTGATATCTGATTGAATGCTGGATTGAGCTATAAGGAGTGGCCAGCTGAAAATGTATCTGCCCTGTGCAGTAGGGTAACCATGCTTCTTTGACCCTTCCACATGCCTAGTGTGGCAATTGTTCCAAGTCCTGGTCTTCACCAGGTCTTAAAGAATGATCCCGTTACCTAGCATGGTCATTCCCTGTAGGATAATCTTGCCCTTCTTCTCTGACAGCTTCATCAAATACATAAGAAGCTAATCAATCTTGAGTCAGCTAGGCTGTACCCATGGCTTCCACCCTGTACACCATGAGGCTGTCTGAGTCCAGGGATATATTAATGTGATTAAGTTGGTGATTCTAAAGAGCAGGCACAGACTGGTGGATAAGGTATTGTTACAAGTGATAGGAAATAAACTAGCCTGTAGACATACTGTGTCCTATTTGAAATATTGCTCACTGAGAATGCAACTGAGAAAGATGTCCTTTCCAAAGCTGTCAGTAGTACTTAGGCAAGTATTATTTATAAATCTGGGCACTCTGCTGTCTCTGCTATGAGTCTCTGTTGATGACATATTAAGTTATAAAATTACATCATAAAATATGCATTCCTAGTGACGTCAAAATACTTCAATTATATAGAAACTGCTAACAAGAATATTTCTATAATTAAAAGAAATTTATTGTGGCCTGCTTGTTCCCAGCTATAGGTTCATAAGTTCATAGATGTGTACTAGGCTAATGGCCCTGGAGCCTTTACAAGCCTAGCATATAGGATTACCCTGGAATCGTGCCACCCAACCTTAGTTCCCAGTGCCTGTGTCAAGTAGAGCCACTGGACTGATCCCCGGGGTAAATTTTCTATTTCCCATCCACTCATCAAAATTTCTCATGAAAAGGGCCAGTGAGGTGATCTGTTTGACATGTATGGGAAGTCTATTCCATAGCATGGGCAGTCTCTGGGTTATGAACCTGTTCCTCCAGTATGTTCTGTTGATTGTGGTAATGAGGTTGAGGTCTCTGGAGCATGTGGTGTGGAGGGATTGGGATTTCTTTAGATGTAGCATTTCTAACAGGGCTGGGTCAGACATGACTTTGTAAGTCAAGCAGAGCTCGGCTTTAAGTAGGCAAAATGATACAGAGAAAAGTTGCATTTTTTTGAGTCTGTCCATATAGGACAAGTGTTTAAGGCATAGGATCCTCTTTGTGCAGCCTCTCCAGTTGTTGCAGGTGTCTAGTGAGATACATGCCAAATGGAGTGTTGTACTTGATGACTGGCCTAATGAGGGAAGAGTAGAGGGAGACAATGATCTCTTTCTTCCTGGATGCAGAACCCTTAGTAATGAGATGTGCCACATAGAAGGACTTTCTGACCACAGTAGCAATGTGGTGGTCAAAAGAAAGGTTGCCGTGAACCTGTGTTCCCAGATCTCTTATAATGCCTTTTGTGTTCAGTGGACTACCATTGATGTGGTCATTTATGGGAAATGGGTTTTTCCCAAAGGGGATGACGACACATTCTTTGGCATTGAGCTTAAGGCCATGGTTCTGACACCAGTTATTGGTCTCAGTGAGGCCTTTCTGTAGGATGTTAACATCACTTGTAGAGTTAATAATAGCTCCCAACTTACAATCGTCTGCAAATATTGTCAGCCAGAGTCCCTTGAGAGGTATTGATTAGTTAAAAACAAGTTTCAGTGTGAACAAAAAGATTGCTTTGGTGTAGGCTTACCACCTGTCCTACTTTGCAAGGGAGAGTCCATCTTTGGGCAGTTGTGTCCTGCAAAAAAATTGTAAAAATGGCAAATGTCCTGAGATTTTAGGACAAAATTATTTCCTATATTTTATGTAATAGTTGCATAAGACAGTTATTCTGTATCTGAAACACCTAAATGCTATAAGAAACAGAATAAGCAATTAAAATGCTAAAAGAATAAGTTTTTATTTAGGCAAAAAAAGTGAAGTTCTGTTATTTGTACTGGCCGTGGGTATGTTTTGGCCTGCAAAATTTGATATTTGTGCCAAAAATGTCCCTCTTTGGGCATTTGAAAAAGTGGCAACCCTACTTAAGAGATAGATGCAGTATGGCATTCTATGATCAACATATTGGCAGTATTCTGCTGAGTGAAGAGTAGATAAGAAGGAGCATGAAATGGGGGTCAGTGTGATCTTGAACATTGTACTAAGTTTTAAAATATGCAGTTTTAGTTTACCCTTTCAATCACAATCCTGTTATGCTGAACAATTTAACATAAATCTCCAATTAAATTAAAAATAAAACCCTTGCACTGAAAGATGGTACAGTATGGAATACACTGACATATTTACACAAATAACTTAAGAGATTTCCAGACATTATGAAGTTACAGACAGAAGAAAGGGCTCAATTCTTTACACCATAGGATGTTGTTTGTTTAGTCATATAAAATGTCCTGTGGAAAAGCAACAACTCAGCACTGGCCTAGCCATCACTTAATAATGTAGCATGTACAGTGACTTGCTAGCCAGAATGATCTGTGGAGCACAGCACTGGGCTGACAAATTAGTGAATGAAATAAAAATAAGGAGCTAGACAAATTGCATTAGCCATTTTGTTGATAACAGCTGTATTAGTGTGTGTATGTTAAAAGCAGGGCTATTTCTGAAAGAAAATTATATAGCATAATTGGTCTCAGCCATGAGCTCTTTTGATAACTTGATTCCAACTTGATGGACCTCTATTAGGAAAGGCTATTTTATATATAGATTAGTAGTGGTGGTGCTGCGGTAGTGCTTTCGCCTGACAGTAAGACGTTGTCCCGTTCGATTCTCAGTTAGAGCACCTTCTGTCTGGAGACATGCGTGAATGGCCATATCTTCATTGAAGGTTGTGCGTCAGGGCTGGCAACTCGGTACGTAAAAATCTACTGCCAATCATTAGCAGACCGGAGTTCCACTGTGGCGGCCCCTAACTGGGAAAAGCCGAAAGACACAACAACAACAGAGCCTTTATAAAGTGTATTGTCACACTTTTCCTAGCAAATTTAAATAACCAACAGTTAGTGATGGAAGTAATCTCCTTACCATACACCATATAAATTTATTTTAGTGTTTGTGGCATGTTCTATTTTTACAATTAATTTAATTCATAAGCACTGTCCCTTTAACATTTGTTGAACAATCCTTCTCTTCCTACATTAGTATATAACACATTTTTTTTATGTTTAGCTGCAGCGATAAGGGAGTCTTATATCTTTGTAAGACAATTTATCAGCTATTTCTCACAAGTGGAACAGCATCCTTGAAATGTAAGCACATTTGATGCCCTATTAGTGAATCCATAATATAAATAAGTAGTAGTTCCTCAAAGAAGTATGGTGCCTTTAGTTACCCAGAATGCTTTGCAAGTGTATGTAAATAATTGTCTATAGCTAACTTGGCATCATTTTCTGGGTGTGGCCATAGAAAAGACTGAGACAGCAGTAAAACCAAAACATCAAAAAAAGTCATATATTTTTTAAACCACTTGCTGCTTTACTGTCAGGAGTGTATCCAGAAATAAAATATTGTAAAACACAGATGTACGAGAAGTGCAATAATAGATTTTAAAGTTACTGTCCACAAAGCCTGAGGCATAAGCAGGTAGAGAAAACTTTTAACCTCTAATTTAATACTTAGGGAAGTGAAAAAGCTTGAACAAAACAAATGACAGGGCAGGGCTGGTTGTTACTGACAGCCAATTTGTGTTCTCCAGAGTAAGAAAATAATATTCATTTTGACTGGCTATTGAAATGAACCGATAGATTCCATTGACTTTGGTTTGTAAGACCTTGGTATTAAACAAAGACTTTAGGGGATACTAGAATGACAGTGGGTATATAACACTTTTGAAATGAGAATACTAAACCGATTGGCTCTCCTAGCCTTAAATGAAAGTATACCTGTTTGATTATAACAGTATCTACATTAGCCAATGATCTTAACAGCACCATTTCTTGAATGGGTTTAAATGACAAAGTTAGATCTAAACATAATCCTAGCCACTTATGCTTACAAAATTAAAGGATAGGATGATCCAAAGGTGACTATAAAGTTGGGTTCTGGTAACAACCTTCAGTTTTTGCAGTCCAAGATAGCATGACCACAGGCTTACTTGTGTTATATGTAAATTGGGTAAACTGTGCCATTTACCTGTGCAGATTAAACTGTCTGCAGAGGATGTTTTGGATATCATGTACGGATCAAGCTAATTTATGGAGAAACACAATTATCCACATGGGATGTTTGTTTCAGTTGTGGTAGATCAATTAAAAGGTTAATAACATTGAGGGAAAAGAGTACAGGAATATGGACTAACACCCATGGCAGACCTGACTAGAAAATTTTAATGTCTAAGGAAGATGTAACAGAAATAACTTAGAAGGTGCAGTTGGAAATGTAGCTGTGGATTAAGATGGTTGTCTCTTATCACATCAATAATATTCATGAGTTTCCTGATTTGAAGTGAATTATCAAGAGCTTTAGAAGCTGTAATGCTATCTATAAAGATAGCTGCTATGAGGAAACGTTTCTCAGTATTAGTTCTACCCATAACCAGCACAGTTTATCTGTGATAGTGAAGACCTTCTCGGATAATGGAGACAGGAATGTCATGTATAAGCCAGCATGTGTAACAGACCTGGTTGTTATTTGCTAATGCACATCTGGTTCATTTAAAATTGTGTGTGTGTGTGTGTGTGTGTGTGTGTGTGTGTGTGTGTGTGTGTGTGTGTGTGTGTGTGTGTGTGTGTGTGTAATGCCTCAGTTAAATATACATGGTTTCTAGAGAGAAACTCAGGAAAGGCTCAAACCCAAGGATATACCTGGTGGTTAGAGAATAATTCAGGCTCATGCCTTGTACCTTGGGTGCAGATACCAAGAACCTGGATGCCCTACCAACTACCATTTGTGAAAACTATTCAGATTTTTGCCTCATATTTTTGTTCTGTTCTGTTACTCAGAAAATCTGTGTTTTTTGGATTTTGAATTCACTAAATAATAACAGGCATTTGAATTTCAGACTTCATATTCTTCAGAAAGTACATGATAACACAAAACCTTTTACTCTACCAAATTTCTAAGTTTATAAGGTCAATATTTGAACGTTGTCCCTATTTTTGGTGCTGTATTTCCCCATTATTGGCTTTGTCCAGGTTTTTTGTGCTAAGAGGCATGACTCTCACGTGTACCTCATTATAATGAATGTACCTCATTTGGTGTCTTAAAAAACTCATGTTCCTCAAAGTTCCACATTGACAGGGTCTGTCACACATTCAGTGTCAAGAATTTTTTAACTGATATTCATGGTAAAAAGAAAGGGATCATATTAGTTCATTAAAATATCTCTTTTAGAAGTAAAACTAGTATATTTTAACAATCATATGACTTTCCTAGTTGAATTTGTTAGTAAGCTGTTAGTGTGTGTTCCACATTTTGCTCATTTGTTCCACATTATGAGGGCTAGTGTTCCTCATTTTAGAGATGGAAGGTTGAGAGCTATGCTTAAAGGTTGAGAGCTATGGTGAGAACTGAATTCACTGAATATGTTTGGGGGCTGTATTCCCCATTATTGGCTTTGCCCAGGTGTTTTGTGCTAAGAAGTTGAGAGCTATTGTGAGAACTGGATTCACTAAATGATAGCCATTTAAGTTTCAGTCTTCCTGTGTTTCAAGTAACAGCTGATTTGGCATAGTGGTATGCTGCTCTGACTGTAGTGTACTATGTTAATGACTTGGCAGTAAAATGCATGGTGGTAACTCAGCATTTTATTCTAGCAACTTTCCAAGATTATACAAGCAATGTTTAATATGTGTCCCTGGTTTTTGGGCTTTTGTCCCCCCCCCCAATAAATGCTGCCTTTTTCCAGATTTCTTGTGCTGCAAAGTTGAGAGATACAGTTGAGTATCAAGTGGATTTTACAAGGAGCTGAGAGCTTCAGGGGAAGCGAAGTTTAGTGCTGCTTATGCTGATTCTGTTTGCATAGTTAATTGCACAACAAGCAGTGTACTTGCTTTTGATGCAGAAGGCTGGGGGTTCTACTCTCATAGTATATAGATGTATTGCTGATACCTAACTGTGTTGTACTTTTAAAGAGGGTGGATGCTGCAGTCCTAAGAATGTCCTCTTTGGAGGAGATATCTAGTAACTATGAACCTGTTATCAATTTGCCATCCATTCCCTATTGCAATATTACTAGTTTATCATTTTTTAATGTAACATAGGCAATTTATTCCTCAATTTATTCCTCAAGGCAACAAGCACTTTATTTGTAGATGAAACAATGAAATATAACGCTGTTTGCTGGCAGAAATGTATTCATTAGTTACAGATCTCTTTAATGTGGAATTATTTAGATGACTTACTTCTGAGGAGATTGTGCATATTTACTGATACTGGTGGATTGTAGAAGTTTGAGTAGAATTTTATGTTGGGAATGTTCTCAGTTGAGCAGTTTTGTCATTATTGGTGCATGCATTTTGTTTCATTGTTTACTGGAAAAATGTTCAAAACAATAAATTTAAAACACCCTCTAACAACTGTACTGCATTGTACAAGGAATATAAGTTAATACAATCAGGAAGGTGTATCAAAGAACACATGTATGTTTCATGTGCTAGGGGCCTATGATTTGAAAACAGCCCAAGGTTAATCTTTATCTGCCACTGGCCAGATGTATTTTATTTGAATGTGGGTTTCAATGCTGTTTCAACATGAGTTTCAAGAGCAGAGAAGTTTTAATGCTAAGTCTATTTTCACTGTGAGATTGCATTGTTTTGTTTAGCAGATGCCTATTAGTATCTGTGCTGTAAAATGTAAAATAAAACTTTTAAATGAAATCCAAATCATTGTACAAGTAAAGCAGTATACACATTACAGTGTTTATGGTAAATGGGGTGGAATAGCCAAGTAATGGGACATTGGAATGGCTGAAGGGGCAGGCCCCATTCGACCATGATTTTGAGACGGAGGAAGGGTGGCACACTCAAAGACAGCAACAGCCCCATCTGAAATATACCTCTCAACTGTCCAGATTTTTACAGAATGAATAGATTTTTCTTATTATTTTTGGTTTGTTCCTCATAAAATTTGTCATTTTCTGGCAAATCATTTAGGAATGAAGTCACTAAATAATGACAGACATTGAGTTTCAGACTTCATACCCTTCAGAAAAATGCATGTTAAAGCAAGACCTGTTATTCTATCAACTAAGTTTATACAAGAGCAATTTTAGTACTGCTTGTATGCTCCCCCAATATATTTGGCCTTGTCCAGACTTCCTGCATTAAGAGGTTGAGAGGCACACGCAAATAAATCGCTTTATAGAATTAGGTATATACAAACCTCTCAACTGTCCCAGATTTTGGCACAAAATGTTGCTCTCCCCCTAATAATCCCTCTGCAAAATGGCAGTTTTGGAAGAAAATGTGGATGGTTTACAATTAATAAATAATTGTAATGATCAGAGTTATAGATTACTTTTATTTCAGAAATGCATGTAGATTCTCTTATTTTGTCAGCTGCTCAACTTAAAAGTACTAATATTAAAAAAGTGTCCCTTCTTTGACAGGTTCCCAGCTGTATTGTGTGGCTATTTTATATTTTTGCATCACATTTTTGGTCCATTTTTCATAAAATTTTGTTTTTTTGAAAATTAGTGGCAAATCATTTAAGATTGAAGTTAGAAAATAATGACAGACATTTGAGTTTCAGATTTCATACCCTTCAGAAAATTCATACTAATGCAAGACCTACTATTGTATTATCTTTCTAAGTTTGTAAGATCAATATTTAAAAATTGTCCTTATTTTTGGGCCTTTGACCCACTTCTATTTATGGCTTTGTCCAGATATCTTGCTCTAAGGCTGAGAGGTATGACAAACATGTCAGGGCCATCACCATCAGCCAGAAACATTTCAAATTGTGACATACTTGTTGCACCCCACTCCCCCATGTAGTGACTCTGGATGTGTCCAAGCAAGGCAATGAGCAGTTATGCAGTGTAAATGTGCACAGTATCCCCCCATCCAAGGTAGACGCAAGTACTACAGTGGCTTTTCATCTGTCCTTGATTTTACAGAATGTTCTGGTTTTCTGTCATATTTTTATACAGTTGATTTATGCTTCTTATTATTCAGAAAATGCATGTTGTTGCAGTGCCTGTTGCTCTGTGTTTAAGTAGCAATGCTTTAATGACCATCAGGTAAGCTTGCCTGAGATTATAACAGACTTTCAACTTAAGCACTCAAACCATTCATTTCACAGCCCCGCACTTGCTCAAGACTCATAGCACTAATTAACCCTAGCACTATGCCCCCCTATACTGTCCAGAAGGACAAGGCTCTCAATTAATCCCTACCAGCTAATCAGTAAAACAGTTCACTTTAACTACTCAGGCATGTCCAAAGGGCAATTTCAGGTGTACTCTCCAGTCCAACTGGTGAATCTGGGCATTTTGAGGCAATGTTACAACTGTCTCATGTACACAGACAACCCTCTCCTCCTACCACCAAACACTACGATATGTGAGAGATGCAATTATACAGCCAAACTGGAGGCAAAGCTCTCTCAACTCAAGATTGGAACTGGCAGTCAAGAGGAGAAGGAAAATAATTGCAACTTTTCACCAGTCTCACATAGACCTACTAAACCAACACCGGCAAATAACACACATAAATACATGAAAACATACTCGGAGGCTCTAAATAAAAATCTGCAAAAGAAACAGAGATCTCCAAAGCAGACACCCAAGCAACCTCCACACCCCATCACAAACCATGAAACACATACTTCACATAATCAGTGTGCCATGTAATCACAGCCCTTAAGGCAAAATAACATACCCAACACACTAGTAATAAGCGACTCTATAGTCAGGCACAATGATGTCCCACTAACTAGGCTGGACAAGGAGAAGGTTACAGTTAGCTGCCTGTCGGGCACCAGGATCTGCCACATAACACAACCACTCAGGTCGCTCCAAAACAAGTACAAATATGACTCTGTCATTGTCTACATTGGTGTGAATGACCTGAAATGTACCTCCCTGGACTACATGAAAAGAGACATGGAAAAGCTCTCTGATCTTGTAGCCAAGGCTGGAATGACCCTGATCATGAGTAGCATCCTGCCCTCACCAATAATGATGCCACAGTATAAAGAAAAAATGATCAATTTCAACAACTGGCTAAGTTTCTGGTGTCATTCAAAGGGGATCCAATATCTGTCCACTTGGGATGACATGCTCGATAAGCCACCTTGCTTCACAAGTGATGGCTTGCACCTGTCACCCTTAGGCTTTTGAATACTGGCCAAGGCTTTTGCCACCTCCATAGTGCCTTTTTTAGGCAAGGCTCAAAAGACAAACCCACCACTGTAAATGGCACAAGTAACCAAAAACTGAGGGTAATGCTACTCAACTCCAGAAGTCTAAACCTCAAAATGCATGCACTCGAAGCACTCCTCAGTATGGCGAACATCGATATCTGTGCAGTAACAGAAACCTGGTTTAAGGCTCCAGAGAGCACCCCAGCACTACCAGGCTATAACTCATACCATACATTTCGGCAACATAACCTGGACCGAAACACACAAGGTGGGGGTGTATCCATATTCATCAAGGATACCCACACCTCCAGGTTAGTGGCACAGCACAATGCTTCAGAGATCATCCATATGCAACTAACAATGGGCAAAACTGCAATTCAAATTGTAGCTTGCTACAAATCACCCACCATGACCCAGGACCCCCATTCCGTGTTTATGGAGACACTGGAAAACATGAAGATCCTACCAAACTCCCTAATATTGGGTGATTTCAATTACCCAAACATTAACTGGGAGAACTATTGAAGTACTAACTCCCTTGCCAAATGCTTCCTAGAATTTATAAACTCGACTGCCCTGGAGCAACTGGTCAACACCCCAACCAGAGGTGACAAAATATTGCACCTGGTCATCACCAACACAGGTGACCGGTGTTCTACACTGGAGGTCAAACCCTCGCTGGTTAGATCAGACCATAGACTAACTACTCTGGATATCCACATTCCACCCCCACCCCCAATGAAGGAAACCACAGTGAAAAACCTTTCAAAAGCAAACTTCACACTACTTAAGACTGAGGTGGAAAGGTTCACAGCCCCCATGCTAAAGGACAATGCTGTTCAAGCTGCTGAATCCCTTACAAAGGCACTCTATGAGCACCTGCAAGAATGCATGGATCATGCTATCCCAAGCAAAACCAAGACTCACTTCTCCAAGAAAAGGAAACCAGTCTGGTGGACTCCTGCCATTAACAAGCTATACAATACAAGGAGGAAACTAGTGCAGAAAAGATTAAAATCCCAAGAAGGAAAGACATCCCTGATCAGTATCAGCAAGAAACTACAATCCCTCATAAAAATCATCCAAGGCTAGCTTTGAAAGAAAAATTGCCAAGGACTCCAATGATAACCACAAAGTGTTCTTTAGCTATGTCAAGAAAGTAAGTGGAACCTCTCAGATCTGCTCTGAGTTGGTGCAGAATGACACAAAATACACTGAACCGACTGATATTGCCAACATTCTGGCAGACAGGTTTAGTGCAAACTTCACCACCCTCTCACCCCCTAAAGGGCCCATAATCATACCAGAAGAATGTAGTGCCCCAGAAATCACTGACACAAAGGTTAAAACAGCCCTAACCAAAGCCAAACATACAGCTTCAATGGGACCAGACGGTGTCCCAGGCTGTGTCTTACATGAGCTCCAAAATGAACTAACCCCTCACCTAAATACACTGTTCAATCTCAGCCTCTCTACAGGCTACATACCCATTGAGTGGAGCACAGCAACATTTATCCCGGTCCACAAAGGCGGAGCCACAATGGACCCCAGGAACTATCACCCTATAAGACTGACTAGCCTGGTCTGCAAGGCGATGGAGTGCATCATCATGGAATTCATTAACAGAGACATTGGGAACCTTCAAACATTGGACCCTACCCAGTTTGGCTTTGTTAAAGGCAGATCACGCTTCCGAAACCTGGTGAAAGTTTTTGAGACAGTTACCAAGGTGTTAGATGAGGGAAAAGATGTCCACACAGCCTACTTAGACCTTGCAAAGGCTTTCAACACCATTCCCCATTCTGGTATTATAGACAAGCTCACCAGCCTGAACATAAACCCCTATGTCATGAGATGGGTTACCAATTGGCTCACAGATAGAACCCACACGGTGAGAGTCGCAGGCTCTAGGTCCAACTCTAAACCAGTTACAAGTGGCGTCCCCCAGGGCTCAGTCCTGGGACCCCTCCTGTTCGGTATATACTTCTCAGAGGTACAGGCAAGCACAGGAGGACTATGGCTGACCAAGTTTACAGACGACTGCAAACTGGGGGCCATAAGTGACTCTCCAGCTGATACAGACATCCTCCAGAAGGGTCTCACTGAGACGGATACCTGGTGTCAAAATCATTGCCTCAAGTTAAATGCTAAAAAGTGCATAGTCATCCCCTTTGGAAAAAACAAAGTACCTGTGAACTACCACATACGTGGTAATCCCCTAAATACAGAAAATGCAATAAGGGATCTGGGGACCCAAGTAAATAGCAATCTCTCCTTTGATAATCATATTGCCAAGATTGTTAGAAAATCCTTCTATGTGGCCCACCTAATCACAAAAGGGTTTGCATGTAGAACAAAAGAGGTTATTGTGCCCCTCTACTCATCACTCATCAGACCCATCATAGAGTACAATGCCCCATTTGGGATGTACCTTACAAGACACCTGCAACAGCTGGAAGGACCACAAAAGTACCTCACCAAGAGGATTACTGTCCTCAAACATATGCCCTATGCAGCCTGACTGAAGAAACTCCAGCTGTACTCAGTTACATACCGCTTACTCAAAGGTGATCTCTACCTGACATACAAGGCCATGTCCAACCCAGAATTGGTGGACATGCTCCACCTAAAAAAACACAAATTCTCAAGAGCCACACGCTCTAGGGATCTAAACCTCACCACAATGATAAATAGGACTTGCGGGAGGGATAGATTCCTGTCCCAGAGACTCCCCATGCTTTGGAACAGGATTCCAATCTACATTAAGCAGAGCCCCTCACTAACACTCTTCAAGAAAAACCTTGACGAGTGGATGGGAAGCAGAAAATTTACCCCTGGGATCACTGCAGTGATTCTGCTGGACAGAGGCACGGGGAACTAATGGCTCTGCTGGACAGAGGCACAGGGAACTAATATAAGGGAGTGGTGAAAGCCAACACATTCTGGCTAGGCTTATAGATGCCCTCGGTCAGATAGCCTAGTACTTACCTATGAGCCTATGAACCTATGTAAGCTTTAATAAGTATACTGTTAAAGAATTATCAACATTGAATGCCTTTTTGTTGTTGCCATGCAGAGAATATTTACATAACTAGTTAACTTATAAGCCTTGGGTATTAAAAGACATATGACAGTTTTTTGTAATAAAGGAGAGGATTACAGTATTTTCAGAAGCTAATTACATTTGTTGGAGACTTGTAGTCATCTTTGCAGGCTTTACCCATAAACTAAACAGAATTCCAATCTATCATGTGTGGTCCATAACCTGTGCAGTAATCATTTAAGCAATTTATATTGAGCTTATTTCTTGTTTGCTGTTCATTTTTTACTTTGATCATGTTTTCCCAATGAAACAAGTAAATAGTTATCAGGCAGCAGGTCTTTTTTGGATAAGAAACATTTTTACAAGTGGGGGTATCACAGAGATTACTACTTTCAGCATGTTACTTGGTACTTTTATAATGCTGAATATAAATTATAATTAGAACTGCAGTGCAAGGAGCAGTAGTTTGAGTTGAGTGCTGCTTGTTTTTTTATACCTGATTTTGACTGGCAATTCACTAATATATTTAAAAAGTAATTTATTTTTTCATGCCTCACAACCTTTTTGTCTCCATCTAGATATTAAGTAAGCTGTCATGCAGCCAATGCATTGAAACATTGTTTTCTTCTACACTTCGTTTTGTCTTCATTGGGCTCTCATAATGACGATTTGGCACCCAGGCCAGAGTATTTGCTTAAAATCACAGTTTTTGTGGTTTTGAGCACAGCTCCGCCCCTTCCTAGTTGGCCATACTCCTTCCCATTGGCCCCACCCATTCAGCTATCTCCTGCAGCCCCCCTTTAATTTGAAGTCACCAGCTGCCACTGGTTTAGTAGGTAGTTTCAAATTATTCAGTGTCTCATTATAAGATGGATAGATCATGGTCTAGCTGCACAAATATGCAAGCGTTGGCCTTTACTATTGATGCTGCCAGGAGATGCAAGGAACATTTTTGAGGAACACTTTACCTTGCCAGTCAGGCCATATTTCTTCTGAATTGGGAGTTACTCATTGTAGCAGACACTGTTATGTTATTTACAGGTTTCTGTAGTGGTGAGCTGCTGATGAGAATGGATTCAAGGCGAAGATGTTGAAGACACTAGATAGCACAGGGATTGTGTGACTAACATGCCTTTTCAGTGGAGCATGGACTGTGAAACAATACCTTGATGAAAGCCCTACAGAATACTCAGCAATCTTCAGAAGAAAAGAAAATCTTAAGCCACAATATCACTAGTGCATTTCTACAGACTGAAATATCACAACTTTTAGGTCATATAAAGTTAGAATTGTGACACACATATATGCAAAAACAGATACTGAAGTAAGTAGTTAATGTAGTTGAAATAAGATAATTATATACCAGACTTCTCAGAGAAATTAGAAAAATTGTTTATAAAATCCAAAATGACATTTAAGTATAACAAAATTACCCCAGAGAAAAGGGTTGTTATACTATACCTGTAATAGCATTTTCCAAGATGTTTGCCAGTATGAGCATTAGCTCTTAAATTATATTATTAGTTATTAGTTTCTACACCTTTAGGTATTTAAACCTGATTTTAGGATTTTTTTTGTTTCATTGAATTGCAGGAGGATTCTGTATTGTTCCATGGCACATGTCTGACAAACTGGAGTGGTACTCTCCATCTTGAAAACAGGAGACCGAGTGCAATTTTCAAGTATAAATAAATCTTATTAAGTAGCCTAATTGACAAAGCCAATGTCAGGGAGCTGGAGGGGGCCTTCATAAAATATGTGACTCTTGATTTCAGCAGCAGAAATGTATATTTTTCTAGAGCACGGAATTGTGGAAATGCACTTTAGCGTTGCTCGGTTACATGAGGAGTCTTAGGAGTTTGCTAGTCCAGTCTACAGTTATTCTGTGGACTAAGAGAAATTTTTATAACTGTCTGCCTTGGGTTGTCCGTTGCAAGTTAATATATCCATATTTAAATGCAATGAGACTTTTGTCCACACTCTTTATATGAAGTTAAAATGTGTTCATGTTGAGTATCAGGCATCACTAAAGAGGCATTGTATATCAAATTCTTTCATGATTTTATTGGAAAGCTTTATGAATACACCTGACTTTTTGAAATTGCCTGGTTTAGAAAACCAGAAGTCGAACTCTACTGCATGTAAACAATATTTTCTTTTTCTTCTCACTTGGTTGGTACTTCCTGTATGCAGTTTAATTATTTACTGCTGGTTGTGAATTGACAGCAGTGAGACTAAACATATTCAAACCTGAGGTAAATTGCTGTCATAGGTGGGATTAAGAGACAACATTCCTTCCTGGAAAAGTTTAATGCGTATTGTCACACTTTCTCAGCAATTGTAAATAACCAAACATTAGTACTAGGAGTAATCTCCATAACATATGCCATACCAAATTTTACAGTGCTTGGCTAGCCACCTGGTGGTGTGAACCTTGTCTCTAGATGATTCTCACTGCTGAGGTGACACCCTGACCCCATGTGTGCAAACAAGTGAAAAAGGGGTTGTGGATGTATGGATGAAGCAAATAGTGTGGTATCTTCACAATTAATTTCATCCACAAGCACCACCCCTTGACAATTTTCTTGAAACTGGAAACACCTGACTGGACATCCTGGAAGACTGCATCCATAATCCCCCACTTTCTACATTAGTGAATAAGCTATCATTTTCCATACTAGATGCAGCAATAAGAGAGTCTTATATCCTAGTAAGACAATTTGCCAGCGTTTTTTTTCACAAATGGAGCACCCATACTGAAAAATGTAGCACATTACTAGAATAAATTATTGCCAATACCTGAATTGACACTATTTTAGAGGTATGGTTATAAATAAAAACCTGAGTCAACAGTAAAACTAAGGCATCAAAAAGTTATAATATTTGTTTTGTTTTTAAACCATTTACTGCTTTAACATGAGTAGTATATCCATAAATAAAATTAACTAAAAAAGACAACAATACGATAAGTGTAACAATACACTTTAAGCTCCTTAAGCATGTTCATAAATGATTCAAGGGGGAGTACAGGACTAAGCAGCATACTCTGGTCCCAACAGCATGCTTGGTGATACTGAACAGATGTATGATGGTCAGGTGGGTGAAACATGTTAAGTTAATGTCCTTGGCTAGACAGTCTACAACTTCTTCCTTGCCCTCTCCTATGAGCATGCATTATGGGTAGTGATTGTGACCTAAAGTATAAGCTTTTTAATAGAAACTTTGGAAATTAGGCTTATCTGCAGTTTCAGATGTGTGACTCTGGGTACAGCTGCTATTTCTTCACAATAAGAATACTCAATTGAAATTATCTGTGAACAATATAAGGATGATTTCTCCATAAATCATGTCAAACTTGTGCTGGGTATGGCTACGGGAAAGATGATCAGGCCATATGTAGGACAATTCGTATATTGGAAAACCATCAACATCAGGCTTGCTTGAAGAAGGCATTTAGAACAGCAACATTATCATTATGATGACAAAGACATTTGCAAAATGATGTGTAAATAGCCTACCATTGGTGACATACCACACATATCCCTTCCTCATCTACCTAAACTGGGCATCTTCACATTTTTTATAACTTCTGATAAAGATACCTACCATCCTCTTACTTGACAAGGTACATTAGCCAGCCTTTTTGTTTCCTTGAGAGTCAGTTTTCTCATTTTTGGTTGCATACTTCCTGCAGTATGAGGACATCTACAGTAGCCTTATTTATATTAGGTATTGGTTTCTGTACTTATCAGATTATCTTAATCAGTGATAATTCCAAATAATGAACTTAAATCTATGAAGAATTTTCAGCAGCTTCAGTGTCAACAGACTCCCATAACTACAGCCGGTTTATGGTCAAATGGAGCCCTACGCAGGTTAATCGTTTGAGGTCACCCCACAGTAACAGCAGCCTCCCCCCCAGGAGCAGCTCTCCACACACACACACACACACACAACAGAACCCCCAGCAGCAGGCCCCCAGTACCTGCAGCCATTCCAGTGTCCTATTCCTTGGCTATTTCTACTCGGTTACCATAAACACTGTTCATACTTGTCAGTGTGTGTACTATTTTCTTCTTTACTTCTACAGTGAATAAAGATATTTGGATTTATTTTAAAATGTTTATTTCAATTGTATAGCACAAATACTGATAGCAATTTGCTAAACAAAACAATACAGTCTCACAATGAAAACAGACTTAGCATGAGCAGTAAACCTCTGTGTATATTTCAGTTATGTGCAATAATATGTTTAGCCACAAGACGGCAATGTTTTGTGGTGGACACATTGTAATATGCTTGATGCAATTTCCTTTTCCTTGTGCAGTGTATTTCGTGGCATTAAAAAAGAAATAAATACATGTTCCTTAGTTTAGACTGCAATCAGGCTGTAAGCATTATGGGCCTAGACACCCAGACACTCTGGCATGCCAGCTACAGTAAATAAGAGCAAGCTACAGTGACAGATAAAGTAAGGGGAAAACAGTAAAGATGGCTACCAGCACTTCTTCAGCAAAGCTTTTGTTAGCGAATCTGACAAACCAGAACTACCAGTCTTGGAAATTCAAGACTAGGATGCTTCTAATAAGAGAAGGTGCATGGAAACGTGTAAATGAAGTTAGACTGGCAGAACCCATGGATGAGTGGTTAGAAATGGAACAAAATGCTCAGAGCATGATCTCACTTTTCATAGATGATGATCGAATTATACGTATATGCAACTGTGAAACCACTAAAGAAATTTGGGAGGAACTGTAAAAGGAACATGAAAGAGCTAATCTCAGCAATAAACTCCATTTAATTAGAAACTATATCAGACCAAGCTAATGCCTCACAGCAAGAGGTTCTCTCGTTCGATTCTCGGCTGGAGTGCCTGCTGTGTGGAGTCTGCATGTCCTCCCCGCGGTTGAGTGGCATTCGAAAAGCATGCGTGAATGGGTGTGCCTTCGTTAAAGGTTGGGCATCAAGCTGGCACTTTGGCATCGTAAAAATCTACTGCCAGTCATTAGCAGACCTGAGTTCCGCTGTGGCGACCCCTGACCTGGAAAAGCTGAAAGAAGAATAACATCAGACCAAGCTAATGAAAGACCAGAATATGCAGGATTATATAAGACATACCTCAAAAATGGTTGAAAGACTGAGAGGTGTTGAAGAGGATATAAAAATGTTCATATTGCAGCACTTTTATTTAATGGTCTACCTGAAAGTTATGAGACACTTGTTACAGTGCTTGATGCATGTCCAGATAGCGAACTGACATTGGAGTATGTTAAAAGCAAGTTTTGGATGAATACAAGCGCAAGACAGAAAGCATAAAGAGTGAAAGTATGTCCAGTACAGAGGTTGCTTTAAAGATAAAAAACAGAAATAAAAACAGTAATATGCTGCTAGAAACAAATAAATGCTTTGTGTGTAAAAATCCAGGACACTTAAAGGCAGATTGCAAAATATGGAAAGCTAGACTGCAAGGACAAGCTAAATCACAACAAGCTAAGAATGTCATGGAAGAAGAAAATGTCACTTAAGACACTGAGTATGCATTTGAGTTGAAATGTGGCACATCATCTGTGCAGGCATGGTGTGTTGACTCAGGAGCTACAGGTCATGTGACCAATAACAGAAATTTCTTCACTCAACTCGAATAAAGCAAAACAGAAAAAAATCACCACAGCTAATGGGCAGGTAATAAAGTCAGAAAGAATAGGAGATGGCTTTATTTACTGTCCTATCTCCAGAATATCACCAGAAAGATACATATGAGAAATGTTGTGATGTGCCTGATCTTGAAAGTAACCTATTCTCAGTGAAGAAGCTTACAAACCAAGGCAATGTAGTGACTTTCTAAGGTGACAGTTGTGTCATCACAAAAGGGCTTGCTTACTCACAAAGGCCACAATTACAAATGAGCTTTATCAGCTGAACTGCAGTGAAATGGTTAATACAGTCAAAGACGAAAAACATTCAAACTGCATTCACACTTGGCACAGACGTCTTGGGCAAAAAAGTCCTGACACAATAAAGAAAATAGCTGAGAGTAACTATGCAAGTGGTGTAAAAATTAGCCAGTGTGATCAAATAATGAAATGTACCAGCTGCATTAAAGGAAAAATTCGAGAAAGCTTTTCAAAAGTGGAGCAACAGCAGAGCTCAAAAACCTCAGGACTGAATCATTCAGATCTTTGCGCTCCAATGAAATGCATGACTCCAGGAAAGAAGATGTATTTTCTTAGTTTCACTGATGATTACTCCAGGTATACAACATTGTACCTGTTGCACAAGGATGAAATGGCAAAGGAGTCAGAACAGCATCTAGCTCAAGTAAGTAATAAATTTGGCAGAATGCCGAGAGTGCTACGTACAGGCAATGGGTCTGAATATACAAGTGGCATAACGCAAGTCATTCTCAGAAAACATGGAATTATGTTCCAGGCCACTGTACCATATAACCCAAAACAGAATGGGGTTCCAGAGAAAATGAATCAGACACTCTGTGACAGTAGAAGGAGCATGCTTTTTGATGCTGATATGCCAACCACATACTGGAGAGAGGCTATCAAGACTGCATGCTATCTCCTAAATCGCTTGCCAGGAACAACAACAGAGAAAACTCCATATGAACTGTGGAACAGAAAAAAAATCAGATTTGAGACACATCAACATTTTGGAAGTAAAACCTATGTGTGCATGCAAAGAAAAACATACAAAATGGGATTCATGTGTAAAAGAAAATGCACTTGTGGGTTACATTGAGTCTCAAAAAGGACACAGAATTCTACATCCAGACACAGACAAGGTAACAGTTAGCAGAAGTGTGATTTCTGATGAAACTTCTGTGTGTTCAGAATTTCAGGAACTGACACAAACTGTTCAATCTGAGGAAAAATCCACATCCATGTCACAAGAAAAAAACAGAACAAAGCTACACAGAAATGGAAATGATCGCAGACAGTTCAAAAACTAATGAAGATGCTGAACCATAAGTGACTTCAGTCAGGAAATCAACAAGAATCAGTAAAGGTATTCCACCTAAACATTTGTCTTATGTGGCATGCAAAGCAGTTCAGGCTGAGGTGGGTTCATGGAAAGAGATTCAAAAACTACCATCACATGAGAAGCAAATGTAGATTAGAGCTGCTGATGAAAAGATGATATCACTGAGTGAATGCCAGACATGGACACTTTCAGAGCTACCTCAAGGTAAACATGTACTCAGATGTAAATGGGTTTTTAAAATGAAATGTGACTCTGAATGGCGTGTATGTATGTATGTATGGAATGTAGGTACATGGCAAGGTTAGTTGCAAAAGGATACTCACAAAAAATTGGTGAAGACTATAATGCTACCTTAGCTCCAGATGCCAAGTAAAGTACTTTCAGAACACTGATGACAGTGGCTACTTTACAGAAACATCACAATATCAAGAGAGCTTTTCTTAATGGAAATATAGAAAAGGAAATATATGTGTCACAGCCAGAAGGATATGAGAAAAGTGAAGAAGAGCACCTTGTTGGCAAACTGCAAAAATCCCTGTAACGTCTTAAACAAGTGGATCAAATGTGGAACTCAAAAGTAAAAGTTCTGCTAGAGGAAGGATTCATGCAAAGCAAAGCCGATCCATGCCTATACTCTAAATATCTAGATGAATGGGTGTATCTGTTAGTCTATGTGGATGACTTGATTACTGCTTACAAAAGGAATGACAAAATTTCAAAGTTAATAACAGTACCCAATCAGCACCTTTAGACTAAAGATCTTGGTGAGGTGACATACTACTTAGGAATTAGCATACGGTATGAAGAGGATGGCAGTTTTCTATTTAACCAGAGTGCAAAAATTGATTCAGTTCTTCAACAGTTCAACATGGCTGAGGCTAAAGGAGTGATCATGCCCATGAACATAGCTTATCCAAAGTTGGAAGGAGAGGAAGATCTTCTACCATCTAATGAGCAGTACAGACAAGTAGTGGAGGCACTTCTGCTCATTGCAACCACTACATGTCCAGACATTGCAACAACCATGTCACTTCTCTGCAGATGTGTAAGTAAACCATGTCAAAGAGACTGTAATTCAATAAAAAAGTTATGAGGAATCTCAAAGACAGAAAAGGCTTGAGTTTAAAGTTGTTTGAAATTGGTGACTTTAACCTCACAGGATATGTGGACTCTGATTGGGCAGGTGACCTCAACAGATGCAAATCTACAAGTGGTTACTTGTTCAAATTAGGAAATAGTCCAAAATTCTGGTCCAGCAAGAAACAGATCTCAGTGGCATTGTCTTCCCCAGAGACAGAATATATCTCTGGTGCCTATGCCAGTCAAGAAGCCATTTGTTTGCGGCAGTTACTTGAAGATCTTGCAGAAGCAGTGTCCCAGCCTACAATCTTATATGAGAACAATCAGGCTTGCAAACAGCGTCCAAAAGTAAAACAACTTAAAAAAAAATAAAGAAATGGCAACAGCGGGACTTAGCTCAACGCTACTTTAATAAGAACACCTAAAAAACACAGTAAAATTAGTGCTTCCGTTCAATCCAGTGATCAAACTTCATCAGACAAGTTACAAAAGGAATTCACACAAATATCCAGACCTCTTTTTGAATCACGTTTGAAAAAGGGCACAACTCCTCAATGTGAAGTCAACTTTTAAAAATACATTCACCCTTATCAAAGCTAGCTAAAAGGATGGTAAAAAATAAAAAAAATTGAAAAATATAAAAGTTTTCTATACGTTACTAGCAAATTACAATGTTAATTAATAATAAACTCATCTTTCCAAGCTTTTAAGTTTTAATGTGCACAAAATAGAGCACAAGTCATTCAAGCCCAGTTGTGTGTATGCATCCAACCTGATTTGCCAGAACAATTTGTGCTGCTCCAATTTTAGAAAAGTAGGGCCACCTCTCTCCCCGGGTTGGACTTGATCATTAATTCTAAACAGGAAGGAATGACCCGCGTTTGAAGAAACATGTTTTTCCCTTGGCATTTTCAGCTTTGACTTTCTTTATATTATATATGGGCTCGGAAACTCGCTCCCTTAATCTCCAGACAATCAGGCTTGCAATGAAAGAACCAAGTATAGTGATGCATTATTACATTCCATTACAACATTACATTCCTGACTTGGTTGAACAAAGATGATTGTGCTTTCATAGTTTGAAACTGATAAAATGATTGCTGATGCTATGACAAAGCCACTCACAGTAAACAAGTTTGTAGATTTTAGATCACAAATGGGGTTGACTTAAGTAGAAGTTGTTGAATGGGGGTATTAGATACTACACACACACACACACACACACACACACACACACACACACACACACACACACACACACACACACACACACATATATATAAATATATATATATATATATATATATATATATATATATATATATATTTTTTTTTATTATTATTATTTATTTATTTATTTATTTTACATTTGTTAACCGGGCTAGTCTAACTGGATATATGTCCATTTTCAGTAGAGGCCCGGGGAGAAAAGCTCCTCACATAAATCAATTACAATGAGACATATAATAAAAGTACAGTAATGATATACCTTTTGTAATAAGAGTCACAATAACAAATAACAACAACAACAACAAATAGCTAAGGCATGCTAATAAAAAGTATACTAGGTCATTTGAAGCGTCACAAATAAAAAAGCTAAGGATTAGCAAATTTTTTGATAAACTGTTGGTAAAAAAGATTTAATACAGGACATATGAAGAGGTAAAGAAGAAATGCAAGGGAGGAGAAGAGTGAGATACAAAGGTCTAGTAAGGAGAGGAGAAGGAGATGGAAAAGAGGAGAGGGTAGAGAAAAGGTGAAGTGGGACAGAGCATGAGAGGAGAGCTAGAGGGTGAAGAGAAGAATGTGTAATTCTGGTTAGTAAAAACAGAGAAAAGTTATGGTAGAGAAGGGGAATGAAGAAGCTTAGTCAGGAGTCCTACAGGAGCAAAGCCAGTGATTTTGGAAGTGCAGTTTGATTTTTTGTTTGAAGAGTGGTAAGGAGGGGATTAGAGTGATATCAGAGGGTAGCTGATTCCATGTCCTACCTACTGTATTGGTGAATAGAGAGTCACCAGCTAAGTTATAGGATTTTACAGATTTGGTAATGAGTTTAGCAGAAGATCGAAGGGAGGTAAGATTATTATAGGGAATTAAAAGTTGAGAAAGTATAGGGGTGTTGTCAGGTTGGTAAAGTACCTTGTGGGCAATGGTAAGTTGTGAGATCATAATGCAGTTTTGTAGCTCAAGCCAGCCTAGGAGTTTTAGGTTATGACAGTGATGTGTTCTAAAAGGGTTACTAGTAGCAAAACGGGCAATACTATTGTAGCAAGTTGCTAGTTTATTTAGGTTAGTCTTTTTAAGGTTAGTGAAAATAGGTGAGGCGTAAAAGAGAGTAGATATCAGATGGGAGTGGGCGATAGTTGCTCTAGAAGCAGGTGTAAGAAATGGTTTAATGCGGTATAATGATCCTATTTTTTTGTTAACAGTTTTGATGATGTTATTGATATGTTGATCAAAAGTGAGATTGTTGTCAATGGTTATTCCTAGCAGTTTAGTTGTTGTGTCAGGGGAGATGACAGTGGTGTCATTAGATAGGATGTTGAAGTTTAATGGGGAGGCTCGAGTGGTAGGAGTAAAAAGGAGAAGTTTGTTTTTTTTAGCATTGAGGAGGAGGTACCGTCTAGTAAACCAATTTTCTACAGTGTTGAAAGTAGTTTGAGTTAGACACAATAGTTCTGAAGAGGTAGATGCTGAACAGATAATAGTGGAGTCGTCAGCATATTGGATGCAGGTAGCTTGAGGGATTACAGTGTTGAGATCGTTTATGTAAAGGGAGAAGAGAAGAGGGCCTAGAATGGAGCCCTGTGGGACTCCAATAGAGACAGGCAATAAGGAAGAAATGTGATTGTCCCAACGAACGGCTTGATGTCTGTTGCTAAGATAGGAAGTAAACCATTTTAAAGCCAGGTTATCAAATGAGAGGGATTCAAGGATGTTAATAAGAGAAGAATGGTTCACCATGTCAAAAGGTTTGGAGAGGTCAATGAATAGAGCAGAGGTGAAAAGATTGGAGTTACGATAGTTGTTGATGGTATCAACAAAGGAAAGGAGGGCAGTGGAGGTGCTATGGTGGGGTCTAAAGCCATGTTGACAATTGGCTATTATGTTGTGTAAAGAGAGATACTGTACAAGTTGCTGATGGATACATTTTTCCATAATCTTAGCTAGAGGTGACAGTAGAGCAATAGGTCTAAAGTTAGTGTAGTCTAATGAGTTACCTCCTTTGTGAAGGGGGATGATATGAGAGACTTTCCATATATCTGGTATGGTTCCCTCTTGGAGAATGCAAGATTCAAGAATAGTCACAATTATTACCTCAACAAGCTAGAAAAAATAGTGAGATTAATGCAGAAAAATGGATAATCTGGAGAACAGACTGATAATTGTTAACATTCACATCCTAAGAATAAAAAAGGGCACTGAATCCTAATGTGAGAGATTTTATGAATAAATTAGTCAAAAAAGTGATTTGCCTCCTTCCACTATTGAACCTGGAGATCAAGCAAGTATACATCATTCAAGGAGGGCATGCCACATGCTCATGGCAATTGTATCAGCTTGTTGTAAGGACCGATTCATCCCGAATAACAGGAGGCATGTAGTGGTGCTGTTGGAGGAATTTCATACTAAATTCCTAGGGGGATTTGGGAGTGATGTTGAGCCAGTTCAAATACTGCAGCCTAATTGTCTTTGTCTAAAGCTAATATCATTAGTTAGTTTACTTTTAATGCAGTGAAAGGAGAGTTTACATGCATATGGATGGAACAGTGGAACTACTGTATGTCATGAACTTTTGGAGTTTATTCGGAGTAGTAGTTGAGGAGAAATTCAATAAAATTCTTTATATTTTTGACAGTTTTCCACCCATGTAAGAGCATGAAGCAGGACATTGCAGTGATTTGATGTGAAAATGTCACTCTGAACAATGTTGTATCCTTTAATGAGAAGTATAATGCTGGTAAAATGACAAGATATGGAGTGAAACATGTGCTCTGAACCACCATGGACTTCTTGTATGAGCAGAAAGAGAATTTGTACAATAGTAAGTGATGGGAGAATGTCCAGATTACTGGTCAATTTGTAGTTGACAGCTAAGCTGACAGGGTTGTCAAAGATGTGCAGAAACTAGTACAGGTAATTATTAAATAGTATATTTTCTGCAAGAAGGGTTGGCTGGTTTATCACCCTGTGATGTAGAGGGTTAAAATTAGTAGGTTGCAGAGAGAAAGTTATTGAGGCCTTCACTGCTGTAGCTTACCTTTACCTGTAGCAGACCTTTTCAATCTATTCCAAGAAGGAGCTGTGAAATGTATTGTGTACCCTGTGTTATGGCAGAACAAGTTCTTTTGGTATAAGTCCTTGGTAGAGGTAGTGAAGTTGTATGCAGACATGCTCATTACACTCCCCCACCAAAAAAAAACATGTTCCCAGTTACCTATCTCTGTCCTATTACATATCTTCTATCTGCCTGAGGAAAAATTCTTTAAAGTCTGCTCAGGGTATAAAGTACATATGTAAACACTTCCAAACAAAAACACTTAAACCTTCAGGACTTTGTTTTGTACTTAGGAGCCATACTTATGTCCTTCCATTTCTCCTTTGTAAATGTAGTTTCGGACAAACTAAGTTGTCCCGGTCCCTCGAATAAGGGGGTAAAGGTGTGTGGGGAGGGTATAGAGGTAGAAAGTAAGGTAAGGATAGTAGTTAGACAGGATAGTGAGTTTGTGGTGGTGAGAGGGAGATGTAAAAGGAAGTGAGGTAGGAGTAGGTGGGACTTCTGACAGTATTAAGTGTTGGGATTAAAGGAAGAAGTAGGCACATTTGGTGTGAGTGCACCTCCCTTGCATTTGTCTAGTAATTTGGGCAAAAGAATTTATGAGGAGGCGGAAGGGGAGTGTGGATCAGTTAATTTTTTGTTCAGTGGATTGGAAGGTGGTGTCGAGTAGTAGATTCATAATTTTGGTGAGGAAGGTTTTACGTTGTATGGGATTTCCGGCGGAGAGGTTTGCAGCTCACTCGTTCAGGATAGGTAGGGCTTCAGATTTAGCTAGAGAGGGTAGTTCTATTGAATTAATTGAAAGAGTGGGGAGGTGGTCTTCAAATGCATTTTTGTCATTTTAGTTAAGTTGTGGTCTGATTATTAATTTTTCTTCTTTTCTTTTAGGGAAGCACATTATCATCTTGGGACATTTGTTCATCCACTGGGCAGAGAAGTGTGCTTTAGTTAGGGATGATGGGGTAAATTTGGGTTTGGCACATTTAGGGTGGTCAGTGTCCTGGCATGGTGTTAGGGGTCTTAGGTGGGACGGGTTGTTGCATGAATATGAGAGGGCTAAACTGAAGGTGGGTTGTCCTTGTATACTAGTCATTCATTTAGGGGGCAATGACTTGGGCATTGTTTCTAAAAAACAAGTATTGGACATTATGCTGTGGGATTTGATGAGATTACAGGCATTGTACCCGGGTATGGAAATTGTGTGGTCAGAGTTGGTTCCGCATTTGTGTTGGAGGGCTGCATATAGTTAAAGGGTGATTGAAAGGGTCAGAAGGTGTGTTAATCAAAGGCTGGCTAGGCAACTAAGGATTTTGGGGATGTATACTATTGACCATAGAGATTTTGGGGATGGAGAGGAGTCTTGGTATCGAACGGATGGAGTACACCTTAATGATGTGGGACTGGATCTTTTTAATTTGCATCTGAAACTCTTTTTAGAGTATATGATTGTGGCTAGGGTTTAGGAGGGGGAACAGCATGGGATCAGGCTGATGGCAGAGAAGAGGGACAGGATTGTCCTCTTCAGTTCCCCCTCTAAAGAAGGTGGTTATTGGTTAATGGTTTGGTATGGTGGTAAGGTGAGAAGGTACGCTGCCTCTTTATGTGAGTGAGTAGGTACGCTGCCCCGTTAGAGGAGGTATCAGGGTGAGTAGATACACTGCTCTGAGGTAAAGTTCGTCCAGGGTGAGTGGTGATGCTGCTCGGAGATCATCGTTGCTGAGGAAGATAATTAATGTTGGTTTTATGTGTATATAGTTCATTGTATAATGCAGTTTAATAAAGTTCGGCAAATGTCTTTATGTGTGTGGTGTGGTTATTTAAAGGGGGGACGGGACAAATTGCTTTTCCAGTTTGTCTTCACAATCTTTGCTAACCTCTTCTGATTGATTGTTGTAGTTATCATGCAATATGATATATACCCTACTAATTACTCCATTTTTAACAGCATCTTCTGCTCTTGATTTGACTAAAAACTCTACCAGAGCTTGTCTTACACTTAGGATGCCACTATTCCTTTTTCTTTGCCTTTATGAATATAATATCATACATGGTTGTTATTTTTCTTAAGGATCTGCATCTAAACTCTTACTGTTTCATTATTTCTTCATCATCATTATCCCTTTCCACTTCTATATATATATTCTTCTGCTTGAGTTACGTATATACACTCTAACTATAAAACAGCCTTTGAAATCAGATAATCTTAAACTAGCTTGTTCTACTGTGTGAATCAACTTATCCCATTTTTGCAATTTCACTTTGGAGTACTCTGACAGAAATACTGGGGAGGAAATTGCTGCAACAAAGTAATAGCTAAGGGTTGCCAAAAATGCAATTACTAGAAAATAGAAATCTACCTAAACTAACTATAAACAAGGTACCAAACATTGCTAAAGAGATAAGATAACTGGAAGTGGAATCTTTACAAGAGGGAAGGACCAAATTCCATAGAACTAAATGGAATTTTTGGGAACAATATATGCACAATAATAAAAAAGAAAAACTTCTTCACCTGGCTAGGTTAAAAAACACACCGAACTTGTATTGAGTGTTTTCATTCTTTATTAGTAACAAGAACTTCTTCATAATGTAAACAAGATAAAATGTGAGACATGAAATATATGTAGAGAAGGCAGAAAATGTTTAACATCCAGTCAAACCTAAGAAAACATTTCAAAAAAATAAAGAGGTGCAAAGGACGGAATTCCTAATAGTAATAAAACTTCAGTAATCAATAAAAGTGTTGTAAACAATAATTAGAGACTGCAGCAGCTGCAGTAAATACTTGTAAAATAAAATCACCAAGGCTACCTTCCCCAACTAAGAGTGCATTTAATATTTAAATTTTTATTTAATTCAGTAAAACACTCAGCATTCAACTGGAGCTGCCACTTTAATTCCTAGACCTCCAAAAGAGTGTCTAAATCTCAAAAAAAAAATATATATATATATAAAACCCAACCTGCTATAACACAAAGAATTGAAGCTTGGTAAAATCTCTGCAATTTTATTAGCTGTACTTGGCTAATGCATTTTTAAGGTCTTTATTGTAAATGGCAGTGCTCCTTAATGCGGCTTAACAACATACGTGATGTCTTTCCAATATAAAAGCAAGAACATGTCATACGTAAACTACATTCAAACTATTGCAGTCAAAGTATTTCTGAAATGTAACTCTTTTGTAGCAGTGCTTAAAATAAAACAATGATCCAGTATAAATGTACTTGCAGGCAACACAGCTTCCACATCTAAACACGCCTTGGGTATTCTCATTATTTGCGTTCATTTGCAGCAGAAAGGGAGTGACTGGCACTCGAAAGAAGCCCTGAGGGTCTTTATTTATTTTTGTGAGAATGCAGGTTTATTTCCAAGTAGTTTAATAAGCTCTTGGATGCTCGCTATAATATTCCAATTTTCAAAATGACATTTCTTATCAGTGCTATGTCCCAGCAAATAGGAAGAGGAAAACTAGTAGTTTCGACCAGAATTTCAACCTGATTGGCAGAAATGGATGTCTGGTGCTGGCTGGATAGATGATTGGACATGCAAGGGGGTTGGTTTAGTTCCATAAATAAGCACATCAGGAGCTGTAACTGGAACATGTATTTCGAACTTCATATGCTTCCTGACTCATTCATTACTTCTAACACGCTCACATGTGCATCTCCATTCAAGGTTGCACTATCTGTGAATGACTATACAACTGCCCTGGAGCAATTAATCAGAGTACACACCAGGGAGGAATAACATCTTGGATACTGCACTTACTAATATGGTAGTATGTTGCACCATCACTTGTGTATCTTCATCACTTGTTAGGTCTGACCATAAAGCAGTCTCCTTTAAAATAAAACTGAAACCAGAGATCTCTCTCACCCAAGGTACATTTAGAAATTTCTTTAAGGCAAACTACCTACTCTTAAGTGATACATTGGCAAATTTCCAAATCCTTACCGAACCCAGTTAACTCTGTTGCATGTCTCATGTATTCAAATGAGACATTGAGGCACAAATGTGTTCATAGATGTTTACTAAGCTAACGACCACAAGGGCCTTTTTAAGCCTAGCCATGCATCTCAAATTATTTACAGAAAGAACACTGTCCTTTTGAATTTGAACAGCTGATGAGTCAATCTGGGAATTAGAGTCATCGGCACAGGCAATCTGCTGCATCATTGCTTCAGAGACAGGTAACACGTGTCTACAATTCCTTCTGACATCCATTCCTTTAGAATGTATGATGTAAGATCTCAGTTTTTCACAAATGTTCTTCACAGTTCCCATTTACTCATATCCTTTGGATGTTTGCATTCTCACAACTTCTCCTTGTAGTAATGGTCTAAGGGTTTTACCGGTCTTATCATAGTACAACTTTTGTGACGGACGTTTTCTAAAAAGATGAGCCTTGACCACTCTGTTGTTTTTTGCATTTGGTACTAACAATTGTTTCCTGATTGGAAGAGTTGTTCAAGTCTGTCTAGAAATCAGTCTCTAAGCAGTTGAACCAGGTAAGTTGTCTCGAGGAATGTTTATGAAATTGAGTAAGTTAGGGAAAACATCAGTATCATCTCTTTTGGATTTCTCTAACAAATGTTTTGCACTTTGAACTGTATGTTCAGCTAATCCATTGGACTGTGGATATTTAGGACTACTGGTAATATAAACAAAGTCCCAAGACTCAGCAAATTTCTTAAACTGCTGACTTTTAAACTGTGCACCATTCTTAGAAACGACTTTGTGCTGATTACCATGGACAGAAAAATATCTCTTCAATTTTGTAATGACTGTGTTGGACGTCAGTTTAGGAAGTAGGTGTATTTCAAACCAATTGAAGTAAGAGTCTACTAACACTAAGTAATGCTGACCATTCCATTTGAAAATATCTGTGGCGACCATCGACCATGGTAATTCAGTATCTGGTGTAGCTGAGGTGGTTCTTTTTGTTGATGCGGTTTGGTGCTGTCGCAAATTGAACATGCTAGAGTTTCCTTCTCTATATCTTTGGACATAAAAGGCCAAAATACAATGTCTCTTACCCTTCTTTTGGTTGAATCAGTACCTGAGTGGTGATGTGGTGATGATGCAAAATTTTGATATATTCCTGTTGTAATGCTTTAGGAATTATCATTTTTGGACCTTAATGATGATTTCATCTTCCATCACAAGTTCATCTCTGTAAGGAAAATGCTGTTGAATGTCAAATGGTAAACTAGTTTGTCGTGTTGGCCATCCTTGACTGATATTGTTTTTTTAGCTCCTGGAGAATTGAGTCTGTAGCTGTGTGATTTCTTAATTCATCAAGCTGTGATGATCAAAAATTTCTGACTTCCATGACTTCAAATTCTGCTATTTCATTTTCATGCTACTATGTTGTGTTTTTCTGGTTGTGTGTGACAAAGTATCAGCAAGGTACAACTATTCACCCTTTTTGTAAACAATGTTGAAATTGTACTTTTGCAATTTTAACATCATACATGGCAATCAAGCTGGGCCTTTTTCAAAAATTTTCAAAATTGTTACTACTGGCTGGTGATCAGTCTCGGTTTGGATAGGTCTGCCATAAGTATAGTCAATGAACTTCAAACATGCAAACACTACTGACAAATGTTCCTTCGCTATTTGTGCATAATGCATCTCTGTCTGTGTTAAAGTTCTTGCACACAGGCTACTGGTATGCCTTCTTGAAGACATGCAGCACCAAGGCCATACGTTGAAGCATCACAAGAAAGAGTTACAGGTTTGTGAACATCATAATTTTTTAATGTGGGTGGACTAACAATTTTCTTCTTAAGAATATCAAATACTCTTTGGTGTTGTTCCAACCAGAACCAGTGTACATTTTTGCATGTCAGCTCAAATAACAGTGCAAGAAGCTCACTGACGTCTGGGATGAACTTTGCTAAATAGATGGCCATACCTAGAAAACATTGCAAAGATGAGGCATTCTCTGGAGCTGGCATTTCCACAACTGCTGTTTGCTTGGACGGATCTGGTTGTAAGTCAGCACTGGTAAACAAATAACTCACATAAGTAACTTCTTTCAGTTTGAATTTACATTTCTGAGGATTCAGTTTAAGATTTGTTTCATGTGCATGGTGAAGAACTTTCCTGAGATTTCTATCATGTTGATCTTCACCATTGCCTCCAACAATAGTGTTGTTTACTATAATAGCACATGGATAACCAGAAAACATTTGTTCTCTGAGACACTAAAATAACTCACTGGCAGAAATTATTCCAAATGGCATTCTCAAAAATATGTATCTACCAAATTGTGTACTGAATGCAGTTAACAATGAAGATTTATGATCCAGCAAAATTCACAAAAATCTGTATCTACCAAATGGTGTACTGATTATGGTTAACAATGAAGATTTATGGTCCAGCAACATTTTGAAAAGGAGCTTTTACATCTAAGACTGAAAAAACAGTGGAATTTGACATGAGAGCAGCTACCTCTTCTACTATATGCATCAGATGATGAGGGCACTTAAGTTCTTTGTTTAAGTCTCTTGGATCAATACATATTTAGATATCATTCAGTTAGTTCTTCTACTGGAGTAAAGACACCTGAATGCATCATTTTGGGTAGTTCTGCTTTTACTTTACTCTGCATTGCTACTGGAATCTTCCATGATGGTCTGACAACTGGACTTACGTCATGGTTTAACTTCATGGAATATGTGATTGGAAGTTTACCAAGCTCGTCTTTGAAAATACCAGCATATTCACTGAAAATATTCTGTGTAAAACTATTGTTGTTACTTATATGGTGAACCTCTTTATTAAATGAAATCAGTCCCATTCTCAGACTGTCTTTGAGGCCTAACAGTGACTGCACATGTCTTTTGACTATGTAAAACATGGCATGAAAGGACTACTGCACCATCAGTTTGAATCTCTTCACCACCATAAGCAACTAGTTTTGCAAACTTTGCTGAATCAAGTTTCTCACCAGCTTTTAACTCTAGCAAACATTTGTGCTGACATATCGTTACGCTTAGATCCAGTGTCTACTTTAAGCTGTACAGGTTTCCCATTAATTTGTACAGTAAAAATACTTCACTCTTTGCTGACAACTGATAGTCTACTGTGTTCACTGCTTCATGGAGCACAGAGACACCATCAACATAGGAAGTTTGCTCACATCTCTTGGAGTTTGCTACAGTCTCTATCTGATTTACTTGCTTCTTCTGATACTCTCTTTTAATATAAGTCTACGACACTTTAGACTTGCAAAGCCTTTTGAAATTATTCTACTTTTTACATTTATGACGTTGCTAACCAAAAGCTAAGCACTTTTTACATTTAGGTTCATGACTGCCTCCACAATTGCGACAGTTAGCAATGAGATTGGGTATGGCTCCCTTCAGTTTATATTTCTTTTCTGTCTTAACTTTCTGCTGTACACTATCAACATTTATACTAGCAGATACTGCAAACTTGCTTTTCTCATTCATAAACGTATTCTTATGCTTTTCTGTCATCTCATATATGTGGCAAATCTCAATGGCTTTGCTCAATGTTAATTCACTGTCTCAAAGCAAAATCTTTCTCACCGCATCATTATTTACACCACATACAAGACATTCTTTTATCAACTCATCTCTTAGATCACCAAATCTGCAAGTTTTTGCTTTATTTCTTAGGTTGGTAATATATGCAGCAATAGTTTCTCCAGACTTTTGATTTCTTATGTAGAATTTATGCCTTTTCATTGTAGTATTCATTTGAGGGTCACACATTTCTCTAAATTTACGTTTTAAGCACTCAGGGTCTTCCTGCATTTCAGCCCACATCACAATATGGCAGTTCTCCTCATATCCTGCATACATGGCAGATGCATACACAAATAAACATTCTTGCTCAATGGCTTCTGAGCAAGCTAAATTGAGAAGTATAAATGCTTTTGCACATGTGTCTTTATCAAAAAATACAGCCTGTATGAAAACATCATATTTTTGCTCAAACACTTCCCAATTCTTGGCAATATTATTATCAAACACCAGTGGTTCAGGTCTGTGAAATCCTTCTGCCATAACAACAAATTGCCTTTAAACATAAGTATAGACCTGGTATTTGTAATTTTGTTCAAATGCACAACAATCTTTCAGAAAATGCTTTATTTTAACACTGCAAATATCTCAAACACTCCGGGACACTTTGAACAGATTGTGAAGACTTAGTTACTATGAAAAAGTTATACGTTATGAAACATTTGGACATTTTAGCCTTTTTGAACATTTAAAACACTTTGGAGATTATTTCAAACACTTTAATTATTATGTAGCTATTTCAGACATATTGAATATCTCAGAAATTATTTTGAACAGTTTGAATGCTATGCCACGTTTGGCAACTGAAAATCATTTAAAATTAATTTAAGTACCTTCCACTAATCACTGACCTGTTTGTACGTTCGAGCCTGTATATTACTGTACTTCTAACTGTGTGTCTCATGGATTGCAAGCTGCTTTAACTTTGGATCCCTTTCTGACACCATGTCGCATGTCTCATGTATTCAAATTAGACACTGAGGCAGGAGATGGGTTCAATTTATTTATTGCACATGAACACATCAGAAGCTGTATATGCTTACTGAGTCATTCATTACTTGTAACACACTCATATGTGCACCTCTGTTCAAGCTTGCACTCACTCTGAATGACTATACAAAGTGGGACTGATCTTGAATGTGCTCAATAACATGTATGCACATGCTCTCTGACTACAGTGGCTGACTAGGTACAATATACACACTGATCTACAAACTCCACTGAATATGCAGAAATGTACACCACAGTTATATACCAGCACGTAAACAGCTGCATAAATACAGCTGTACCCCCCACAGTAACAAGTGTAGGGCAAACCCCAAAAACAAAGCCACATGGTAGAAGCATAATATCAACAAGCTTTATAATTAAAGGAAAAGAACATTTTCACCAAAAGCAAGAATAGTAATTCCCAGAATGTTAGAAATAAACAAACAACTCAAGAGCTTAATAAAATCCACCAAAGCCAAGTTTGAGGCTAAAATAGCTACCCACGACTAAGACAATCACAAGACATTTTTTAGTAATACAAGATAAAGATAAAAATATCCCAATGATAACCAGGTACCTCTGCAACAACTAATAAACAGTCCAAAGGCAAAAAACAAGCAAAGGCAATGATCCAGGTTCTCCAAGAAATTTAATAACAGTAAACACAAGCGCTTTCACAAGATGCTTCTTCAAGTGTATACCATATTGAACTGAAACACCCTTCTTATACCATTCAATCATAGTCACATGATCAACCATTTAACGTTTAAAGGCATAGAAAGACAAATAGAAAGCATATCAAAATACATAAGAAATATAAACTACACATATAAAATGCTTTTTAAAACATATTGCATAAGAACATAAAACTATCTACGTAATGGTCTTGTTTTTAGAATGGGTCTCAGAGGTATATGGTCATTAAGCCCATGTCCTACATCTGCCCTTAATCTCACAATCCAGTCAGCCTCTAACCCTTCTGTTCTACTTCTAATATCACCTCCCCTTTGGTTCTCAAAACACCTCCCCAAAACCATAAACCTAAAACTATGTTGGTCATTGGTTTCCCCCACATGTTTAGCAAGTGCATTAAATGCACATTTCTTCTTGATATGATAAACATGTTCTCTCATTCTATCCTTTAGCTGTCTATCAGTTTTACCAACATAAAACTTATTACATACTTGGTATACAACCAGATAGACAATGTGGGAGCTGTCACATGCTGCACTTACCCTGATCTTAAACACCTCTCATGTGTCCGGATGTCTAAAGTCCTGACCATTGTTAATGGGCATACAGAAATGACATTTCCCACATGATCTAGTCCCTCCTGTACCAACAGCTTTAACATAATCCCTCATGTTACAGAGTCTTCCCTTAAGGGATTTTTTATTTCAAAAAGTGAATTAAATCCAAGAACTTACTCACCTGCCTATCAGTGGCCAGAATATTCCAATGCTTATTAATATTATCTGTATACTGTCTAATATTCCTTGAATAACTGAAGCACATACTCAACTTATTGGAATTATATTTATTTCTTTCACTGTAAGTTATATTAGTTTCTACTGGTTCCAAAAAATATGGTTTAACTCTATTATGTCTTAATTTAACCACATCTGCTATATTTTTGCATACCATGCATTCATCATAACCCCTTTCCATGAGCTCTACACCAACCATGTCAACCTGTTGTTCAAAATCCTCCTCCTTCGCATTAAATCTAGCTGCTCTATATATCTGGTTTTGTACTACATTTCTAAATATGTACCTAAGATGCATGCACTCACTACTTAATAGGTTATTCGCATGGCATTCTTTCCTATACAACCTTGTATTCAGTTCATTATTCTCTCCTTTAGATATAGTGACATCTGAAAAGTTCACATCAGCATACAACCAATTCAATGTAAATCTAAGAAACTGTGTAGAGCTATTGATAAACTCAACAAAATCCATCAACTTTTCTGGTGACCCATTCCATAAAAAGAACAGGTCATCCACAAAACTTCACAAGAACAAAATATTCTGTTTATAGGGACCTCTAATTAACTTCTCAATTTCCCATTCAGCCATCACAGCATTAGAATAGCTGTTAGTGCATGAGGTTTCCATTACAACCCCATTACACTGCCAGTAGATCTTGTCTCTAAACATGAACATATTGTTCTCTAGGACCAACCTTACCAGGATTTTGATTTGTTCCATTTCAAATTCCGTATAGTTCAGGTCCCTTTTCATCAACCTGGTCACACTACTAATACCTGCATCATTTGGTATCACTATAAAAAGTGACACTACATCAAATGTGGTCAATATACAGTTTTCAGGTAGTGGATACTTTTTACAATAGTGATACAGATCCCTAACAAAGTGGTCTGTATCCATTAGTATAAGTTCTGACTTACTTATCAGCAAGCAAAGATGTTTTTCTAGGTATATTGAAATAGATTCTGTACACCAGTTTCTTCCCATCACAGTTGGTCACATGGGTGGGTTTTCCAGATTTTTGTGTAACTTGGGCAGTCCTTGAATTACAGAAGTGGTGGGATTAGGCATTAGAAAGTACTTAGTAAACCATCCTCTATGAGACCTATTCACTCAAGTTCCCTTATAATACTGTCCGCCTTCTCTATCATTTTCTTGACTTCTAAATGTGAAGTAACCATATAAAAACTTTGATCATTCAGCATATACAACATTGCTTTATCATATTTCACCCTATCCATAATGACAATCTGACCTCCTTTGTCATCCAGTCTTATCATACTTGAAGGGTTAACTTGCAAACTAACCATTACATCAAACTCTCTTCTATTTAAGTTATAAGACCTACCATTATAACCTGTAGCTTTCTGCGAGTAGTATAAATTATACACATCTTCAATACAAATTTGTTCAAATGCATGGATTAACGAATTCGGTTTGGGTATAAACAGACTAGGTTTTTTCTAAAAACAGAATCATCACCACTACCATTTCCTTCAAACATCATTTTTAACATCAAGTTTTGGGTGAACAAATGAATATCAAAAATTACTTTAGTTATATCCGAATCAGTAATAGGAATAAACAAAACCCCCTTAGTCAAGACATTAAGTTCTTCTTGTGATAATTCATGGGTAGATAAGTTAACTACTAGTGCTTTACATTCATGAAAACCTTTTTTATTGTGCAAGGACTCACTGTCTCTTCCTTGTACTTCCTTTTTGTTCTTGTAGTACTCCTCCCTCTCTGATTTCCTCTGTACTGGCCCCTGCCTCCTCTGCTCATTGATCTCTCTCTTGTCGGCAATGGGAAAGTTAGAGATGGTGGACGTAAAGCTGGCAGAAAAGGTGACAGATCATTCATATTCAAATTCAACTTTCGTGGACATCCATTCACTTCCTGGTGCACCTCAGCAGTCATGGTAATGATTTTACGTCTTGCCCACATCTGTTTGGATGTTTCTGGCATAGAATCCATAGCCTTAACTATACAGGACTGTTCCATATTCACTTCCTGGACCACATTCATTCCCTGATTGGTGAGCATCTCCACAATTGATCCCCGATTGGTGAGTGTCTCCATAGTAGATCCTCGATTGGTTCCGTTGGCATGGTTCCCACTTGTGAAGTACTTTCTGAATCAACAAACAACTGGCACAGCCATGTAAAGACATTCCCTTGAAGGAAATCCCTTTGATCCCTCTGCAATTTCTTCAATTTAATTTGAAGTAACTTTCTGGAGTAAAGGAGGGATTCACAACATTATCCCTCAAGTGCTTGCCAAGTAAATCAACACCATAGCACTTGTGCAGTTCAGCATGTTTGCTCTTAATAGTGCTCAACACCTGCACTACTTCCCTCTCAGCCAATGCAATCAGTAGCTTTAAAT
This sequence comes from Protopterus annectens, assembly GCF_019279795.1. NCBI lineage: Eukaryota > Metazoa > Chordata > Ceratodontiformes > Protopteridae > Protopterus > Protopterus annectens. Next base: position 686,207,049 of record NC_056731.1, read on the forward strand.
AGCCAAAACTAGTGCTAAGATTTAATTTCTACCAGTCACTAAGAAGTGTAGAACTGCAGTTTGTTTGAGCAGGCATTTTCAGTACACTCAAGCCATGAGGAACTATCTCTTCCCTGATACAAACTTCAGGATGGAATTTTTCATATTGTAGCCATTTTCATTTAAACAAGTCCTTCTCCAGTGACAACAGGTCACTTTTAAGGGCTAAGAAGTCCACACTTTGTGTAACATTACATTCTTCTTTAAGAGTACTATTAAATAACAGATTAATACTTTCGCTCACCTTGGAGATGAATTCATCAGTATTTAACTCAGTCCATTCATTAGTTGAACTTGTGTTATAACCCAATTCTATATCATCAGTCCCTGTAGCCATATCTTTGGTATCAAGGGTAAAAATTAGCAAGCACACAAGAAAAAATAAAAATATCCCAATGATAACCAGGTACCTCTGCAACAACTAATAAACAGTCCAAAGGAAAAAAAATACAAGCAAAGGCAAGACTCCAGGTTCTCCAAGAAATTTAATAACAGCAAACACAAGCACTTTCACAAGATGCTTCTTCAGGTGTATACCATATTGAACTGAAACACCCTTCTTATACCATTCAATCATAGTCACATAATCAACCATTTAACATTTAAAGGCATAGAAACACATATAGAAAACATATCAAAATACATAAGAAATATAAAATACACATATAAAATGCCTTTTAAAACATATTGCATAAGAACATAAAACTATCTACATAATGGCTTTGATCAGGGTAAGTGCAACATGTGACAGCTCCCATGTTGCCTATCTGGCTGTATGCCAAGTGTGTAATAAGTTTTGTGTTAGTGAAACTGATAGACAGCTAAAGGATAGAATGAGAAAACATGTTTATCATATCAAGAAGAAAAGTGCTTTTAATGCACTGGCTAAACATGTGAGCGAAACCAATGACCAACATATTTTTAGGTTTATGGTTTTGGGAAGGTGCTTTGAGAACCAAAGGGGAGGTGATATTAGAAGTAGAACAGAAGGGTTAGAGGCTGATTGGATTGTGAGATTAAGGGCAGTTGTAGGACATGGGCTTAATGACCATATACCTCTGAGACCCATTCTAAAAACAAGACCATTAGATAGATAGTTTTATGTTCTTATAAAGAATATGGCATTACTGCCACAGTGTTGGATGGCTTATACTGGCAAATTCTCACTGCTAAGTTATGGGAAGCATATGTGGCCTGCCAAAAGACATGAGGCAGTCCAGTTCTGGTGGAATGGTAAGGAAATTTTGAGGAATGCAATGGGAAAAGTGGAAGTTTGGTTCACTACATGGAATGTAAAGGGTTATTAATACTACAGGAACTTAAAATAAAAGCTGGAAAGGTGAAAAGGTTTGAATGGCAGGGTGGTATGTGCTATTAAGGGGAAAATGATGTACATGAAAAGTGTGTGATGATGGGGATGGGAGTGGGTGATGGATTGTAGGGCTGGGAGAACATGGAAGTGGAGATGGCTTCTTATTTGGGTCCTAATATAGATGTAGTAGGTGTGTTGTCATATTGCAAGTCATAGCTACTGGCATGGAAGAAAGGAATCACATATACTTCTTAACCTGCAGACATTGAAAATAAAAATAGAAATAGAAATAAAGGCCCTTAAAAAGTAAGTGAAACCAGCCAAAAGTCTGAACATCTAATTGCTATAATGTTTGAATACCAAATAGCATACAACTCTTCTCACTTACCATAGGAATGTGGAATACTACTCAGAATCATGTTTAAAAAAAGTGACAAAAATTATGGAAAATACAAGCACATTATCAAAGTGAGAGTATAAAATCTGTAAATATTAATATACTGTATTACAAGTCAACGCAAAGTCATTTATTTTAAGTTCTGAAAAAGGTAGATATAAGATTTGCATGCCCTCTTTCATTAAATTGTTGGTAGCACTTGTATGTTGGCCATGTAGTCTAATTTTCTGTGTAGTAGACAGCTTTAAAAATCATGTGTGATGAGGGGGATTTAGGAAATTGTATATAGGGATAAGTCAAGCCTGAAAATAGGGACATACCTCAAAAAATGGGCATATCATGTGTAGGGGTAAATCTGTCCTGTAAACAAGAACAATCCTCCCAATTAGAGACAGTTGAAATGTCTGTCATCACATTATTAACTTAGTTTTGGATCCTTGTTTGTCAAAATACTGTACAAAGCTGAAGAATTCATATCAAGAACATGCTTGAGTTCATAGATAAGTAGAGGGAGAGGAAGCAAAGGCAGTTTACAGTCTGTGGGTTGAAATAACCAAGCAATCAAACTGCATAGGTTTTGGTGGACTGGTGGATTAGAGGATGGCATGAAAGGTGGCAAGGGGAAGATTTTAGAAAGAAGTATATCTGTTTGTAAAATTATCATGAACTGGGGCATGGAGAATATCTTATGGCAGAGATGGCATTGGAATCCTGAGAAATGTAAAGGATTTGCAATGCATGGTGGTTAATGCACATGGTGGGACCTGTGGTTGGGGAGAATAAAGGGGAAGATGAGAGGATGGGTTCTACAAATTAAAATGAGGTTGCTGTAGAGTGTTGATGTAAGGCTATTAGTTATAGATTTACAATGACACACCATCATTGGGAATGGATAATAACAGAAGAGGAAGAACTGCAGAAATGTCAAGAGACCGTGGTATGGTGGCAGTTGGAAGCTAGGAGACAGCATGTAAGGTGAGTAAAAACCCATTGAAAATGATTAGAATTACAATAGGTAGAATCCAATCTGGGTAGAAGGGGTCAAAGTGTTAGGTAAAAGGTGGTTGGGAGACTGAATTATTAGTACTGTAGCATAAGGAGTAGAACAGGCAGCTGTGATTTAGGGACAGTAAGGATGACCGGGGGGGGGGCAGTGGGTTAAAAGGGAGTAAGGCTGGAGGGAATGAGTGATTTCCAGTAGATTACTTCAAGATGGTAGGCCAGGAGTTGCATGAGACATTGACAGAATGATGAGCAAGATTAGTAGTTTAAAAATCAGCGAAGCAAGCTGTTGTTATAGTATGGTCCAAGGGGAGAAGTGTCACAGAGGATCCTATCAATTGCCAGTATATATATATCTATATAATAACAATGCTAAGCTGTTTGTGAGGGCTATACCACCTAGGCTTGAGGAAGTCCTTCTCCAGGTTATTAAAGATATGCAGGAAGAGTTTATAAGAGTTTATGAAAAAGCAGTCTTCTTGAGGTTTCTGTTGAATTGTATTGTCTAGCTGGAGAGATCAGGGAAAGGGAGAGAGGATAGCATATTGATGGATATTCAAAAGACCTTTTACATGGTTAGAGGGACATTTTCATTTATGGAAGTGAAACAGTTGATTAGGGAGGGTCATTTGCTGCAGGGTATAAAAAAGTTGTATATAGCACCATTGGTTGTATTATTGTCAGGGAAAGTTTGTCAGATAAGGTTAATTACGTAGATGGACTGGGCAGATTTTCTCAATCCCCCTGCTTTCTTTCTTATAGTCACTGGACGTTATCTCAAATGTTGATGTGTAGGTGTCTGCAGGCATATGTGAGGGAGAATAGGTATTGCAATATAAATATGCCTGAGGGTAACAAAACCATCTGATGAAAATGAGGATGGAATGTTTTGGCAAGGAGTCTGAAACATTTAGTAGTAATATACATATGGGACTGGGCAAAGATGTATTTCTGGAGTCTGGATGAGTGGATAAATATTTGATTATGAGGGTATACCCCCTGGTGTGAGATTATTGAAAATAATAAGTTAGAGTTTAAAGAAAAATTGTTAGGATGTTGGATGGGTATTGCTGGAGGGTACATCACTGGAGGAAGGATTGAGGTTGTTTTGGTGATGATCTTCTCCTTGGCATTGTGTCTTCTATGACTCATTGCTGTTAGTCTACGGGATAGACAGACAGAGAATATGCAAAGGGCATGTGATACATTTTTGTGGAATGTGAAAGGGGACATTTCAGTATAGGATGGTTGAGAAGAGCCATAGATGATGGAGTACCTCACTTAGTAAGATGGGACAAGAGCAGATATGTAGGCCATTAAACTGGAGAACATAAGAGAATGGAATAGAATGAGATTAAGAATGATAGGGGACTTAATACAGCAATGAGGAAGAATACACGTTCACCTTGATATTCACAGGGTTGAGTATAGTTTTGGACTAGATGAGGGGAGTGTTTGTCTTTTATTGCCATCATTAGTATTGTTAAGAACAGATGGCATTTTAGGCATGGGGATAGTAGAAATGGAGGATGAATCATTGTTAACATGGAAATCTTTGCCAAAATCCAGAAAGTTAGAACTGGTTTAATATATAAGGAATTCAGTTGGGGGTGTGGAGATGACATTGAGATTCAGAGATACGCAGTGTAAGGAAACTAAGTTCTATGGCCAGTATGACTACTGAAGAGAAGGGCAGTCATAGCTAGGAAACTGAAGTTATACGTACTTGATTTTAAAATGCATATATGGTTGTTACATCACTGGTGGGAAAAAGCAATATGTTGGAAGTGTGATACAGATGGGGCAGATTACTTGCATATGTGGTGATGTTATGAAGTGAGGCAGGGTCAGCCTTAAGGATTGGGGAAATAAGAGGTGGCCTAGAGTACCATGCAATTTGTGATGTCACCACTCTAGGACATTAATCAAGAAACCTGAATCCTCACCACTTGCACTAGAGAAGGACATTCACTTGGGACAAAAATGGGTAAACTCAGTATTTCCAGATGCAGATCTCTGAATCAAGCACAGTTTTCCTTAAGAACACATAGAGAACACAGTAAGTCTGGGGGATGGGTCTTCTCTCTGTCTGCAGATCTCCAGTAAGACTCCCCACTGGCATAGCTGTAGGGTTGATTCCTCAACCAAGTGTCCAAGCCAAGTCCTCCACCACCCTCTGTGTGAAACCAGTGCTTTGTGTCCCTGCTCCAAGAGGTTGATGCACACACACACACACACACACACACACACACACACACACACACACACACACACACACACACACACACACACACACACACACACACACGCACAACACACACACCCCTGGGAAATGCTGTCACAGATTTGCTAGCTATGTCCTCTTCTGCCCAGACTATAAGGTATTTACACTGTCACCAGACACTCCAAAGCCAGCTACTCTAAAGCTCTTGCAAGGGTACCTGATTATACTGCGTGAAATTGATATTAATACAAATTATAGTGTTTGATCAATGCAGTAAAGTTTTCAGGAGTGGCCAGAACTGTCACCAAATATATATATAAGTACTCTCAGAGATTCAAATATTCTCTAAAAGATGAGCCACAGTGAAATGTTTAAATATATTTAATAATAAATAAAAAAGAACATAAAAATACTAAATATCTATTTACAGTGAACACTAGAGTTTCAATCACAAGAAATATTAAAAAATAACACAGGTGGACAGGTTCACACAGTTATAGAAAAACAATACTTAACTAATCTCACTATATTTTCCTGATTAATCTAAAGGATTATTATTCCCTGGTTAGTTATTTATGCAAGACAAGACCTTCTTTGCCAGGTTAAAAAAACAGAGTACTCTGAGACTTTAGTCTCACCCATTATTAAAATACTTTATGGATGGATTACGGAGTGACATCACATACTTCTGGTCATCTGACTTCTGGTTTCCATGCCACCACCCTTGGCTAGAAGCTGTCAGGATATAGCACATATGTGTGAAACATACACACACACAGAGCCTTGCTAAGATCTGCTGCAGCTCCTGGAAATCATAAAGCAATTTCAATCCTCCACCCTTCCAGAGTAGCAATGAGTTCACCCTAAAGACAATGCAGGAAGCTTCCTAGCACAGACTTTTTGTCTCTGGCTGCATTGAGAAGTGTAAGATACTATCTTTATGGCCTAAGCCAGGTAATTTAATTTCAAACTATTTTCAAAGTTTGAGATTAACCTCTTCTCTTTCAGTGTCCTCCACTGAAATATATTCATATAATCAGTTACAATACAGTACACATGTATATTTCTTTTCTGTCCAGCAGGACACACTGTTGATATATTTTAACACAAGCAACTTTACAAATATATTTTTTAACACAAAGATCTGTACAAATCAGTTTGACATGAAAATGACATATAATTTTTTACAAAATTCCAGCTATCTCTGCTGGCATATTTTACACATCCATTGCCCTACTTCTCCTGGCATAGCTGGCAATACCCCACATTGTCAAATCTCTTCCCTGTTTGAAGACTGAAGATAGTTTTTCAAGTGACCCTTGAGAAACATTGCTTGAGAGGAATGGGCCTGTCTGGGAATACATTAACCCTTGCCCTGTCTTGAGAACCCATCTGCATAGGCATTGCTGACCCCACTACAGTGCTGCAATGTCATATCATATACCTGCAACCCTAGGATCCACCACTGTAATTTGACATTTTGCTGGCTGGCTCGATGTAGTCATAGATCCCCCTTTCCTCCTGCAACCTACTGCAAATACTTAGCACAAGGGTGTCCCTATCATGGTAAGACTTCATCATGTTAACATGGTACAATATGTGCCCATGCTTCCTGCCTATCAGTTCTATGATGTAGTTGACACCACTGACCTTCTTTCTCACTTTGAAAGGTCCATCCCAAGCTGCCTACAGCTTTTTGTGTCTGACAGGAATGAGAACCATAACCTGCTGTCCCACAGCATACTATCTGGCTTGAGCATTCCTGTCATATCAGACCGTTATCTGTTGTTGGGCTCCTGCCAGGTCCTCCTGGGCCAAGCTCATGAGCTTCATAAGCCTTGTACTGAAGTTTAGGACATATGCCACAACATAATCCTTGGGGATTCACATTCACCCTCCCATTTAGAACAAATCAAATCTAAAGGCCCCTTACCCTATGCCTATACAGCAACTCAAAGGGTTACAAACTTGGGGATTCCTGGGATACATCTCTGTATGCAAACAGCAGATGGGGCAAATATTTTCCCACTCTGTCTTAAACTGGTCTGTAAATGCCTGTAGCATGGTCTTTTGTATAGAGTTTAACCTCTCCACAAGACCATTAGTCTGGGGATGGTAGGGAGTGGTTTTAAGGTTCTTCACCCCACAGCACTTCCACAGACAAGCTATCTGGTCTGAAATAAAAACTGGTACCTCTGTTAGTCAGTATTTCTATCAGGAAACCTACCCTACTGAAAATCTCTAACAAAACAATTTCTACATTTTCTGCTGTGGTGAAGGAGAGAGCCACCACCTCAGGATATCTAGTAGCATAATCTACCACCACCAAGATATACTTCTTCCCTGTAAAACTTGGGATATTCAGAGGCCCCCCAATATCCAAAGCTACCCTTTGAAACAGCTACTCAGTCACAGGCAAAGGCACCAAACAATTCTTGATCTTGCCTCCTGCCTTGCATACTTTTGGGCACTGCTCACAGGTCCTGCAGTACCCTGTTACATCCCTTGCAATTCCAGGCCAGTAAAAGTTCTGCATAATACATCTCTTGGCATGCCTTACACCTGTATGACCTGCAAAAGGAATGGCATGGGCTATGGCTAGAAGTGCCATATGGTAGGCTGTAGGCACTGCCAACTGCTGTATTACCTCATCCTGTAGACCTCCCTCCGGGGTCCACTCTCTGTAAAGTAACTCTATGTTCCAGTATAAAGCCTTTTCCTTTAGAATCAAGTGCCTCCTTAACTAACTCCCTCAAGCCTGTTAGTGTAGAGTCCAAGAGCTGAGCCTGTCTCAACTCTATCTTTGTAACTCTTCCCAACTCCCCTTCCACAGGAAATCTAGAATCCTCTGACAGCAGTGCCTCACTGTCAGCCTGGGTATTACCACTCACCTCTACCCTTGCAGTCACTCTGTCCAAGGGAACATCAGTACCTACCAGCAGCTGTGGATCACCTTCAAGCTCACTGCTACAGGGTAGCTCCCTCCCTGAAATAGCCACTTTGTCAGCCCTGGATTCAGGTGTGAGGTCTCCCCACAGGCAACCAGACCCACATACCTGTTTCCAAACCTGACTGCATGTAACTGCATACACAGAAGGTACTGCATTATAAAAAATTATTCTCTAGCAAGACATCTGCAGGGATATGTTCAAACACACCTACTTGCTTGCTTCCTTTTCCACCCTAAAGTCAAGATGAGCCCTGGCAAAAGGCATTTGGAATGGAATTCCTCCTAAAGCTCTGACTGGAGTGGACTGCCCAAGCAAGTACTGTTCCTCTTTTACCACTGCCAGTTTCACAAAGGTTATACCAGAGGCTGAATCTCTCTTAGCAGTGACCTGTTTTCCATCCACTAAGATAGGACATTACCTCTGGTGATAGTTTGGTACCCCTGATTCCTCCAGACAACTTGCCACTCACATACTGTTATTCACATTTGCTGGCTCCCCCACCTTTTGTTCACCACCTTGCCTCCATGGACATCTATATGATACATTGCCCCGCTGGTTACTTTTAAAACAGTTAACCCTTGATCTTGCACATGTACCTGAACTAGTGGCTTCCCCTATTACTGGTGAACTCTGTTGGGGTGGTTTAGGCTTCTCACCCTAGGTTCTCTTATATTCATGCACAGCACTGAGTATCCCTTTCCTGTGCAGTGATACCCTGCTTGCTAAGTAGAGATATCCCTTTTTCCCCAGCTCATCTGCAGAGTTACACTTTCGGTCTATCAACCAAAGTCTCCTATCCTCAGGCAAAGTGCTAAAGGCTTGTTCCCCTCACCAAAGGTCTGCCAGCCCTTGAAAAGTGGTGACCTGACACCCACTCACCCACCTATGAAAATAAGTGCTTTCAGCAATATAATCACACACACTTTCATTTGCCTTGCACCTATTCTCTCAAACCTTTTTTCTGTATGCTTCAGGTATTAACTTAAAACATTCAAATAAATTGTCTTTACTTTATCACAGTTTAAACAATCATTATCAGACAATTTAGAAACAGCAATTAGAGCTTTACCATGGAGTAAGGGGGTCATGAACCATACCCTTCAACCTCCAAACACAGCAGTCTCTCTTTTTCTTCAGCCGCCAAATGCTACAATCTCTCTGCTGATTTTAATTCAAAATGTTTGGCATCTACTGCAAGTCTCTTTAACTGCAGATGGATTTTTATGTCCTTTGAGAAAAGGTGACCTGTCCTGTTTGTGAGGGCTGCAAATTCCCATTGCTATACTGGTTATCCTCCTGGTTGCTTGTCTAAGCTGTGGCTAAGGCTGAAATAATTTCCTCTTTACTCAGGTGGGCATTCACCAGTCCTTTGGCTTTGCAAACCTTGGCCAACTGGTTCTTTGTCAGCTTGCCATAATTCTCTGCTGACATCTTTGCCTGCTTTCCCTGACTAAACTGAACTAGCAATGAATAAATAAATAAATAAATAAATAAATAAATAAAACTGTTGTGAAATGAAACTCTGACCGTTTACCTTGTGGCTGCTGAGAATACACACACTCACTTTCAGTGACAAATGTCTACAGGCTACAGAAGTTCAATTAATATCCACACCATTGCTCACCAGTTTGTGATGTCCCCACTCTGGGCCAGTAATCAAGGAGCCTGAATCCTCACCACTGGCACTGGAGAGGGACATTCATTTGGAACAAAAATGAGGCCACTCAATATTTCCAAATGTAGCTCTCTGCATCAATCGCAATTTCCCTTAACAGCATACAGGGAACACAGTCAATCTGAGGGCTGGGGCCACTCTCTCTCTCTTTTCAGATCCCCAGTAAGACTCCCCACTGGCACAGCTGTAGGGTTGGATCCTCAGCTGAGTGTCCAAGCTAAGTCCTCCAGCACCCTCTCTGTGAAACCAGTGCTTTCTGTACCTGCTCCAAGCAACTGACATACACACTCTGAGATTTGATTTTTACACACACACACACACACACACACACACACACACACACACACACACACACACACACACACACACACACACACACACACACAGACACACACACAAACACACACACACACACACACACACACACACACACACACACACACACACACACACACACACACACACACACACACACACACACACATCTGGGAAATGCTGGCACAGATTTACTAGCTATTCCCCTTCTGCCCAGACTATAAGGTATTTACACCACCAAAAGACACGCCACCAGCTACTCTAAGGCTCTTGCAAGGGTACCCAATTATACAAAGTGAAATTAATATTATTACAAATAATAGCAATTGGCCAATGTGGTAAGGCTTTCGGGAGTGGCTAGAGATGTCGCCAAATATATATAAGTACTCTCAGAGATTAAAATATTCTCAAAAAGACCAGTTACAATGAAAAGTTTAAATATATTTAATAATAAATAAGAAAAGAACATGAAAATACTAAATATCTGTTTACAGAAAACACCAGAGTTTTATTCACAGGAAATATTAAAAATAACACAGGTGGGCAGGTCCACACAGTTACAGAAAAGCAATACTTAATTAATCTCACTATATTACCCTGACTGATCAATATAACTATTATTCCTGGGTTACTTACTAGAGCAAGACAAGATGAAGTAGGTGAGAAATCCTTCTTTGTCAGGTTACAAAAACAGAGTGCTCTGAGACTTCAGTCTCACCTAGTATTAAAACATAATTTTTAGAGCTGGATTATGGAATGACATCAGATACATCTGGTCATCTGACTTCTGGTTCCCATGCCACCCCTTGGCTAGATGTTCTCAGGATTTAGCACAAATATGTCAATAATACACACACATACACACACACACACACAGACACACACACACACACACACACACACACACACACACACACACACACACACACACACACACACACAGAGTCTTGCTAAGATCTGCTGCAGCTCCTGAAAGTCATAAAACAATTTCAAACCTCCCCCTTCCAGAGTAGCAATTAGTTCAACCCAAGGCAATGCAGGAATCTTCCTAGTACAGACTTTTTGTCTCTGGCTACATTTAGAACTAGAACTGTAAGATACAATCTTTATGGCCTAAGCCAGGTAATTTAATTTCAAACTATTTTCAAGGTTTGATATTGCCCTCTTCTCTCCTTGTATCCTCTGTTAAAATGTATACATTTTATCAGTTACAATACAGTACCATCTGATATACATGTATATTTATTTTCTGTCCAACAGGATGCACTGTTGATACTTTCTAACACAAGCAACTTTACATATATATTTTTCAACACAAGCATCTGTACAAATCAGTTTGATATACAGATGACATATAATTTTTTACAAAATTCCTGCTAGATGTGCTGGCATATGTTACACATCCACTGCACTACTTTTCCTGGCATAGCTGGCAAAACCCCACATCGTCACACAATCCTATGTACCTTTGCATTTGTAGTTATTTTATGTTTACTTCTGCTATTATTAATATTTATTTAGAAGCAACACTTTAAGCTGAGGTCATCCCAATTTAATTTTTCATTCACTCTGTCCTAGGAAGTCATTTATTTTATTTTCTGTAATTATCAGCATAAGACCATAAGCATTCCTTAATGTTTAATGCATTTGCAAAACCTCTCAACCTCTTAGTGCATAAAATCTGGTTAAAGCTTGACAGAATGGGGGGACAAAGGCCTTTTTCAGAAGAAGTTCACGTATTAAATTTAGTGAATGAAAGCGCTAAAAACACTTGTGTTTTCATTTTCTGTTCCTTTGGATATACTACCGGATTTGTTTGAACAGATCAAAAATATGAGACAAAAATCTGAACATTCTGTGAAAATCTATACAGTTGGGAGGTATAGTAGACTGGAAGTAGTTAAAGTCACAATTACCAAATCTGCCTATGTATTCCCTTCTCTTGCAACCATTCTGCTTCTAATATGACAGCATCTGCAGTAAAGAATATGCTCCATCCTCTGGTATTTTGTAGGTGCCTCCCTCAATGTGTTTTGAATGTTGAATTGAAGCAGATATATGTTTTAAGCACTTTTTGGTAGGAGAAAAATCAACAGGCTATGCTTAAATCAGAGAAATGACAATGGCTGTTCCCATCATTGAAGAGGTTATATAATAGCTTTCAAACACATATAAGTAGGGTATGTTTTGAAATGTGACTCAGTGTGTGGGAGTCTAAGGCTGCAGGCTGCATATAACCTGCCTTGTATCCCTGTAGATGCAATAGGCCTGACATTGGCAGACTTAGTCTTACATACAAGCCACTTCTTCCAGTTAAGGCTCATTGTTTCCAGTAGTCATCCCATCAGAACCATAATACATCATATACTAGGGGTAATGAGTTCACAAATGCTACCAGACAAACATAGTAAAATGCTTCAACTAAAATATTCTCTCAGAAATATTCTGTAAATATCCCTAGAACTTTGTGTGCAGTTACAGATGCTTCAGTTAGTGAACTTGCCTTTAATAATTGATCTGTGTCATAATCAAGTGTGACTTTGTTTGGCTACCATAAGCAGCTGCTCATTTTGTAATAGAGATTTTTTTTCTTTTTTTTTTTCAGTTGTTTTTATTGAAATTTTTAAAAGCAAAACATTAATATATGATAATGGAAATATTATAAAACAAATATACATATCTAGAAGAACAATGCAAAACAACAAAATAACTATTTACAGTAGTGCCTACTATAAAACAAAGTGTTTTAAACAGAAAAAGAAATGTAATGAGTAGTTGTTAGTTAATTATTAAAGTATGTTTATTTAGCAGTTCTTTGAATTTCAACCATATATTATATGAAGAGGTAATTCTAGGTGTTCTTGTCTTGATCATGTAAGTTCAAGATGACAAACTTCAGTTGCCAAGTGTACAAATTCTTTCATAGTAGGAGTGGTCTGATTCTTCCAGTTCTTGGGGATAAATTTTCTTGCTAATATTAAGATACTCAATAAAAGAGGCTATTTTATTTTTGTGACACAAGTGGGAATATATGTATTAAATAAAATAAGATATTTGGTCAGCATAAATTTATCATTAAAACAGACTGTAAGAGAGAATTCATATTTCCCAATATGTTTTAAGTTTTATACAACTGGAAAACATATGTTGCCAGTCAGCTTTAATATTTAGTTTACATCTCCAGCATCCTATGTCTTTTTTAAACATCAGTTCAATTTTATGTGGTGTGATAAAGGTTCTATATAAAAACTTCCAAGAGAATATCTTCCACCTTAGTGCTGAAGTAGTTTGTTTTGAAGACTGGAGTATTAGCTTTTTACCATTTTCACTTAGGGACTTACTATTAACAAGTCTAAAATAATCACAATAGCTTTCTCTGTGACATACTGTTGATTTCTTAAGTCCCTTATATATTTAAGATAGAGTTATTTTCCAGCTATATTCTGATGCATTAGAATAATGAGGAAATCAGTGAATGTGGGAAAATAGTTTTTAGCTATTGGTTGCATTAGATTAATCTTATGTTCAGACAATTGTCTATGATTTTAAATTTCTATCCACATGTCTTTGCTTAACTCAAACTTATTAATGGTATGGTCAACTTTTTGTAACTTCTGATTGTCTAGTAATTGATACTAGTGTAACAGATTTTTGTCTTTAAATGCAGTCATTGTTATTAAATTAACTGTATTAATACTATTTTGAGTGTAGGCAATTGGAAATACAAAGAACATCCATGCAATATAATCAGTGTTCCCAAAAAATAAATTTTAAAGGAGGTTTTTATTGTATTAATATAATAAAAGTTAACTGATTTGTTTTTGTTTTCTATAAAATAGTCTTTTACTAATCAATGATATTTATTAGTGACTATTTTAGTGCAGTATGATTTTGATAAATTGTTGAATTAATACCAAATACCTCCCTGAATATCTTTCTATTTGACATTATAATTATTTAACCAATAAATCATTGTCTTAACAATTGAGGATAATGAATATAATTCTAAATCTGGAAGACCAATACTACCCAATGTTCAGTCTCTAATGTGATGGTTTAAAGCCAATATAAGGTTATTGGGAAGCTAAAAAAAAATCACAGAGGCAAAGAATTGTACTCTTTTATATATTTTTTGAGAGTGAGAGAGATAAAGATTGTATTATTTATAGAGTTTAAGGAAGGATAATAATTTTAATTAAGGAGAGTCTCTCACTTTCATAGTGAAAAGTATTCCATTTATTAAGAGTTTGTTTTATGGAATTTAAATTATTATTATAATTATTGGTTGTTATATATTTAATATTATCTGACAAAATTATCCCTAAATAAGTGATTTTACCATCTTTCACAATGTATTTATGCAAATCTTTTTCCATTTTACTAATATTGTAATTAAAAAGTAGGATTTTAATCTTATTGTAATTAAAACTGAGTCTTGATTTCTTCTGGAATATTTCCATTGCTTAGAATACTGCAATAAAGGAAGAATTCCAATCAGTCAAAGTTAATAGGATGCCAACTACAAATAATTGTATTTTGGCGATTTAGTCGGTATTTATTAGTATGCCTTTGATGTTTTTATTTGATCTTATATAATTTGCAAAAGGTTCCATAACTAGACCAAAAAGAAGTGGGGATAAAGGACAACCCTGTTTAGTACATTTAGTAATCATGATTGATCAGGAAGTATATGAGCATATCTTAATGTATACAAATGAGTTTTCATAGGGAAGTTTGCTTAATTGTAAGAATTGTTGGAAAAATTACATTCTTCCAGTACTAATAGTAAGTACTCCCAATTAACTGAATCAAATGCACTATTAATATCCAGACAAACCAAAGTTAGTTCTTTTTTGGGATTATTAGTATAATCAATTATTGATAGTATTCTCTTGATATTATCATAGATGCTACTATTCATTATAAATCCAGTCTAATCATTGTTTATCAACATAGAAAGAAATAATTTTATTATAGAGGCATAGATTGCCATCAGTATTTTATAATCTATATTTAATAATGAAATTGGTATATATGAAGAACATTGTGTTAAGTCCTTGTCAGGTTTTAAAATTGGGGATATTATGGTGTATTTCCAGGATTGTGGTTTGAAATGTACAGAAACATCAGTCATCTTCTTGTGGGGCTTCATAACACTCAGTGACTTATACAACCATTTATTTCTGTTTTTTCTCTCTAGCTATGTGTATTTCAGCTGCTTGACATTCCACTTCATCTACTCCCCTAGCTCCTTGTTGCATGGCATTTAACAATAGCATGGTCCATGCCATTCATTGCTGCATAATTTCTTTAATATCTTTCATACCTCTTTGAATTGCTGAGATACTCTCTGTTCTCACCTTCTGTTTGGGAATTTGTAGTTGTACACTCTCAACATCTACTGTCCAGGGGAACACTCATGGTTAGAAATATATCATAAAATTAAAATGTAATTGTATTTAGTTTAATGCAGTTTAACTTAATTTAAGTTATTAATGTGTTAACTGGGTAGATTAACTTGTCTATCAAGGACCCTTTGAATCCATGACACAGGTTACAATGACAAGGGTAAGTGCAATTAATAAAAATGGACACATTTTGAGTAGCCCTTCAAGCAGTACATTTTTCTACATGGAGAAACTACAAAAAATACATACAGGCATATGAAGAAGATGCAAACTCTACAAAAAGTGAGAGAAAGTCAGGAATCAGTTCTAACACTTCTTAAAACATAACAGCAACAGAAAAAGTCACTGGTACTTCAGCATTTTGTCTTCAACAGGAAGATAAAATGGTAAAGGATATTAACGTATATAGCAAGTCAAACAAAAAAGTCAGCCATATCAGATAACATCCGTTGTATTCAGTCATTTATATTATTTTATTTATATAAATGTGTATCTATGAATGCGTGTGTGTGTGTGTGTGTGTGTGTGTGTGTGTGTGTGTGTGTGTGTGTGTGTGTGTGTGTGTGTGTGTGTATTTTGGCCACATTTGCTTGATGACCTCCCTCCTGTCTTAGAACCATGATGATACAATTCATTTTTGACATTCATTTTCCAACTTAGCAGGGGGGAGAGTCTTTTCATTCCAAGAGAAACAAGCCTTAACAGTGACAATTTTTATTGTTAGATAGAGGAAGGTGGCAATAGGGTGCCAAGAGGCCATCATCTTCAAATGGCATAGACATTGTTCTCATGCTCTACTTCCTGGTAAGGCAGTGTTCTTGAATGTGTAATACATACAGTGCTAGCCTTTTTGTATCATCATACATTCATACTGATTTATATGTGACATCTTCCTGGACTTATCTTTATCTTACTCTTTCTTGTATGCAGGAATAGCTTCACAAGAAGGCATAACTGCTGCATAAATGTCTGCTACCCCCATTAGAATAGGAGGCCACTGGCTGCACAGTCGTGCCTAACCTCAGACACTGCTGTGCTTCTGAAACCTGGGCCTCCTGCATCATGGTTAATTTTTTTTTCATGCCAACCAAAACAGCACACATCATTGATATGTGCCTAATATATGTAAAATTTTATAACAGTAACCACAAAATGATATGCTCATAATTCCACTCTCCCTCCAAAAAATCAACAAACGCATCTCCTTGAAGTTTTTGCAGATACATAGTCCCACACTTTATCGTATATTATTTCCTGATTCTTCTTATCATCATTTCAGCTTCCATAGTTTTTTTGTGGAATATACTGCTCCAGTATAGTTACATTTTTTCCTCTTGCTAAAAATAAACTGCTGCAGGATTAGTACATTGGTAGTTCTTCACAATCATAATGTAGTTTTGATTTCTGCGCTTTGCAATGCATTTTATCATTTCTTTGTAAAAACTTGGGAATTATATCTTATAATAGAAGATCTTCCCTGAATGGTGCACAAACAAGCTTGTTTACCATGGCAGCTTATTAATGTATCACTAAGGTATCCTGTTACTGTATGATTAAAGATCAGTTGCCACACTTACAAACACCACTCTTTTCTGATATCCTTCAGCATAAAAACAATGGCTATCTCTCCTCTGCTACTTTCCTAGACCCATCTAAAGCATTTGACATGGTCCCACATAAACAACTTATCTCTGTCCTCAATAACCTATCCTTCTCTCAGTCAGTCACCAACTGGTTTCAGAGTTACCTGTCTGACCACCAACAATCCGTTGTATGGCAGAATGACATATCTCCCCAACTACCTGTCTCCATAGGGGTTCCCCAAGGATCCATCCTTGGACCCCTACTCTTCTCTGTTTACACCAATAATCTAGCCTCTGCCACCAAACATGGCACACTCATACAATATGCAGATGACTCAACCATCATTTGCTCAGCCCAGTCCCTACCCAAACTGCAAAAAGTCAAACAGGAAGCCTTTTCCTCTGTTGAAACTTGGTTATCTGATGCCCAATTAATACTCAACCCAAACAAAACTAAACTACTCATCTTCCAACCCACCAAACATACTCAAAACAACTCTCACTTTAACATCACGGCAAAAGACAACACCACTATATACACAACTGAACACATGAAATTGCTAAGAGTGGAAATAGACAATAAACTAAAATTTGACATTCACATATCCATGACCATAAAAAAAGTCCACAAAAAACTAGGAGTGTTATACAGAAATAAGCAACTTCTTAACAAAGCAGCAAAGATTTCAATAGTAAATTCCCACCTTATCTCCACCCTACTTTTTGCCTCTCCAATATATACCAACCTAAGGCAATGTGATCTAAACAAGCTAGAAACCTGCTACAACAAAATCGCCAAATTCACCACAGGGGCATCCTACCGTAGTCACCACTGTCTCTCACTTGCTGAACTGGGCTGGCTTGAACTCCCTCACCTCCTTCAGTGGTATTAACTCTCACTCGCCCACAAACTAGTAAACCATCCACTAAATGTCCCATCCCTCCAGAATCTACTCCAACCCTATCGCACCACCAGACCACTAAGATCCAGCAACAAAAATCACTTTCAGATCACTAAAGCCAATAACTCTGCTGGTGAAGCACTATTCTCTTGCACCATAGCCAAATTATGGAACTCCCTCCCACCCACAATTACCTCCATACCATCATGCACCCACTTCAAAACTTTACTAAAAGCACATCTAAAAACATGCTGGCTACACCCTTGCAACTCCCACTCTAATATCACCCACCCCATCCAACCACTACCTTTCTTTCCACTCCACTAACTACCTTGATTATAGCAAGCTCAGACTCTCATAGTACTCGCCTAGTACTTATTATACAGCAGGAACTTCTTATTATAACATTTGTTAATGTCTGTTATGTACTTCACAGATAAAGATTCTAGTTGTCTACTGATGTACTATGTTCTTCATCTGTAAATATGTTGTAAGTAATTGCTATGTTAAATTGTCAATCACTATGTAATCCAATGTAACCACTGTCTGAATATTTTAACTGTGGAGCTTTTCTCCCTGGGCCTCCGCTGAAAATGGACCTACGTCTAGTCGGACACTCTCGGTCAACAAATGTAAATAAATAAATAAATGAAATAAATAAATAAATTTGGGAACTCAGTTTTGAGTTTTACATAAAATTACACTGAATCAATCAGAGATGTCAATTAATCCCAGTTGTGTGGAATAGAGAGAGGTTATATCCTTACTGTAGCTCAGAAGGCATGGGTTTGATTACTGGCCCTGGTACTGAAGCTGCCCTTGGAGAAATGAGCAGTGCTGCCTCATTCATCCTTCTTTAAGGGCTTTACTAGTTCTTCTGCTGCAATAATAGGTTGATTGCGCAATTATTATGATTAAGCAACCTATGATAGACATGAGGTCTTCACAAACCCTGAGATGGGTAAAGTGAATATTGAAAAATGAATGTAGAAAAACAGTTTATGGTTATGTGAAGTACAAATTTTGTGTTATTAATAAATTAAAGGTATTGTTTGTTTTTCTGACAATAAACTTGCTTGTGGACTGTGCCACTCAATTGTGATTAATAAAGTAAAAGCACGTTGGAAAACTAACGGATGTAGAACATTGCTTTGCAGACCTGGGGAAATGTGATCTGTAAGAAGATTACCTTTTCAACAATGCATCTAATGAAGTTTCTTCCTTCTCAACTAAACAAATTCAGTTTTTGTGGTAGCAAACTTGGATTTAATGTTCTGTGTCATTTTGTATATTTAGAGTTGTGATAAGTCTCCTTTTTTGCTGTTCATATGCTTTTCCTGTATAGGTATGCCTGAAGTAATTTTTAATTACTTGTGGGGATTGAAAACTGCTTATTGTATCTGATTGAAATTCACTTTGGCTGTCTGAAAACCTGTTTCCCAACAATTTTGATTAGAAGCATACTGTACAGTCACTACAAATTACATAAGTGGGCACGTGATGCAATACTACAAGTTTTAAATATACTAATACACTGCAGACTCTGAGGGAAAAGGAAGTGGTTGAGTGGAACAGTAAACCAGACAGTGGCTGTAGTTAAGGTGAGTGTGTGAAAAAGCATGTATAACGGAAGTTACTAGGAGGAAGAGGCCTGAGAATAGGAAGCTTCACCAAACAGTAGAGAACATAAGCTCTAGTAAATGACCAATGCCACTGGGCTGCACCTTAAAATTTATACTGCTGCCATAGGAGACTCTATGGTGTAGGTCACTACTGAGCCTATCCATTAGGGCTCCATTTAGTCTAAGAGTGGCCTTGCAGGCAAGAGTATAGTAGCATTAAATTGCTCAGGGAACATCACTGCAGATATTACTTACACTATTGTGTGATGTAGTGCTTAATATGGTGGACATGACCTGATACTTAGCTGCACTTTTCTACATTAGTGTTTATGCGAAGGCTCAGTAACAGGAAATCATCAAGAATTACTTCAAAGTATTATCAACAACAATACTATTGTTTGTCTCAATAATAATATCAGAAAAAATTATTAATAAGAAAGTGTTTGTACAAAAAAGATAGGTTTGATTTTACTAGCATTTGAAAGCAGATGAGTTTTTCAGCCATGCTTAAGCTTTGAGAACATTTCTGGAAGCTTGCCTTAGCAGTGGCTAGGGATATGTTTTTAAACCCTTCTCAAGTTCTGAGAATGTCTTTGGAGCTTTGTATGGGCAGATGGTAGTGATTTGCTACTGCACAGAAGATCAGTGTCAAGTGTAAACTAAGCAATGGTTAGCTCTAGACATACAAGTGGGAGGGAGTTGGCATAATCCCTGAAGAACTATGTCTCCAGAAATTAATCTGTCTCTGATCTATTCAGTATAACAGTTGGTTATCATTTAACTTTGCATTTTTAGTTATGAAGGCAGTTATCAAACAATTGTTAACAGTTAGCATTAACAACAAGTTCAGCTCTTCTAATTCTGAGACAGTTATATCTTATAGTGTCAAACTTTATGGATAGGTTATGGGGCAGTGTTGGTATGGGTTCCCCTTTACTGAGGACTTGTTGGATACACTCTTAAATAACCAATGGAATATTACTGTCAGACACGTCCTAGTGAAATGTGTGTTGCAACGTATTGTGTGTTTTACTGGATTCTTTGTAGACAGAAACAGAGATGCAGGATGACATAACCTACTTCATTGCCTTTGTCAACGTGCTTAGTATGGCAAATAGTCTATAGTTCTTGGTGCCAGTTGAAGATCCCATCTTATGCAGAGAAATCAGAAAGAGTCCTTCTGTGTCAGTAAGAGACACATCTTGCAGTGAATTTTCACTATGCCTTTATTTATGTCCAGTTTTTCAGCTGTATAGTTTAATATCTTGATCCATGGACAGCTATTTTCTCCCTTTGTTTGACTGGGCAAAAAAAAAAAAGTGTTACACTATGCGCAGATCTCAAGGCTGTTTTGCATGGATTAGGTTACACCTGTTCTTACTCAGTTTTAAGACATGAAATGTTTGATTATTTCTCAATATGACCAAATTGCTGCAGTATAATTTATATGTTAAATAATGACTATATGGTCTAATTATAAACATGATCACTTTCCGAGTAAAATGAATTTTCTAATGCGGATAATACTCCCAGAAGTGTTTACCATTGTTTAAAGGTAAGAATGAAACAGGACATTATCATGTAAAATGATGGCCAGATATTTTGGAATAGCACAAAACCCATTTTTGAGGGTTTTCTAGAAGACCTACTGCAAAATATTGTATCTCCAAAAAAGCAAAAAGTTGCTGTAAATGCAGTATTGCTTTACAAGACGACTGCTTTGATAGCTGCAGAATACTTTGATATTTGTGGTACTAAAAATTCCATGACTGATATCCTGATAATTTGACAGGTGATACTAACCACACATAGTGACAAAATTATGCTAGCATTAATAAACATGATGACCTTAATTTTCTGTACATATAAAACACATAAACATAGGTATTAATACCTATAGAATATATATTATCTGAAAATAAATTCTGTGTCACTTTACAATACAGCCTCATAATGGATTGTACCCAATGTAGTGTGCTACTAAAGGAGTTACATTGCATTACACAAACAGCATATTATATCTGAAAATGCCTTGCACCTTGCATTTCTTGGTGTTGAACCTCAGCTGCCACCTACTGGTCCATGCTTTTTTTTTGTCCCTAATTAGATTACTCTTTAGCTGCCTACAGTTGCTTATGTCTAGGACAGTATTACTAGTGGAATATAAAATAACTTAAGAGCTGGCAGAAGGCCAAAGATGTGTTTTTTCAAAGTATCGCTAAGGTAAAGGCATTTATTTTACTTAAGCAACTTTACAGGAGCTCTGAAAAGGAATTCAGTTTTAGAAAATAAATCATAACAATATGCGTAAGTGTGCATTCTGGTGACTGAGCAGAACTACATGTCTGAGGCCACTGACTTCAAAACTAGAACATGTCAGAATGAAATAAAAAAATGAAACAAAACCTTCTTTTACTTCCTTGCCACTTTAACTCAGAGGAATGAATTTCTGCAAGTATATGGTGAAAGAACACTACAATACTCAGGTGTTTGTTGACTGATAAATACTACCTTCATCATTTACAGTATGCAATGGACACCCTATCCTAAGACCTTGCATGCTGTGTGATTCATCTCATTTTGAGGAATGACATTTTCTGTGGGTAACAAGTGCTGTGCCTATTATCAGTGTTTTCACATACACCACAAGATCATACACCATCACTTTCCCTTCCTTTATCAAGCCACCTCCTTTCTGAAAAATGAAGTCTCCTCAACCAGTATGCTCACAGCTCACATGACTTTTTTTAGACTAACAGTTATGATGATTCGTCAAGCTTGTTGTTTGTTTCTGGACCTCTATCCTGTTTTTATAAAATAAAATTTACCTGAGTTACATGGAGAAAAAACAAAAACAAAGACAAGGGATAATGAAGCACACAACCACATAAAGGGTTAATGTGATTTCCAGTGAATTTTGTAGCATCATTTTCATTTCCTTTTAACTGATTCATGGCATAAAATCTTCCTGGACACCTAATTATGAAGCCAGCTCACAGCTGTCTGCTTGAAGAACCCATTAGATGCAGCAGTTGAAGCCTCCATAATTCCCCAAACTTCCCCGTTGTGAATATTAAGAATAGATTTTTACATGTCATATGCAATTCAGAGGTAGGGTGAATGGTGCTGGAAATGACGAGTTCTGAATGCTTGTCCATCACTCCATTCACTGGTTACAGGTGGTCTCATTTTCCACTTTCAGATATCGGCCAGCTATGACAGCAGGCACATCATTTGCATGTTCGACAGACAACAAACAGCCCTGTGCATGTCAAAATAGGTGGCGATGCGTGACAGTTTCTACACAATGCTGTCTCCTCTTTGCTCAACCTTTGACCTCCTTGCATGTCTCTTCACAATCAGAAAAAAAAAATCACTACTTGTCTTCAGAATAAATTTAATACTGGACTGATTATTTTTTCCAGCTTTCTAAAGTGCTCACTACAGCTTGACTTCTTTCTTAAGGGTTGCAATAGTCTAACTTGAAAGATGATAAAGTTCAAAAACAACTGGTTCCAGTCTATCTGCAATACATTTGTACAGCTGGACTTTGATTGGGTTGTAGTCCTCTCTTTAAATAAATAGTTTTGAAGTTATACCTCACAGAAACTTCTTCCAGAACATATTTATCCATCTATAAGAGTGTGTATGAATACAAAGAAGTTGTTAAAGCACAAAACTGCCATTGTTTAATGACATAAAGATTAAAGCATTTTCTGTTAAGCTTGAATTTTATGTATAGTTGATAAAACACATAGTCCATGTTGTTGTTGATATATTCTATTCAGAATGCAAGAGTGGTGCATGCACATTTTTATGTGGGTGTGAGGGTTATATTGTATTACTTAGAACAAAACTTGAATAGCAAATTGCCATTAAAATGTACTTATTTTTGTGGTAGCCATGTTCTATTTTACATTACAGCAGTCTCCTATTTTATGCAGTATTGAAAACTGTTACACTGTTGGCTGCAGTTTTTCTAGATTAAATTGCATGTATGCATAAAAGGACAGTGAGTGAGTAGGAAGAGGAAGTAATTATACAGACAGGTTTGTAAATCTAGTTAGATTTAGAAAATATCTCAGCAAATTGTGAGCTCCGCAGGAATGTTTAATGCCAATTAGAAGATCACTTCTTCTGAATATGTTTCCTTTGAGTGCCTAAAATTACTGTTTGTATGCATATTTAGCACAAATTCAACTTCTTTCTCCTCCTAAATATCCTTGATAGTGCAACCATGTTAAGCTAACAATAGCAGTGCCATGCTGTCATGCTTGCTCTTGCTTGCCATAAACCAAAGGTGTCTGCTCTATGTCACACTCCTTTTTTTTCCAGCATGTTGCCTTTTTTTTATTGCTACAGACTGGATTTACTCATCGGGCATTTTAATCGTTAACAGCAACAAAGATGTTTCTCAAAACTGGATGTGCCAACTAAGCTAATAAAAAAACAGCTTTGGAGTCAGTGTTAAGCTCAGCAAGAGCCCTTACCTAATGCATTGTATACGTGTGACAGGAATGTCTACCTTGACCTGGTCAAAGCATTTGACACAATACCACACATGGGCATTGTTGACAAACTCAAGAAGTTAGGTACAGACCCGTATGTCACCCGCTGGATAGCCAACTGGCTCACAGACAGGGCCCAGTAATTTAGAATTGGGGAGTTCACCTCTACAAAGAGTCCAGTCACAAGTGGAGTCCTTCAGGGATCAGTCCTTGGACTGCTTCTTTATGGAATTTACTTCTCAGAAGTCAAGACCAATGTCAGTGGTCGCTGGCTGACTAAATTTGCAGATGATTGCAAATTATGAGCTGTCATTGAATCTCACACTGACACAAATGCTCTCCAGGAGGGGCTGACACAGTTAAACAGCTGGTGTCAGAGCCATGGACTAAAACTAAATGCCAAAAAATCCATAATAGTATCCTTTGGGAAATCATCCATCCCTGGTAACTATCATATTGACAACAGACCACTCAGAGTTGACCCACATAGATAGTAATCTAGCCTTTGACCA
The DNA here is from genome assembly GCF_019279795.1 of Protopterus annectens. Taxonomy (NCBI): domain Eukaryota; kingdom Metazoa; phylum Chordata; order Ceratodontiformes; family Protopteridae; genus Protopterus; species Protopterus annectens. The sequence continues at coordinate 686,231,499 of NC_056731.1, forward strand.
TCATGTGTCTACAGTGGTGAGGAAATCATTCTATGTAGTGCAACTTATAAATAAAGGTATGACATCAAAATCCAAGGAAGTCATTGTTCTACTGTATTTGGCATTCATCAGACCTACCATTGAGTATAATGCCCCCTCTGGTATGTACCTAACCAGTATATCCAATAATTGGAACGTCCACAGAGGTTCCTCACTAAAAGAATACAGGATGTAAGTAATATGTCCTATGCACACCACCTCAAGGCCCTATCCCTGTATTCTGACTCCTACAGGCTTTTGAGGGGAGATCTATGCCTGGCATACAAGGCATTGTCAGACCTCACTGTGATGGACCTCCTGTATATCCACAAAACAAACAGCACCAGAATTACCTGTTCTAAAGACTTAAACCTTGCCTGTGATATAAATAGGACCTGCTGGAGAGATAGGTATGTATACCAGAGACTACCACATCTATGGAACAGGCTTCCCATCCATGTGAAGCAGAGTTCCTCCCTAACCCAATTCAAGTGCAACTTGGACAATTGGATGGGAAACCGAAAAGTCATCCTTGGTTTGGCACCTATGTGTCTTGCAAAAACCTTTTTACTTCTCTCTCTTCTTTGTGGTGGCTCTGTCTTAACTAACTTACAAAATTCTACCCTAAGCAACAGTACTACAACAACTTTGTAAAGTTTGCTACAAACTCTATATATTACACACAACACTGTAAACCACTCCTAGAATTAAACTGGCTTGAACTACCCAACCAACTTGACTTTATTCAGCTATCCACCTTGCACAACCTTATTTTCAAGCCTACTGCTTGCCCTGCACTAGCCAATCTAGTCACACCTTACACACCAAATCAATCCCTACAATCAGAAGACAAAAATCTCTTAGCTATCTCAAAACCCACAAGAAAACCTGGTCACTCTCTGTATTCATACTCTGTCTCTGTACATTGGAATTCACTACCTCTAGCTACCAGGTTTATTCCTGGCCTAACCCATTTCAAAGCCTCTTTAAAAAATCATCTCAAAAATACATGGCTCTGCTCCTGCATAAAGCCTGCCTAATTCTCAGGTCTTCCTCTTCTCTCACATTTCAATCCCTCACAGACTGCAAGATCCTAAAGCTCTTCTAACTCCTTCTCTGCTTCTATACCATATCCTTAAGCTATTCCTCAGGGTTTATTGCTTCTATTCTTCTTAACTCTTTCTTGCTATATGTCTGCATCACTAACTTTCTGGCTGCTATTTCTACATCATGTATGATGAGAGTGATTATTATCATCTGTAATGTTTTAAATGTATAGAGCTGTTTAGATGTGTAGTAATATATCACAACATTTTGTAGCAGTTTGTTCTTTCAACTTATTTTGTATAGTATTTCTAATGTAATTTTTATTGTATTGAATTATATTGCATTTGTATTGTACTGTATGTGGAGATTTTCTCCCTGAGCCTCTGCTGAAAGCAGGTTCTGTAGACCAAGTCAGACCACCTCGGTAAACAAATGTCAAATAAATAAATAAATATGTATCCAATGGACACAAGTAACCTGTAAATGGTTCATCATCCAGGCCCATGCTTACACTTATCAAGGGTATCAGAACTTGTCAGAGATTTGGGATGCATGTCTAAGTTTAAGAAGGCTATTGTGGTTGATAGCCTAATAAAAAAACTTATGAACCTATGAACTTTTATGACAAATGTTCTGCTTCACAGAAAATCATGGCAATGATCAACAAAAAAGGAGTCTGCAACAGAAAACCAAGACGGTCAGATGATATTAAGCTTTCTTGTCCAATCCTTTGGATGATTCCTTCACCCCCGGATTCACAAAACCTTAGTGTAAGACTAAATAAGTCTTACTCGGAAACTGCAGTTGACGGTCTGATGTCAGCATGCCATGCATATTCATGAGGGCACGCTGATTTCACTCCAAGTCTAACACGGACCATGCAGGAAGGCAGGGGGCGTGTCTGACTGCCGAGCAGTCCTAAGGTCCACACCCCTGCAAGTGTCTGAATTGTGAAATGTCAACACACATGAGCGAGTCCGTTCAAATGTCAACATACCCAACTCTACACTCCCTCACATTGTAAACCCCCAGTAGAGTTATAAAATGTAAAATATAATTTTTTTTCTAATTCCCGATATAGCTGCCTGTATTTGCGTGTGTTTGCGCGGGTGTGCCCATAGCTTAGCTAGAGTTAGCAATGTCGACATTGAAGAGCATAATTGCAAATGTTTATGCAAATCAATCCACATAGTGATAGCGTAGAGGTAGAGCCTTCGCACAAAGAGGAGGCATTCACAGTTCGAATCCCACCACTCCCCTCTCAACTCTATGTTTTAAATTAGCATATGAAATAATTCCTGACATATATATAACTAAAATATTACTAAAAAGCATTGACATGGCCTATGTATCAGTGAACAAAATGTATATATAGAAATGTAAGAATGATCTTGACATAAAAATGCCTGTAGCTAAGCAGCGCTTTACCCAGCACAATCTAGTTGCCCACAGCTAAGTAGTGCTTTACCCAGCACAATCTAGTTGCCCACAGCTAAGCAACGCTTTACCCAGTGCAATATGTTTGCGTGGAGTTGCGCACCATGCTAACCAGTGCACCATAGGGCAACATGGAGCAATGTCGGGCAACATTGGACAACATGGAGCAACGTTGAGCAAAGTTACCTAAGCACAGCCACACCCCCTAGCCTGTCTGGTCAGTAGTAAAATAAAATGTAATGACAAGTTTCGAACCCTGGACTCCATAATCAAAGTACTGAACCACTAAGCCATGACAGCTTGGAATAAAAAAAACACTGTTAACATATATATACTTACAAATGGTAGCATAACCATTGCTAAGCAGGTCTGCAGTCAGCCGAGAATTTTCAAAAATGGCCAATCACAGAAAAGTGCAGGAAATGCAGCATATTTAAGCTCCATAGGTGGGAATACTCATCATAACTGATTGTAGCTCCCATGTGCAATTAGAATGTCTGGTGCTGAAGAGGGTACTCGCTTTCAAGCGCAACGCTGGGGCATCAAGGAGTCAAAATACATGGTTTGGCTCCTAGTCCATCATCATGAGTCTAGACTCCTGCAGGGCCAGTTCCAAGGGATGGAGTATAAGGCAGAGGCTTAGGACTGGTTGGCTCATGAACTCACCAGTGCCACAGGAGTCCCTCGGACTGGTGAGAAGGTCCATCACCACCATGCAGACCTGAAGAGACAGACGCAGGACCAACTGAACCAATGGATCCAGGAGGCCCGGCATATGCAAGATGCCCCACTACGGAGTAGGTAGCCATGGAATGCAGTATGTAAGACATGCTAATATAGTCTAAATAATGGATAGGTATGTCTCAGTATCCCTTCATTTACTTCACAGCTGCAGGTGTCCATGCTGTGAATCAGCAAGCCTATGCAGATAGGCTGCTAAGGCTGCACCACCAGGCAGGCTAGTAATTATTCTGCATGTATTCTTATATAATATATGTGAGAGAGCATGATAAAAGTGTTGTAGCACAATAATACAGCTATAAAATGATGCAAAAATGAATAAAAGCAGTAAAATCCAACAAAGTCCAGCAGAAAAGGAAGACAGCTATAAAAATGCCCTGAATAAAATCTCTTCATGTAGTGTTATATAACATAATTCAGAGAGCCAGAAATACAGTGTAGTAATCCATTAATAAAGGTGAAATAAGTCTGGAATACTATCTCTGCATGTACTGTCATATAAAATAAGTGAGCGAGCCTGAAAAAGAGTGTTGTAACCTATCAATAAAGGTATAGTATGTCCTGAATAGGTCTTCCGTATACACTGTAATATCAAATAAAGGAGAGAGCCTGTAGAAAAGAGTATTTAATGTAATTAATAAAGGTATAATACTTGGAGTGTGTCTGTGTCACTTACTTTGAAATGTTGTTGTACCCTTGCATTAAATAAATAGTACTGTTGTATAAAGTGCTGTCAACCCACAGTTGTGCAGTCCCATATAAAGTGGATGAAGGAAGTGCCAGTAGCTGTAAAGCATATAACAGTCCTCAACAGTCGGTAAATGGCTGTCATGCATATGTAAATTTGGCACATGAGTAGCTTGTCAAGGTGTTCCCCAGAAATGTGAGTGTGCTACATGAAATGTAGGGTTCTGTAGAAATTTAACTGAAAAAGTCACGTGGACACATCCAGATATGTAGATAAATAAATATAAAAATAAAATATAAATATGTTGCAGTAACATCTGCATCTTGGACAGTTAGTATGTCAGATATAGGTCAGGTATATAATGAACTAGCCAAACCCATTACACAATCTAATACATGTTGCCTAGTGTAATAATACATGTAGGGGATATACACCTGCAGTCAATAGGAATGTAGTGTAGAGTAAAAGTACTAATAAGATGTTAATGGAGGTTTCTTTTTACACCCTACTCCATGTGCATAAACAATGCAATTCCACACCTCAATGGGTATGTCTAATCTTAAAACATTTGTTGGGACATATGTCCTATTGTTCTATAAAAATCTGCATTTTCTTTGATGGATGTGCCCTGTTCAAACACCACAATCTTGGTGGCCTGTTGCCACCAATCATCCCTGCATGCTGTTGTAATGTCCACTGTCGTTCAGTATATGCATGTGTTATGCTTGCTGTTCAACTGCTGTAACTCTGTTGTGTTGGGTTAATGGGAATATTACTGCATGCTTTTACAACTAATTTGGAATGCTGTTGTCTATGTTGTAATTAAACACACCTAATCGCAGAACGTATGGGAAGGCCGGTCCCAGTAGACCCACCTGTCCCTCCTCAGCTGGCGATTGACCTGGCACCAGCAGGTCTGGTGCCCAGCCCAGGCTACCCTCCTCCATTGGTCCTGTGCCACCTTCAGGTGGAAGTGCTGCAGGTTATGGGGCTCATCCCCCTCCTGCAAGCTTGAGCGGAGAAGGGCCACCTGTCACCCTCCAAAGGGTCCGGGTTGTGGTGCATAGGGAGATCCAGCGTTTAGTCACTGACCCTCTATGCCAGTTCGAGGTGAGAGTGGCGTGACTCACAGGTGAGCCTGCCCCTCCTACACAGACCCCAGCACACCCACCCTCGGGTCTGTGAAGGTTCAGTGGTGACTGCCCATGGGTGGGGATCTCAGTCCCAATGTTACCATCTGTGGGCTCTTGGGCTTGCGATTTCCAAACATCCGTCCCCGTCAAATGTGTTCACCCACTCCATGTGTCAACCTCCACCCCTGTATGTGTCTTGTTTGTCTTGTCTGTTTACCTCCCCAACCTACCTCCCCAAATATACCTACTTCCTCTACCTCACATTCCACTCTCACCTGTAAAAAAAAAATAAAAAATAAAAAGGACAATCTGTACCCACAAAAAAATTACGCCCCATACATAGCTGCCCATTCTGCACACATGTCTGCTGGACATGTAAACTGATAATTAGAATTGGCAGTACAACATACTTTGTTGTCCTCACCCCTCTCTCAGGGGTGGAGGGTTTCAAATTTCACTCTAAATTTGTAACATATGCACAGCTGTTGCTGGTAAAGAAATGAGCAGCTATGGACCTTCCCTACACCCGTCCTGCACATTCCGATCTGGTTTCCCTACTGTCTTTCCCTCTTTGTGCCCCCTTTTTCACCACTTTCCTATCTCTCCGTTTTCTTTTCTTTAAAAGAAATTAGCGTGGGGGTTAGTGGGAGTAAGCACTTTTAAGCAGTAGTTAGCGGGTTTGAGCGAGTGTGTGCATGTTTGCGCTTAGCTAAGTATTGCTAAGCATCACGCAATCCCGCTTACAACTGCTTAAAAGTGCCTTAATCACTCTGTATGTCAGGGCCCTTGTTCTGTTCAGCAGCAAAATAAAACACCGCTGTCAGTCTTGAACCCCAGATCTTGGACACACTTCACTGCATGAAATACCACTCAGCCACAGTATATATCCGACAGCTTGGTGCTGAAATAAATATATCATGCAAAACAATGAGTGAATGTAAAGGAAAAATAGGAAGGCCATATCACAAAGCTTGTTCTGTGGATCTTTACCAGCAATTGTTGTGGAATTGCATTACATGACTGTGATAAGAGAAGCAGCCATTCTAGTAGCAAATAATGTTATTGAGGCACTTTACAACCCCCACACAGTATCATAGCAGGGCAAACACTGGCATATCTGATTAGGGCAGAGGCCATACTTCCTGATTGCGAAACATATTTTAGCAGTGTCCCTCTGAATCCCTCTGAAAAGTACTGACGTCAGTAAGAGAGGTGTTGTATTACACAATGAATAATCACAATAATAACAGCAGACACTGCTTGTACTTCATAAAAGGAGTACAAATCCACATGCACTGCTTCACTCAAGTCTACAATTACTGTCGCTATTAGTTGCAAGGTGTACCTAACATTTAACTACCTATCCCTGACTCCAAACAAATATGTATCTGAGTGTTTCATAGGCCTGGCAGAGGCACAAACACACAGGCATATCAGCTCATCTGCTGTTACACACTCTGCAAACAGCTTTGTGCGGACATCCACAAGCATACCCTTATGTAGGAGTACAACACAGAAATACCAAAGGATCTAGCCATGTACTGGTAGCAACTGACTGTAACAATGCCATTGTACCAGTGCTGAAAACACCTGTGGGTTGCACAGACAAAGAATAACAGGCTAACATCTGTCTACCATCTGGACAGGTTCACAGTTGGGACCTATGCAGACAGACCACCTGCCTTGATAAACCAACAGGTACACACCAATCCATTAAGTCCAGTAAGATAACACTCACACAATAAGACGTAATGCTCTCTGTATGTCTGCACCCCCCCATATTTTAAATATATGTGGGTTTAGGGTCAACCAAGGATGTAGGTAGGCATACTCAGTAGCGGAATTGTCCAGTTTACCTGAGACTCCTGTGCTAATGTCAACAATAAAAAGTACACAAACCCTGCAGAAGTGAGTACATCAATAATCACAGTATAACAGTCCGCAAACAGTTCATGTGTCAAATGAATACTTCTCACTAACTACTTTTGTATGGCAGTCAATTACATAAGTAGAAATGAAACAACATACTCATATATATCTTGTGTACGCATTTGTAGGGGTGACTTAAACACTACACTGATAGCTCTGTACTGAAAGTGGCAACAGTCAGGTCTGAGTACAACATGTACATCACTGTCTACACCTCTAGCTTCAGATATAAGAAGTATACCAACCTTCTGACTGAAACAACAGTGTACACAGCAAACAAGCATGGTTCCCACTCTGGAAATATGAAAGGGCTATGCCTACCAAACCTAGCATTTTATAGCATTGGGTTACTATGACAGTGAGTACTGCAATTACCACACAGCAGGCTGTATGCATTTATCAAATGCTGTGCACCAATTGGTGCAGAGGTCATCACATGTACATGTGCTGATACCTATAAAAGCAGACTGTACTTGCTATCCCCACATGCAATCATTACATTGCACCTGATACAGCTACACAGAATGTATGTCTGAGTTTTCCAGGAGTTATTACTTAATAACGCAAAAGTTTACTTGAGTAAGGATACTCTAGTGAATCATCCACCAAATAAATTAATTAAGTAAAAAAAAACTTAATTAAAAAGAAAGGGAATTAAGTAGAAACTATCTCTACTTAGGCAACACCAAAAAAAAAAAATGTCCAAAAAAAAAAACAGACGGACCTGAAAGTGACAAACAGGTATGTGACAGAAATGTGATCACCGGCAAGTAGTAGATGTTTATGAAGAGTAATGTAAATACTTTGAAACATGCATATGTGGCAGCAGTAGGTATGTATGCACTGATGCCATGCATGACTACTGCCATGGACAAATTAGTGTGTAGCTGTGTGCAGTGGGACATAACTGTGACATATGTAGCTCAGCATTTAATGTCAAACATCCAATCATGTCATCTGTGTTCTGTACAATACTGTGTATAATGGCTGTCTGGGGGAGTAATGCAAACAGCTATATAAACATGGATGTGACAGAGTAACACATGCATGATAGTCATATAATGTGTAGCTTAGCATTGGCAACTGCTGTACCAGGCTAGTATAGTAATATAGCATTAGCAGCTATAAATACTCCCTGTAATATTACTGCCATGCACACATGTGACAACTGTTCATGTTGTAGCAAGGCCCAACAGGTCATCTGTGAGGTCTATAGATGTACAACAGTGTGTACCTTGTCTGTGTATGGCACACACATATGTATAGATAGTTATGTGTCAGATATATTAGCATCTTAACATGTGCATAGAGCAAGGTACACATTGCAACTGTTTATGAAGGGTGGACATACATATGTTGGTGAAGGTTGTTATGTGCATATTTTCATGTAGGTTGTAGTGTGTGGCAAACAAGACAGCATACAGTGCTGGTATATGACATGTGGTGTTTAAACGCTGTGGGTATGATTTGCGAAGTTTATAGTCTTCCAGACAGGGAGTCCTGCTAAAGATACATGGCCTGAGAATACCCTCAATGCATTCTGCACAAGACTGTGCAAAATTGTTACATAGCTGTATCTCTCTCAACCCTTGCATAATTGATATCCCCACCATGAAAGGTGGGCTGTATATGTGCCTACATGTAAATATATATGTACACCAATGGATGTTTATATGTACGCTCAAGCTCAATGTTGTAAATGTATTGCCATCCCTTTTGTTAAAAACCTTGTACCCATTAACTACCACATAGGTGGTAGTCTAATCCACACCAAAACTGTGATGAGACCATGGGACACAGGTGGACAGTAGTGCCCCTTTTGATAATCACAGTGCCACACTGGTCATGCAAACCAGGTATGGTTCACATGTCATCACAAAAGGTGTGTCATACATGGAATGAGAGGTCAGTGTTCCACTCTACTCATCAGTCATAGCACCCATCATAGAGTACAATGGGCATTTTGTTATGTACCTCAGAAGACATATACAGCAACTGTAGATGCCAGGCACAAACACCACAAAGAGTATTACCAGACTCAGACAGATGCCCTATGCAGACTGTCTTACAAAACCACAGCTACACTGTGTCGCATACCACACACCCAGAGCCAACTTCTGCCTAACATACAAAGCTATGCCAAACCCACAGCTGTTGGACATGCTCCATGTCAACAGATCCAAATCCCTACAAGTTGCACACTGTACTGATCTAAACCTTGTAACGTCAAAAAGCAGAACATGCTGGAGTGGTACATGCTCATCTCAGACACATACCACACCCTGGAACTAACTACCTATGAACAGCAAAGAATGGTCCTCATTAGCAGTCATCACGAATAATCATGATGAATGGATGTGACATAGGAAATACAACCCGGAAATCAGCTCTGTGGCTCTGCATGATAGGGGCACATGAACTTAAATTACATGGGTGTTGAAGGGCAGGGTACCATATGGCTAGGTTTCTATAGGCCCTACGCCTAATAGCCTATGAGCTACCTATGACCTGATACACGCATGCATGTACATGTTGCATTAATTGCTATGTGAGGTTGACTGAGTGTGATGGTGAATGTGTAGGTGAATGTGTCAATGTTGTGTATATGTGTGATAGCCTAGTGGGTAAATGTTTATATCATGGTATGTAGTGTTCAAGCTGTGATCCCCGCAAAAGATATGTATGCTACTGCTAGGCAACAAAAGCAGTATGGTATACGGTGTGACATAGTCCCATGGTGTTAACTGGAGTGTGCCATTGTAGGCTAAAGCAGTACATGTATGCTCATTGATTGTTGACACTAGTGAATACAAATCCTGTATGTACTGTAGTACTACCCGAAGCTGTAGGCATAAACAGCACAGCATGGTGTATATCCACATTGCTTTGAAACACTGTTTTGTTTGTTACCTGTAGTCCACACACATTACATACCTCAGGCAGAAGGTTTTGTAAGTGCTGACACACAGTACTGTATGGTACACAGGTAAAGCTCATCTGGGTTGCCATACCTTTGTGTCTTGTAGGTATGTCTGATGTGTGTGTGGGTATGCTTGTAACATGGCCTCGGTCGTATGTGTGTTACAGGATATAAGTGCATATCTAGCAACATGTATAGTGTAGTACAGCAGTATGCCACCTATATTGATGAATTTGCACATATGTTACATAGGGGTTTGCTATCAACAAGTAGTGTGGTGTACTGGTAGTACTGTAACTGTACTTTACAATTATTTCAATGGATGACAATTTTCTGTATGCATTAGCTTCATATAAACCTCCTGTGGCTAGGTGGTGCATTGTGTCACATACAGTGTGCTATGTGCTGTTGTATAGTCTTACATACTGGTTTCAGTTTGTTGCTGTGCAGAACATGGTTTAATATATAGAACGTGCCAGGCACTGTCAGGCAGTTGTGGGCTGAGCACTGATGTGTGGGATTAAAAGTGTGTATCTACTGACAGCTAATAGGTTGTGAAATATGTAATTTTATTGATATCTGTACTTTAGAATGTTAAGTGTGCCACAAGACTTGCTCACAATAATTGTCTTTTTTTCTTCCAGGGACATGTCTCATCATCGCAACCCTGCCTATTCCCGTGAAGAGGAGGAAGTAATCATATCCACACTAGTACATCACACCCTACTGTTTTCCAGAATCAGCCAGGACTAGCATGAGCGTACTGCACTGTGGCAGGATGTTGTCCATCAGGTTAATGACGTAGGCATGCATAACCGGACTTATGAGCAGGTACGCCATCACTGCAGTGATTTAGTCAGACATGTCCGGCAGCATGCCTCTGGTGTCCACAGACAACAGCTTGCCACAGGTGGTGGTGCAGCATCACACCCGCCCCTCACCAGAGTGGAAGAGCTGCTCCTCAGCATGGTGGCTCCTGGCCAACCACTACAACAAACATGTATCATCATGGAAGCCGGAGTCACCCAGCAAGTTGACTGGGAGCATGCAGGTAACATGCCATATCTGTAGACTACTATTAGCTCGATTGTTAGAACATGCATATGTCAGATGTGTACTGTGTATTTGGAAGATGTGGAGCCTGGTGTTGTGCACTACTGATAATTTTGAACATAATCTGTATGTCTGTGACTGTCAACCGTTGTACTACTGTAAAATTGCAAAGTCACAGCAGCAATGCCACAGTTGTTGACACTGACAAACTGTCTCATATCCTTGTAGGTCCCTCTGGTGTAATAGCAAAACAGCAGACCCATGCTGGTGAGTGTTCTACATTTCATATGGCAAATAACATGTGCATGTCATAGGTGGGTTTTAGGCCATTTACACATGTACAACACCTACATATAATGCATGCTCTGCAAGTTTCATCTGTGACTATGCACATCCCAGTAGCATGATTGGCTGCCTCAAACACATGCTATACACAGAGCATCCCAAACCATTGTGGTACACTGTAGTAGACATTATATAGGCAGAGTCAATACACATGCACACAACATCCACCACCTTGTCATACACAGTACATGTCAATACCATACACATGGCGTATGTAGACACCTGCTGTAAGGTCAGGCTCCAGTATCCCAAATGTCATCCACACAGCACACATACTATACCTGAGGGGTAGAGGCCTATCATGGGGCATTGCAAAACTTGTCAACAAACAAGACATTCATGTTAGGCAATGCTCCCTATTGAACACCTTACATACCCATGTAACAACTGCCTTTGAAATGGTTAATATAGCCACAGTGCAGCAGTTCAGGTACAGCAAGATAGTTGCCAGTGTGGCACACATTAGTGGCCTTGAGTGACCACAGGATGCTGCCTGATGATGGCTTATGGTATTACACTACATCCAGTTACAGTAACTACAGTACAACACATAGCATTCATTGCTATACACCTGATAGTTGTGCGCATCCATCCATGGTATGTATACTTGTGAATGATGGTGCACAGGACATTGAAAAACATGTCATACTTGCACAGCAATGTTGTGTCCATGTACACATTGTGTTCCAGGGTGAGGCCAGTCATTGAACAACACACATGCATAAAACAGATGTATACTGTTATTAACAAGGACTTTCTAAACTCGCACTGCATGCTGTTGAGCAACACACATCTTGCATGCTGACACGTGTGATAGGACTCTTTGGCTTGTGATACTGTACTCTACCATCAACCACTAATGGGTATGTTCTGTATTGATGTTGGTGTGTGTGTGTGTGTGTGTGTGTGTGTGTGTGTGTGTGTGTGTGTGTGTGTCTACTTTAATGGGTACTGTATTTGTGTTCATATGTGCATGTGTGCATGTGCGCATGTGTTCATGTGTGCATGAGTGCATGTGTTTATGTGTTCATGTGTTCATGTGTGCATGTGTGCATGTGTACATGTGTGCATGTGTTCATGTGTGCATATGTGCATGTGTGCATGTGTGCAATGTGTGCATGTGTTCATGTGTGCATGTGTGCATGTGTGCATGCGTGCATGTGTTCATGTGTGCATATGTGCATGTGTTCATGTGTGCATGTGTGCATATGTGCATTTGTTCATGTGTGCATGTGTGCTAACATCATGTACAGATTGCAAAGTGTGTTTCCTGTCTCCCTCTCACAGGTGCTGAGGTTGTGTTGGTTGAGTGCAGCAGGGAACCTAAAGACACTGCCACAAATAGTGGAGATGATGAAACATGTGTTGTGGCACAGGCAGGTTTGACAGGGTCTGTCGTTGTTCCGCCAATCGACAGTACACAGCTTTCCACAACATCTATGCGCACATTCATACTGCCAATACATCCCTCATCACCAATGGCCTTAGCTGAGGGACAGCATACAGTAGGCATTGACCAGGATAGTGTGGTATCTATGGCACATGCAACCCCTCACAGCAGCCATACCTAGAATCCTGGGATGACACCACATAGGCAGATGTCCAGGGATTCTCGTGGGAGCACCGCTGGTCATAATGCCCCTGGCAGACATGCCCCCACAGGTCTTTCAACCTCAGGTATGTTCCGGGCTGTTATGCAGGCACAGGCACATATGGAACAGTACACCAGACAGGGACTGAGGGTGGAGAGGGCCCATAACACCGCTATCAATGACAGTATCCATGACCTTGCGGGTGCAGTGCGTCACTACACCGAAGTCATTGATAGACATTGGGGGGAGACATTAGATGTCCTCCACAATGTAATGTCCATGTGCCAGGACAGTGCAGGACAGCCGAGACATTGACGTGGACATATGCCAGCAATATCATCTGCTGGCAATCGTCGCAGATGACACACAAGTCACAGCCGCTCCCGTAGTGGCAGTACCAGCCCCAGCAATGTTGGAACAGGGCTGTCAATAGACCGTCATAGAAGACCACGTGCACGTGGCTCTGGCCAGTCCAGCAGGGACATGGGTCCAGTCGACATGCCTCTGCCTCTGATGATAGTACCCGGTCTGGCTTAGTACCCGATACTGTCCGTTGCGCCCCTGACAGGCACAGGTACTCTGTCCATGGCCAGACACGGTGATCTGTACAGCCTGGCAGGTACAGTCTGTGGCTGTCCCACAACCTCCCGTATACGGCAGCCACATGGTGGAACTGTGTGCATGGAGAGACACACACATAATCCAAACACCTAGGGATAACACATACACACACACACATCACATCAACATTGACCCATGCTGTACTGTTGTCCCTCATACACACACACACACACACACACACACATACATGTCAATTGGTTGGGTCAATGTCGGGCTCTGGCAAACCAACAACACACCCTGTGCATTTGATGAAACTGTGCCACCTCCTGTCATCTGTAACATTGATGCAGGAACAGACTAACATGGTGCTGATGCACAGGGTGACTTTATAGCAGTGTAGCAATGTTAGCATGTTGTCAACAGTAAAGTGTAATGATATCCCTGTAGGTATATCTGAGCAAGCATGCTGCATTAAAGCTATGATAATCAATGCAGTATTGTTTACAACAGTGTTAATTCCAAAAATGTATTGTCCACCTATGTGCCACTTGGCTGATGTGTGTAGTTTTGGCAGCATGTGTTGGTGAGTGGACAGTACGTGTGTGATGTGTGCAGTACAGATTTACAGGTGTACATTTGTGAACATGGTGGAGGTGCACTGTCTGCATGCACGTGCGTAGTGGACACATGGAAAGGGTGACATGCCCTGTATTACACAGTGTCAAAACTTCATTGTTTCCATTGGTGGCCAGTATGCATTTTAATACACATACGGTTTAACTTGGGTACACATGTGTGTATGACATGGTTTGACACTATGCTGTGGGTGATACTGTTCCTATCTGTCATTGGTTTGCATTCTAGTAGTGTACACAACCTCAACAGCCTGACCATGACCAATTGTTAGATGGTGTCTTGACAACTGACACACAGATGTAGGGAGCTCAGTAGCATTTGGATCCGTCCGGAGCTGTACTATACCAGTAGCCAGTGGTATTGACCACCACCCATTCCTGGGACCACTCCTGTCTGGCATATAGCCCTCTTAGGTACAAGCAAATACACTAGGGATACGTCCGTCCACATCTGGAAATGCATATATGTTTTACTGGGGGTTTTCATTACCACTGCTATATTTGTAGGATGCTGACATCATCAGACTTGCCAGACAGGAATGTAACACTTTTAATGTGTTTTCCTAGTCTCCAAAAAGAGCAATAGTCTCAGAAGAAATCACATAGAAACATACCCCCACACACACACAGCAATTGCAAGCTTCAAACCCCTACCTAACTAGGTTATGATACTACAGAGATACACATTACCACTACGCGCTATATACTTTGCTGAGAGTTTTTATTTCCAATGCTATATTTGTAGGATGCTGACATCATCAGACTTGCCAAACAGGAATATAACACTTTTAAGATGTTTGCCTAGTCTTCAAAAGGGGAATACTCTCAAAGGAACTTACACAGACACATACCACCCCACACACAAACTCAGCAATTGCAGGATTCAAACCCCTACCTGACTATGTTATGACACTAGAAAGATACGCATTAACACAGCACGCTATATGCTTTATTGGCAGTTTTCATCTCCACTGCTATATTTGTAGAATGCTGACATCATCAGACTTGCCAAACAGGAATGTAGCACTTTTAAGGTGTTTTCCTAGTCTCCAAAATGGGCAATACTCTCAGAGGAAATCACACAAAAACATACCCCACACACACTCAACAATTGCAGGATTCAAACCCCTACCTAACTAAGCTATGACACTAGAGAGATACACATTAACACAACACACTATATGCTTTATTGGGGGTTTTCATTTCAAATGCTATATTTGTAGGATGCTGACATCATCAGACTTGCCAAACAGGAATGTAACATTTTAAGGTGTTTTCCTAGTCTACAAAAAGGGAAATACTCTCAAAGGAAATCACACAGACACACATTCAGCAATTGCAGGATTCAAACCCCTACCTAACTATATCATGATACAGGAGAAATACGCATTAACATGATGCACTATGTGCTTTATTGGGAGTTTTCATTTACACTACTATATTTGTGGGATGCTGACATCATCAGACTAGACATGGTAATGTGTCTGCACTTAGATTTATGCAATCCCAGGAATGAGACATGGGGGACAGCAGGTGTTACCAGCTTGAACAGGGCTCCACAAATCTTACCTTGTGTGATCTATCTGTGGCCCAGTTGCCAATCCATCTGATGACAATACATATTTATGCACAGGTTATTGATTTTCTGGATACGACATGTGTCTGGGATGTTGGAAAAGGCCTATTCAAAGTGTATGTGGGATGTGTGTAGCTCATTTCATTCATGTATGTCCTTTGTGTCTGCCTTGCAAACAGTCTAGCAGGTTTGGGAAACATGATCTGACCATGACCAGTCCAAAGTTGGTAGGGTTGTGTATTTATAGGCTTCCAATAGCTCTGTTTCTGACTTCAATCCTGATAGACTCCATGGCCTTGCAGATCAGACTTCATCGGCTTATAAGACTATAGTTCCCATGGTCTGTTGTGCACCAACACTTGTGTAGTGTGCCATATGTTGCTGTATCCCATTCAACAGTTTCATATCCTGTAGAGAGGGTGAGGCTCAACAGACTGTTCAGGTGCAGGCTCTGTTTGTTCTGCAGTTCACTTATGAAACATATAGGGGCACAATGTAATCCAATTGATGCCATGCTTTCAGCTTTGGAAGGAGCTGTTTACCCATTCTACATGTGATATCTCATGGTATGATGATAGGGCCTTTTGTCAGTGGGAGGTGGGTATGTATGTATGTATGGGCCTGTCTGACAGGATGTTGGCATTGTCAGTCATTTACAGTTGGCCCTGACTCAGGACATATATGAGTGTACATTGCTATTTATGACATAGCTGAGGGTAGTGTCATGGTTCTGTATGGACTCCTTCGCAGATAATATTTCCATGACCTGGATTGGATAGTGTTTGCAGTGCACATTGTTTATTTTTTTTTCAGGTTTTTTTTTTTCTTTGCTTTTCAACTTTCAATGACCAACCAAAGTATCTGTAATACATATTTGATTATGACAGGGTTCCAATATATTATGTATATGTCTGTTGTCATATCACTGTGTGCACAAGTCAAGACTGGTGAATTGTGAGAGGTTCCTGGGTTAACACATGCAGCTGCCTGATATGTGTGGCCCACTGCTATACTCACACATGGCCTAAGTGTGTGGGCATGCCCAGTTTGGCCTTTCAGTATGTTGTTGCCTGACATTTGCCTCATTTATTCAAGTGTAACCTTTCAGTATGTTGCTATGTGAAGTCCACTACATTTGTTGATGAGTGTGAACAGGCCCAAAATTAACATTTATATTATATGTGTATTGTAAATCAAGTTGTATTTTTAATGCAGGACTCACCTTTGTGTCATAACTCTACAGCAATTATGTTGTGCCTGCAGGGTTTCCAGGAGACACTTTGCATAGACTTATCAACATTTATTCCTACAGG
The DNA here is from genome assembly GCF_019279795.1 of Protopterus annectens. NCBI lineage: Eukaryota > Metazoa > Chordata > Ceratodontiformes > Protopteridae > Protopterus > Protopterus annectens. Next base: position 686,248,487 of record NC_056731.1, read on the forward strand.
CTTACCAGTAAAATACTGTCATGGTTTAGTGGCTCAGTACTGTGACTATAGTGCACAGTATCCTGGGTTTGAGGACTGTCAGTGCTTCATATTTTCATACTGGGCAGACCAGACTGCTTAAGGAACAATAAAGCAAATATGACCATGTTTACCTGCTTTTGCTCAACTATGCCCAACTTTGACCAAACTTGCACAACATTGCTCAGCATTAACCAACATTGCTGAATGCTGCCCAATATTGCTCAACATTGCCCAAAGTTGTGCTACTTAGTGTGTGCAATTTTGTTTACATTTACTATGCCAGATGCACATATTACACTCCCTATACATGTTTGAAAACAGGTAGTGTCAAGTTAGGCATCCCTTTTACTATATGTGTGAGTCAGAGAGAGGTATCATTTCCAGGGTTCCTTCTGAGCCAGTGTATATGCTATGCGTTGCCTCTTTGCCAAGGCCAAAGCATACTGGGCACGCCTCTTTCTGCCTACTGGGGCAGGCTCAGGTTGTTCCTCCTCTGAGTCACGTTCTGCCTGTGATGGCCTTGGCAATGGTGGGGGGCTGTTTGGTCGGGCCCTATGCTGCTCCTGCTGCAGCTGTTTTTGCAGGATCATATTATGTAGCATAGCACATACCATGACTATTTGGGTACATGTAGTTGGTGAGTACTGCAAGGCTCCGCCAGATGCATTCAGGCACTGGAACCATGACTTGAGCAGCCCAAACACACGCTTGATTACATTTCGTGTTTGAGTGTGTGCCTCATTATGGCATTCCTGTTCAGGTGTTTGTGCATTTCTGATGGGTGTCATCAGCCATGGCTCGAGTGCATATCCAGCATCCCCCACTAGGTGACCATGAGGGATGTCCCCATTGGCAAATGTCTGGTACAGCTGTGTCAGATGCCAGATATGGGAATCATGGTAGCTTCCAGGGCAGCCAGCACACACATTCATTATTATGCCCTGGGCATCACAAATGACATGGCAGTTGATGGAGGGGAAACCCTTGAGGTTATAGTAGACCCTACCCCGCTCACTGGCTGGTGCTTTGATGCATATGTGCTTGCAGTCTATTGCACCCACTACCTCAGGGTATTCTGCTATTTGCTGGAAAAGATGCATATTGCTGGCCAATACCTCACGGGAATTGGGGAAATATACATGATCACTGACATGTGCTGACATGGCATTCAGGAACTGGTGCAGTACCCTGGATGCTGATGCCTGTGAAATCCCCATCATATCACCAGTTGGTCTCTGGAAGGTACCTGTTGCTAGTATTCTTAGGCCAACACATACCTTGGTTTCCACTGGGATGGGTTCCCCTCTGTTGGTTCTGTGTGTGAGGCATGGCTTGCACAGCTCAACAATTTGCTGCATGAGGTCTCTGTCCACTCTATAGCGCTCCACTAGCTCCAGCTCATGTAGCCCCTGGTAGATTACCCTGGGCCTGTACACTCTTCTCTGTCTCCTCACTGTGGGTTGCTCAGCAGCATTTGCATTGTCACCACCCTCAGCATGTTGCATATGCCACCTTATAACAGCAATGGCAGCCCCTAACATTTCTTTGTCTCAGTAAAGCTTATTCAGTTTTCACTTCTATTAGCTTACTGCAGTGTTGCAGTGTCTCTGAGAAAAACATAGCAGAAAGTTGTTTACAGAGTTTTAAGTGCTGGGCTGGGCTGGGCTAGTGTACTGCCTGTGTAATTGGATGATTCTGATTGTTTTCACCTGCTAGCTCTGCTACTTCTCCATGGTTAACTTCCTACAATTTGTTGTGCTTCCTTTTCACTTTCTGTTTCCACAGGGGGCAGTGCCGCGCACACAAGCGCAAACACGTGTACATCAGCTCACACGTGCGCACACATGCTTACACGGCCTAACACTTGCTGACTCCAGCTTAAATGCGTGCACACAGGTGCAAACACACTTACACAGGTTTCAACAACCTTACACTTGCTTAGTCCGGCTTAAACGTGTGCACACAGGCGCACAAGCGTGCACATTGTCTTACTCGGTTTTACAGGTGCGCACACGCACGCATACACGGTGCAGGCACTTCTACAAGCAACTTTAGTGTTGTCCACGGCATACACCTTCTATTTCTTGCCTTTAGCTGGGGTACCTGTTGACACGCCTCTTCCAGTGATGGGTAACTGACAGCAAACACATGCCACTCTGCTCCAATGAGCTTGCATTCTTTCATACATACCCCCCTCATGATGTCACCTATCTCCTACTCTGATACTCCTCTTATCCTACTCATACACTCCACGGACTTTGCTCATTTGCCATGTGAAATTGGGATTCACTATCCTTACCCTCATTTGCATAAGATTGCCTACTAATGCTTGGTTACATCTCTTAGACTGAGCTTCCCCCCTTAGCAACCTCTACTCAGTAGCCATGTTGTCTTCCGCCTGCCATTCACTTGCATGGCAGATGTATATTTATCATAAAATGCCTATTTTTGGCTTTTTTTTTTTTTTTTGGGAGGGTTTTACAGCACAGCACGTTTGCACGATGCTACACTACGCTTAAAGTTTGGAGATCAAGGTAAAAAAAATTATTATTTTTTTTTTTTTGCAACTGGTAGAATTGCCAATGGCTGTATATTTGGCCATTGGCATGCTTCCTCAACTGGATGCATCCTTTATTTGGAGCTGTCACAGCTCCGTTTTGCTATTTGCAGAACGGTACTCAGTTGACAACCGAGTACATTTCTGCACATAACACTACTCTTACTTGCACAGGTTAGGGTTTCCTGGATCACAAATTTACATCATTTGCATAACTCTCTGCAGCAAATGAAGTAATTTGCATATCCTAGCCCTGTCCATGTAATAGGAGTTTTAGGAGCTCTCTTGCACGCCCCTGCCGGCTGTTCCTGGATCGCTCGGCAGACATGTTGGCTGCATGGAGTCTTACTCTACTCTTAGACTCCGTGCAAGCCTTCGTGAATCCGGCCCTCAGTGTCCATTTACTTACTGTGGAAATTTAAGTAAGTGACTTCCCTAATAGCACACCTGTATTGCTACACAAACATTTGTCCTTACTATTTGAGCAAGTAAATAAAACAATGTAAGCCTGCAGAAACAAATAAGTTATAATATGTGTATGCTTATTTTATACACAGATACAACATACAAGATTAGAGTTAAAAAAATCAGCTCTGGGTACTATATACCCAGGCAACATGGGTGATGTATTATACTTTTTAACAAGCAAGTATGACGTAAGAAGAAACATTAACTATGGGCCAGATTCCTAAGGAAAGCTGTAGACAGCGTAACATGATGAAGGAAGACATCAGCGCACAAGCTGTGGACACAATTCCATAATGTACACTAAAACAAGACCAAGTAATTATCTATTTGTGGTAGGATGTTTATGGAGTCCACACACATCTGCCAGATTCCAAAAGACAAACTGCAGCAGCCAGCACAATTTAAATGCAACAAAGTACTTCACCAACAACTTTATGTACTCAGTAGAAGCCATATGGGCTTTATCTTAACACCATTATATTTCACAGATACCTAGGGAATCCTGCAAGATCCACAGACATTACTTAAAAAAATTCAACAGGTATTTAATGCACTAAATAATACTGGAGTACTACAAGCTATACTAAAGGACAATCTGCAAATGCATTCCAGTTAGGTGCTGAGACAGACTACAGTTAAGCCAGTTCTCTGACTAGGAAATGATAGAAAGTGAGACAGATAGCAAGATAGATAGATAAAAAATATACAGAGAGCTGGTCCAGTCTGTGTGCAGGATGTGTGCAATGGTTTACTATCATTTGTTGAACAACACTTACTTGGATTTCAAAATTGTGTAATCACAAGGGTGACTGGTAAAAATAGTGAAACACAACCTTCTGAATGCTTAAAACTGAAAGTACAAAAGTGAATGGTTCTTGCAAAATCACCATTGACTTTAATGGTGATTTTAAAGCAAAATTCAAACTGGTTTGAATGTCGAACATCGTTTTTACCATATTCAACATATGGTAAAAATTATATTCACATTTTCAGCCATTTGAGTCAATGAAATGACTCAAATATATTCTGTCTTTCAACAAAATGGTAATCAACCGTGTACAATCTACATGTATGCTCATAGTTTGTGGGGTTACCCAGTACTAATATATGCAAAAGTGTGTCTGAGTCTAGGTATACTGGCCCCAGTGACATTTCAGAGACATATGGGAGACACTGTAGGAGTGCCCCAGGCAGCTGCCAGTAACATCTTCTCACATTTCCTGGCAGAAATGTGCACCGATGTGGATGAATACTTCCCAACAACAGTCATGGAGCACAGAAATGCCATGCAACAGTTCTATGTCATAGCCCACTTTCCCTGTGTCATCTGTGCAATATACTGCACCCATGCCCCAATTAAATTCCCAGCTGTACCTGATGCTGGATGGTACATCAGTAGAAAGGGGTGGGCATTGCTCAATTATCAGGTGGCGTGCTCAGCAGATGGCTTCATAATAAATATTAAGGCAACACACCTTGGTAGTGTGTATGATGCTGCAATATGGAGATAAAGTCATCTCAGGTTTGCTTTGCAACATGGTAAATTACTTGAGAAACTACTACAACTTAGTAAGTAAAGGACCACAACTATGATGTAAGCAGAATCTAGACCTGTCAACATTAAGCATGAAGACAATATAGGTGACTCTATCGTCAGGCACACTGACGTCCCGCTCACCACGCTGAACAAGGAGAAGGTCACTTTCAGCTGCCTGTTGGGCGCTAGGATCCACCACATAACACAAGCACTCAGGTCACTCCAAGGCAAGTACAAATATGACTCAGCCGCTGTCCATGCTGGTGTGAATGACCTGAGATGTACCTCCCTGTACTACATGAAAAGAGATAGAGGAGCTCTCTGAGCATGTAGCCCAGGCCGGTATGACCCTGAACTTGAGTAGCATCTTACCCTCACCAAGAATGATGCCACAATATGAAGACAAGATGATCAATTTCAACAATTGGCTTAAGTATTGGTGTCATTCAAAGGGGATCCAATGCCTGTCAGCCTGGTATGACATGCTCGACAAGCCACGATGTTTCGCTAGGGACGGCTTGCACCTGTCACCCCTGGACTTTCGTATATTGGCAAAGGCTCTTGCTACCCCCATAGTGCCTTTTTTAGGCAAGGCTCAAAAGACAAACCCACCTCCATAGGTATCACAAGGTATAAGAAACTAAGAGTAATGCTACTCAACGCCAGAAGTCTAAACCTCAAGATGCACGCACTCAAAACTCTCCTTATCATGGAGAACATCAATATCTGTGCAGTAACAGAAACCTGGTTCAAGGGTCCCGAGAGCACCCCAGCACTACCAGGTTATACCTCATACCATGCTTTTTGGCCCCAAAACTTGGACCAAACCACAAAAGGAGGGGGATATCAATATTCGTCAAAGATACCCACACCTCCAGGTTGGTGGCACAGCACGAAGCATCAGAGACTAGCCATGTGCAACTAACAGTGGGTAAAACTGCCTTCCAGTTTATAGCCTGCTACAGACCACCCTCCCAAACCCAGGAACCCCACTCAAACTTCCTGAGAACACTGGAAATATGAAGGTCTCTCCAAACACCATTATATTGGGCGACTTCAACTGCCCAAACATAGACTGGGAGCATTACTCTAGCTCCAACACCCTAGCCCAAAGGTTCCTAGAATTTATAAACTCAAATGCTATGGAACAACTTGTTACCACTCCCACAAGAGGAGAAAACATACTGGACCTGATCATCACCAACATGGGGACTTTATGTTCCAGACCAGAAGTGTATCCCTCACTGGTAAAATCAGACCATAAGCTAATCTCACTGGATATTCACATCCCGATCCCACCCCTTGCCCAGAAAACCACGGTGAAAACCTTCTCTAAAGCAAATTTCACACTCCTCAAAACCAAGGTGGAATCCTTCAATGCCCCCGGGCCTGTGGAAAATACGGCCCAGACTGCAGAATCCTTTATAAACTCATTCTATGAACACCTTCAGGAATGCATGGATCATGCAATCCCAAATAAAACCAAGACCCAATCCTCCAAAGGCAGACATCCTGTCTGGTGGACCCCAGCCATAAACAAACTATACAATAGAAGAAGGAAGCTAATACATGATAGAGCAAAATCCCAAAAAGGGAAGGCATCTCTGATCAGTATTAGCAAAAAACTACGGGCACTCATAAAATCGTCTAAGGCCAGCTTAGAGAGAAAAATTGCACAGGACACTAAGGTTCATAGGTTCATAGGTTTATACTAGGCTATCTGCCCTAAGGCATTTATAAGCCTAGCCCAACTTTTTGTGGCTTACGCCACCCCTTATATGAAAAAATACTGTGCCCATTAGCTTGTTGTGCCTCTGTCCAGAAGTGACACAGAGATGATTCCCGGGGTAAACCTACGATCTCCCATCCACAGGTCAAGATTTCTCTTGAACAGAGCCAGCAAGGTGCTCTGCCTCACATGGACCGGGATTTTATTCCACAGCATAGGGAGTCTCTGAGTGATAAATCTATCCCTCCAGCACGTCCTATTTATGTCCGTGCTACGATTTAAGTCGCTTGCTCTAGTGGTTTTGGTGGATTTGGATTTTTTGAGGTGGAGCATGTCCATTAATTCCGGGTTGGACATGGCCTTGTATGTCAGGCGCATGTCACCTCTGAGCAGACGGTATGCGACTGAATAGAGCTGGAGTTTCTTCAATCTGGCAGCATATGACAGATTTTGGAGTCCCTTTATCCTTTTGGTGAGGAACTTTTGGGGTCTCTCCAATTGCTGCAGATGTCGGCTGAGATACATCCCGAATGGGGCATTGTACTCGATCATTGGTCTGTAAAGTGAAGAGTACAGGGGAACAATGACCTCACTAGATCTGGATGTGAATCCCTTCATGATCAGGTGGGCAATGTATAAGGTCTTTCTAACCACTTTAGCAACGTGAGTGTCAAAAGAAAGGCCACTGTCAACCTGGGTCCTCAGGTCCCTGATAACCTCTTCTGTGCTTAGTAGATTGCCACCTATATGGTAGCTTGGGGTTACCTTGTTTTTCCCGAAGGGTATGACTATACATTTTTTGGCGTTTAACTTCAGGCCATGGCTCTGGCACCAGCTATCTGTTTCCGTGAGTCCCTTCTGAAGGATATCCGTGTCCGATGCACTTTCCACTATGGTGCCCAGTTTGCAGTCATCTGCAAACTTTGTCAGCCAAAGTCCTCCCATGTTGGCCTGTACTTCTGAGAAGTAGATGCCGAACAATAGGAGGCCAAGGACTGAGCCCTGTGGGACACCACTTGGGACCGGCTTGGAGTCTGACATAGCGCCAGCAACTCTAACCCTGTGGGTTCTGTCCTTAAGCCAGTTTGCAACCCATCTTGTGACATATGGGTTTACATTTAAGCTGGTAAGTTTTTCTACAATACCCGAGTGGGGTATTGTGTCTAAAGCCTTTGCAAGGTCAAGGTAGGCTGTATGGACTGCCTTTCCCTCATCAATGGCCTTGGTGACTGTTTCGAAGAAGTTGACCAAGTTCAAAAGGCATGATCTTCCCTTGACGAAGCCAAACTGGGTTGGGTCCAATGTCTGCAAGTCCCCTATATCTTTGTTTATGAGCTCCATTATGATCCTCTCCATAGCTTTGCAGACTAGACTTGTTAAGCTTATGGGGCAGTAATTACCAGGGTCCGTAGAGGCACCGCCTTTGTGGAGTGGGACCACAGTTGCCGTACGCCACTCCTTGGGCACGTATCCTGTGGTAAGGCTGAGATTAAACAGCTGCCTTATGTGCGGGTTTAATTCCTCATTTAGCTCGTGTAGCACACAGCCGGGGACACCATCCGGTCCCATTGATGCTGTGTTTTTAGCTTTAGAGAGAGCAGCTTTCACCTGCGCATTTGAGATGTCTGGGAGGCTACACTCCGCTGGGATAGTTATCTCTCCTTTAGGGGGGGGGGGTGAAGTTTGCACTGAACCTGTCTGCCAGTATGTTGGCAATGTCTGTGGGTTCAGTGATTTTTGTATCATTTTGGACTAATTCTGAGCATATCTGGGAGTTTCCATCCAGGTTCCTAACATAGCTGAAAAATGCCTTATGATTGTCCTTTGAATCCATGACAATTTTTCTCTCAAAATTGGCCTTAGTTGATTTTATGAGTGCTCGTATTTTTTTACTAATAATGATCAGGGGTGACTTCCCTTTTATGGATTTTGTTCTATCATGTAATAGCTTTCTCCTCTTATTGTAAAGTTTGTTAATGGCTGGGGTCCACCAGACTGGATGTTTGCCCTTTGTGGAAAGAGTCTTGGTTTTATTTGGGATTGCCTGATCCATGCAGTCCTGGAGGTGTTCATAGAAGGCATTTGTAAGGGCTTCGCAGCTTGGGTTGTGGTTTCCACTGGCTCAGGGGCCTTGAAGGATACCACACCAGTCTTGAGTAGTGTGAAGTTTGCTTTAGAGAAGCTCTTCACTGTGGTCTTTTTTGTTTGGGGTGGGGGCGGGATGTGGATTTCCAGTGAGATTAGTTTATGATCAGATCTCACCAATGAGGGATATACTTCCGGTGTGGAGCATTTTGTCCCCATGTTTGTGATAATGAGATCTAGTATATTATCTCCTCTCATGGGAACAGTGACTAGCTGTTCCATGGCATTTGAATTTATGAACTCCAGGAACCGTTGGGCTAGAAAGTTAGGGCTTGAGTAATGTTCCCAGTCTATATTCGGGTAGTTGAAGTCACCGAATATGATGGTGTTTGGAGATACATATACCCTCCAGTGTCTTCAGGAAGGCTGTGTGGGGTTCCTGAGTTTGAGAGGGTGGCCTGTAGCATGCTACAATTTGTAGAGCAGTTTTGCCTATGGTTAGTTGCACCTGGATGGTTTCCGAAGCTTCATGCATTGCCACCAACCTGGAGGTGTGGGTATCCTTTATGAATATGGATACACCCCCTCCTTTTGTGGTGTGGTCCGGGTTTTGGGGCCGGAACGCATGATATGAGGTAAAACCTAATAGTGCCGGGGTGCTCTCAGGAGCCTTGAACCAGGTTTCAGTTACAGCACAGACATCGATGTTCTCCATACTGAGAAGGGCCTCGAGTGCGTGCATTTTGAGATTTAGACTTCTGGCATTGAGCAGCATTACCCTGAGTTTCTTTCCATTTTTGTTTTCTAGGGTGGTAGGTTTAGAATTTGAGCCTTGCCTAAAAAAGGCACTATGGGGGTGGCAAGAGCCTTAGCCAATATCCGGAATCCCAGGGGTAACAGTTGCAAGCCGTCCCTCGTGAAGCAGCATGGCTTGTCAAGCATGTCATCCCAGGCAGACAGACACTGGATCCCCTTTGAATGACACCAGACATTAAGCCAATTGTTAAAGCTGATCATCTTGTCTCTATATTGTGGCATCATTCTTGGTGAAGGAAGGATACTGCTCAGGGTCAGGGTCATACCTGCCTGGGCTTCATAATTAGAGAGCTCTTATATGTCTCTTTTCATGTGGATAATCACAAGGCTTTCTTTAGTTATGTTAGTAACCTGGGTGGGAATTCCTAGATATGCTCAGAATTAGTCCAAAATGACAAAAAATACACCAAACCCACAGACATTGCCAACATGCTAGCTGACAGATTCAGCGCAAATTTCTCCCCCCTCCCCTCCCCACCAAATGGGCAAATATGTATCCCAGCAGAGTGCTGCCCCCCTGACATCTCAGATGCTCAGGTTAGAGCCGCCCTCTCCAAAGCAAAAAAACACAGCATCAATGGGACCAGACGGTGTCCCGGGCTGCGTCCTACATGAACTCCAAGAAGAGCTAAACCCAAACATAAAACTACTGTTCAATCTAAGCCTTACTACAGGATATGTACCCAAAGAGTGACGTACAGCAACAGTGGTCCCTCTCCACAAAGGTGGTGCCTCAACAGATCCTGAAAACTATCACCCCATAAGCCTGACTAGCTTGGTCGGCAAAGCTATGGAAAGGATCATCATGGACCTCATAAATAAAGATATTGGGGACCTACAGACACTGGATCCTACCCAGTTTGGCTTTGTTAAGGGCAGATCCTGACTCTTAAACCTGGTCAATTTCTTTGAAACAGTCACCAAGGCCATTGACGAGGGGAAGGTGGTCCACACAGCCTACCTGGACCTCGCAAAAGCCTTCGATACAATACCCCACTTGGGCATTATAGATAAGCTCACCAGCTTAAATATAAACCTCTATGTCACTAGATGGGTTGCAAACTGGCTCAAGGACAGAATCCACATGGTTAGAATTGCTGGAGCCATGTCAGACTCCAAACCAGTTACAAGTGACATCCTACAAGGCTCAGTCCTGGGACCTCTCTTGCTCGGTATATATTTCTCGGAGGTACAGGCCAACACAGAAGGACTGTGGCTGACCAAGTTTGCAGATGACTGCAAACTGGGCGCCATAATCGACTCTCCAGCCGACACAAGCATCCTCCAAAAGGGCCTCATAGAAACAGACAACTGGTGCCAGAGCCATGGCCTCAAGCTAAATGCCAAAAAGTGCATAGTCATCCCTTTGGCAAAAACAGTGCCACAAATTACCACATAGGTGGTAATTCATTAAGTACAGAAGAAGTAATTAGGGACCTGGGGACCCAAGTTGATAGCAATCTCTCATTTGACAACCATGTGGCCAAAGTGGTTAGAAAAACATTTTATATAGCCCACCTAATCATGAAGGGATTCACATCTAGATCAGGGGAGGTCATCGTGCCTCTTTACTCATCCCTCATCAGGCCCATAATTGAGTACAATGCCCCCTTTGGGATGTACCTTACCAGACACCTTCAGCAACTGGAAAGACCCCAAAAGTACCTCACCAAGAGGATCAAAGGGCTCGAACAGATGCCATATGCTGCCCGGTTAAAGAAACTCTAGCTCTACTCAGTGGCATACCGCCTGCTCAGAAGCGATCTGTGTCTGACGTATAAAGCCATGTCCAACCCGGAATTAATGGACATGCTGCACCTCAGAAAATCCAAATCCCATCAAGCCACGTGCTCAAGAGACTTCAACCTCAGCACTGAAATAAATAGGACATGCTGGAGGGACAGATTCATAACCCAGAGGCTCCCTTCACTTTGGAATAAAATCCCAGTTCAGGTTAGGCAGAGTCCCTCATTGACTCTCTTCAAGAAGAATCTTGATGAGTGGATGGGAGATCATAGGTTTACCCCGGGTATCACTTCTGTGTCACTGTTAGACAGAGGCACAGTATACTAACCTCGAAAAAGGGCATAGCAAAATTAATTTAAAATGGGTGGCGAAAGCCAAACACACTCTGGCTAGGCTTATGAATGCCCTAGGGCAGATAGCCTAGTATGAACCTATGAACCTATGAAACTATATGTGTTATCTCCTTCCCGCAAACTTGTGACTGTGGTTATCCACTGAAGCCTTGGCGAAAAACACCATACAGAGCCCCATCAACCACTGCCGAAGACACACACAACAGATCATGCACCTTATACCATCAAGCATGTATTCGGTTCACTTAAAGCAAAATTGATATGTCTGGACACATTCAGGGATGCACTACAATACACAGCAGAAGAGGCATCACAGATGGTTACCGTCTGTAGCATGCTACACAACATGATAACAGCAAAACATAGTGGCTTGCTAACCACAGGTGTGGGTGACCTACTCCAAGAACCCTAGATAACTGAGGATGACATATCAGACCTGTCACAAGATGATCAGGAGAACATAGGGTTAATAAAAAATAGGAGTTGGTGATAGGATTTGGCAATATGTCCTAGCTCAAGTAACATGACAACTTCTGAAACACACCTTTGAGTCATGACAAGCCACATGTACAATGATCACAGACTAAACAGTGATGTTCATGTGTTGCCACACAGTAGCAGCACATAGCATGACTAATGGAAAGAAATAATTAGCTGTTAACACTGAGCATCATAAATAGCAGATGTATACTAGAAAATTTCATCCAGACTCTGCCAAAACTTGCTGTAAGGGAAAAGTTACTTTGTTTTTGCTTTCTTGTATTTTGCATTACTTTATTGTCTTCTTCTGTTTTGTATATTGTGATTCATTTTATTTACTCTCTGTTTTACTTGTAGTCTGCTTTTTATTGCATATTTAAACTAGAAAAGAGACCACATCTGAGTCTCTTATGAGTAACACAGAAATTAGAACAGGTCAGTTAAGGTTAATTACCTGCAAACTGAGGGTGACGCTAGGAATTAAACCTTCTATTTAAGGGGTTAAATAAAACATTCCAAGGCTTTACTAGAAAAGCTCACCTAGACTCTGCCACAACTTGCTGTGAAGGAAAGATTAGTTTGTTTTTGCTTTCTTGAATTTTGTGTTGCTTTATTGTCATCTAGTTTATATATTGTGATTCATTTTCTTTACACTGTAATTTATTTGTATTCTGCTTTTTATTGCATATCTAAACTAGGAAATAGACCATAGCTGTGCCTCTTCTGAGTCACACAGAAATTAGAAGAGGTCAATTAAATGTAATTGCCTGTGACCTGAGAGTGGAGCTAGGAACTAAACCTTCGATTTAAAGGATAAAATAAAACATTCCAAGGCTTTACTAGAAAAGCTTATCCAGACTCTGCCACAACTTGCTGTGAGGGAAATGTTAGTTAGTTTTTGCTTTCTTGTATTTTGCTTTGCTTTATCGTCTTCTTCTATTTTGTATATTGTAATTAATTTTCTTTACACTGTGTTTTACTTGTATTCTGCTTCTAACTGTATATTTAAACTAGGAAAGAGACCACAGCTGTGTCTCTTCTGAGTCACACAGGAATTAGAACAGGTCAAGTAAGGTTAATTACCTGGAAACTGAGGGTGGGGTTGGAGCTAGAAAGAGAACTTCTATTTAAGGGGTTTAATAAAACATTCCAAGGCTTTACTAGTAAAGTTCACCAAGACTATGCCACAACTTGCTGTTAGGAAAAGGTTAGCTTGTTTTTGCTTTCTTGTATTTTGTGTTGCATTATTACCTTCTTTTGTTTTGTATATTGTGATTCATTTTCCTTACACTTTGTTTTACTTGTATTCTGCTTTTAATTGCATATTTAAAACTAGGAAAGAATCTACAGCTGTGTCCCTTGTAAGTCACAGAGTAATTAAGGTTTTCACTACCCTCCTACACTGGTACTGTTGTGTTTTTAAACTCAGTGATGGCTCGTGGCATCTGACTGTAGGACTGCAGCCCCCTCAGTGTGAAGAAAAGAAAATTTAAAAAAATAAAACATTTATAAATTAATTGTTTCAAATCAAATTTTTCTGATTGACTGTAGTGCTTTGCTTAGCTGTGAGTCCGACTCGCAAAGTCCCGGAACTTGAACTACACATGGTCAGTGAGTTCTGGGTTTTTTAAAAAATAATTAGTTTCTGTAAATCTGGACTGCTGTAGAAGCAGTCCAGATTAAGGATAAAATGCATCAGTGTGATGCCCAGAAGTCTATGCGGTTTAACCACACAGTCAAATGGAAGGGGATCGGACTGCCACGTCTGCAATCATTTACATGATGTGGATGGCTGGATGGCTACTGATTAGTTCTTGCTCTCTTTCTGAAAAAGAGAGTGAGAAACAATCAGTAGTAGTAGTACAGTCCTTTGGCTGTTACCATTGCTGAAACAACTTACTTGTTGTTTTGCTTACTGAGAGTTCTGTGTTTTGTAGAATCTGTTGATTCATAACTTCATAATCAGACAGTCATTTTTAAAATTAATACAGAGGTAGGCGTCCAAGTGTTTGTTTGATATGGACACTTTGAACAGTATTTTTTACATGCAGTTTTTAAATGATGCAACATGCAATGAAAGTAAATGATACAGCTGCTCTCATTTAGGAAAAAAGGCTACAGAATAGATTTTTTTCAAAAAATACTGTAGGCATAGAAAGTATTTTAAGAGACACTGTATTTTCAGTGAAATGTATATCTCTTTACATGCTAAAAATAAGTTCTAAAATCTATCTACCTGGGGTAATTGAAATTAAGAAATTTGTTTTATATGAAATATGTCTGATATCTTCTAAAATAACATGATTAAAAGTGTGAGTTTGGCAAACCAAACAAATTAGCTGTGTACTGATCTACAGAATACTTTGGAGGCTTCAGATGAAGGATCACCTTCAAGAAGTATTTTACAACAACCTGAGAAATGTATATATTGACATACAAGCAGAAACTGTAGATGGTGTCTTTTCCTTTGGTTGGGTATCAACTGGAAGAGGTTGCAAATGGGGTGCACTTCCTTGAGTTGAAAATTGTTCTTTGTAGTTTTCCAAGGAGAATAATTGCCAGAACATTTTCTATTATTGCAGTGGCAGTGTTTGAAACTTTGCAGCTTTTCATTTTTCTTCGTCATGACTGAATGATTGTAGAGTTGGTATATAAAAAGTAAGTAACTATGTTGGTAAGGTCCAGGGAACTTCCTCTCTCAAAAAACTTTTCTTTTGGGGTCCAGCTGAATTTTAAATATTTAATTTCACATGATTGGCGATCGTCTGTGATAGGTGAAATAGAGCTGATCCTTGCAGGCCAACCTAGTTTATTGTTAGCAGAGGCCAAGACAATCCTTAAATCCTGGTCTTTGAAAAATTTTGGCAGGAGCCAAACGAAAGCGCTCAGGAGTATTTGTGATTTTATCAGTATTTTTTGAATAAACGCTGTTTTTGTTTTAACGGACATGGAGGCTTCCATTTGCAACTACGTTTTGTGGACTATTTCTACCGCAGCGACCAGCCACATTGCATCCTTTTGAGTTTTTACAATCCTTAAATAGGCATGATGTTCTAGTTTTGTAGAAAGCATAACACCAAATCAAGAAAAAAAAGGATGACTTTGTTTGTGGTATTATTCTGAAATCTTCCAAAGTTCAGAATTTTGAGGTCTGGACATAACACATTGCCTTTTTGCTGAGTTAAGAGGGCACTCTGGAGAAGTTATGTTATTGTGTGAGGCACCAGTGTTTGTGTTAGAAAACTTATCCAAGGCTGGTCTGTCCAAAAACACCCATGTGAATGAGAGATTCCCTTTTATTTTCATGTTTAATGGCATCCTTTAAATAAGAGGAGTTTCTAGAAATACATAACAATGACACTGGCCCCAGCTCACTGAAATGTATCATTTGCAATTTCTTGGCTCTGGCATGTAACAGAGTAAAGAAGCTGACAGTATAAGCAAATGATAAACAGGTCAGCAGACCCACTTTTGGATTACGCAATCTTACTTTTGGCATAATTGAGGCATTCTTGTCATGTTAACAGATATTTGAATTGCATATATCTCTGCTTAGACTGGGAATTCAGGGTTAGACTTCTAAATATCCTTATGGATAAATAATCTAGTAAGTAACTGTGAACCTATGATAGAGATTACTGAGTTAGATTTGTTTATATTTCTTCTCTGACATTAACAGAAATCGTCATTCAGGTGCACACTATAATAAATTTTATCAGCTTTATTATTGCAGTTAACCTCCCGTTGTTGACATACACATCCCTGTTTTCAGTAGAAAGTTGCTCCAGTGCCTAAACATTTTTTTGTAAAACAAAACAAAAACAAAGGATGCAGTTATGTAGCTTACTTAGTATGCATTCTGTTACTTAACTGAAAGTGGTTCAGTACCACGTCTTCATCATTTGCTTGTGTTCCTGCTCCAGTTTGGATATAACCCTTTAGTCTCATAGTGTCAAAGGTGTGCGCGTACCAGGCTAACAACCGCTAGGACCCTTACAACCTAGTCATGCAACCCAAATGTGACCCACAAATTTTCATTTTGATATACGGGTAATTTCTTGACTGCTTCTGTCCATCAGAGTCATAGGTGTCAGACCAGGGGTGAATTTCCGATTACCCATCTAAAGTTGTGCTTAAATATGGTTGGTAGAATTTTGTTTGAAGTGGATGGAGAGCCTATTCCAGAGAAGGGGAATTATCTGAGAAACATATCTGTCCATCCAACATGTCCTATTTGTGATGCAAGCAAAATGTAGGTCTTTTAATATAGTAGTTCTGACGCTTTTTGCAGATGTGCAAAAGGTTCATCAAAACAGGGTCCAGGGGTGCCTTGTAAACCAGGCAGGTATGACCTGTCAGAGGTCTGTATGATACTGACTAAAGAAATAAGCCTTGGGGTGATCAGTATTGGATATTGGGTCGGATTCACAAAGGCTTGCACAGAGTCTTAGATTAGAGTAAGACTTCCTTGCAGCCATCATGTCTGACGAGCGATCCAGGAACAGCCTGTAGGGGCGTGTAAGAGAGCTCCTAAAACGGCTCTTACATGGACAGGGCTGGGATATGCAAATTACCTCAATTGCAGGTGAAAGGCATGCAAATGAGGTAGATTTGCAATTCAGGAAACCCGAACGTGTCCGAGTAAGAGCAGTGTTATTTGCAGAAATGTACTCAGTTGACAACTGAGTACCATTCTGCAAATAGTAAAACGGAGCTGTGACAGCTGCAAATAAAGGTTGCATCCAGTGCAGGAAGCATGCCAATGGCCAAATATATGGCCATTGGAAATGTTTCCTGATGCAATATGAAATAAAAATATATTTTTTTTCACCGATTTCCGGAAGCGTAGCGCAGCACCGCACAAACGGGCTGT
Source organism: Protopterus annectens (assembly GCF_019279795.1). Lineage (NCBI taxonomy): Eukaryota > Metazoa > Chordata > Ceratodontiformes > Protopteridae > Protopterus > Protopterus annectens. The sequence goes on from NC_056731.1 coordinate 686,265,152, forward strand.
GCTCTAAAACCCAGAATACTAAAAATTAAAACCCACAAATGTGGATTTTATTGAAATTGTTAATGTACAATGCAAGGGAATGGCAGGCTGAAAACAACATGGCCACCGAGTAGAGGTTGCTAAGGGGGGAAGCTCAGTCTAAGAGATGTAACCAAGCATCAGTAGGCAATCCTATGTAAATGAGTGTTTGGATAGTGAATCGCAAGTTTACATTGCAAATGAGCACAGTCAGTGGAGTGTAGGAGTAGGATATGGGGAGTAACAGAGTAGAAGATAGGTGACAGGGGGGTATGTATGAAAGAAGTGAAGCTCATTGGAGCAGAGTGGCATGTGTCAGCTGTCATTTATACATCATGGAAAGAGGTGTGTCAACAGGTAGGCTAGGGAAAGCCAAGAAATGGAAGGTGTTTGCTGTGGATAATACCAACGTTTCTTGCTGAACGGGTATGCACGCATGTGCGTGCGTGTAAACCTGAGTAAGACAGAGTGTGCGCATGTAAGCGTAAGTGCGTGCGTTTAAGCCGGAGTAAGCATGTATAAGGCTGTTTAAAGAGTTGTAAGTGCGTTTGCACTGGTGTGTGTGGGTTTTAACCAGAATAAGCAAGTTTTAGTCCGTGTAAGCATGTGTGCACATGTGTAAGCTGCTGTGCACATGTTTGCGCTTGTGTGCGCGCCGCTCTCCCCCGAGGAAACAGAAAGGAAAAAGGAAGCACAACAAATAGTAGGAAGCTACCAGGGAGTACTAGCAGAGCTAGCAGGTGAAAACAATCAGAATCAGGATATTACACAGACAGTACACTAGCCCAGCCCAGCCTAGCACTTAAAACTCTGCAAGCAACAGTCCAGTATGTTTCTCACAACAGACACTGCAGTAAGCTAATAGAAGTGAAAACTGAAAAAGCTTTACTGAGACAAAGAAATGTTAAGGGCTGCCATTGCTGTTATAAGGCGACATATGCAACATGCTGAGGGTGGTGATAATGGAAATGCTGCTGGACAACCCACAGTGAGGAGACGGAGAAGAGTGTTCAGGCCCAGGGTAACCTACCAGGGGCTACATGAGCTGGAGATAGTGGTGCACTATAGAGTGGACAGAGACCTCCTGCACCAAATTGTTGAGCTGTGCAGGCCACGCCTCACACACAGAACCAACAGAGGGGAACCCATCCCAGTGGAAACCAAGGTATGTGTTGGCCTAAGAATATTAGCAACAGGTACCTTCCAGCGACAAACTGGTAATTTGATGGGGATATCACAGGCATCAGCATCCAGGGTACTACACCAGTTCCTGGATGCCATGTCAGCACATGTCGGTAATCATGTATATTTCCCCAATTCCCGTGAGGTATTGGCCAAGAATATGCGTCTCTTCCAGCAAATAGCGAAATACCCTGAGGTAGTGGGTGCAATAGACTGCACGCACATACACATCAAAGCACCAGCTGGCGAGTGGGGTAGCATCTACTTCTACCGCAAGGGCTTCCCCTCCATCAACTGCCAGGTCGTGTGTGATGCCCAGGGCATAATACTGAATATGTGTGCAGGCTGCCCTGGAAGCTGCCATGATTCCCATATCTGGCATCTGATGCAGCTGTACCAGACATTTGCCAATGGGGACATCCCACATGGTCACCTAGTGGGGGATGCTGGCTATTCACTGGAGCCATGGCTGATGACACCCATCAGAAACGCACACACACCTGAACAGGAATGCCATAATGAGGCACACGCACAAACACGTAATGTAATAGAGCATGTGTTTGGGCTGCTCAAGTCACGGTTCCGGTGCCTAGACACATCTGCTGGAGCCTTGCAGTACTCACCAACTACATGTACCCAAATTGTCATGGTATGTGCTATGCTACATAATATGATCCTGTGAAAACAGCTGCAGCAGGACCAGCATAGGCCTGGGCCTAACAGCCCCCCACCATTGCCAAGGCCATCACAGGCAGAGAGTGACTTGGAGGAGGAACAACCTGAGCCTGCCCCAGTAGGCAGAAGGAGGCGTGCCCAGTATGCTTTGGCCTTGGCAAAGAGGCAATGCATAGCACATACACTGGCTCAGTAGGAACTCTGGAAATGATACCTCTCTCTGACTTGCACATATAGTAAAAGGGATGCCTAAGTTGACACTACCTGCTTTCAAACATGTACAGGGAGTGTAGTATGTGCATCTGACATAGGCAGCCCTGCAGCACCACCTAAGGTATGATTGCCATGTGCTAAGCAATATAAAACAGTGCTAAACAGCATTTACTACCATGTAGTATATGCAAACAAAATCTCACACACCAACTAGCACAACTGTGGTCAATGTTCAGTAATACTGGGCAACGTCCAGCAATGTTGGTGAATATTGAGCAATGTCGGACAAGCCTGGTCTAAGTAGGGCATAGCTGAACAAAAGCCAACATGCTAATATTTGCTTAACGGGCCCTTAAGCAGTCTGGTCTGCTCAGTATGAAAATATAAAGCAGTGATGGGGCTCGAACCCAGGATACTGTGCACTATAGCCAAAGTACTAAACCACTAAACCATGACAGTATTGCAGTGGTCAGCTTGTATGAAGGAATATTGATAAGTCTATGCAAAGTGTTTCATGGAAACCCTGCAGGCACAACATAATTCTTGTCGAGTTATGACACAAAGGTGAGTCCTGCAGTGAGAACAGAACCTGACTTCCAACACACACAGTATAAATGTTAATATCGGTCATGTTTGCACACATCAACCAATGTAGTGGACCTCAGATAGAAACATACTGAAAGCTCACACTGGGCATGCTCACACACTTGAATAAATGAGACAAATGTCAGGCAACAAAACACGGAATGGCAGAACTGGGCATACTCACACACTTAGGCCATGTCTGAGTACAGCAGTGGGTCATGCATATCTGCCAGTTGCATGTGCTAACCCAGGAACCTGCCACTATACAGCAATCCGCCCTGTGCACACAGTCATATGACAACAGACACATCTATAATATAGTGGAACCCTGTCATAATCAGATATGTTCTGCAGATACCAAAGTTGTTCATAGAAACTGGTAAAGCAAAGATGATAAAGACCTGCAAACAGTATCAGCAATAAACATTGTGCATCTTGAACATTAGTGTAGGTACAAAGGTCGATACTAGGCTATCTACCCTAGGGTATGTACAAGCCTAGCCAGAGTGTGTTTGGCATTTACAACCATGTCAGATTACTACACTGTGTGTGTGAATAGTAGGTCACACAAGATAGCCCATGTACATTTAGGCTAGTGTGCCTCTGTCTAGCAGGGACACAGAAGATATCCCAGGGGTAAAGACATGATCACCCATACAGTCATCAAGATAACTCCAGTAGGTGGTCAGTGGGTGGCTCTGCCTATGTGAAACTGGGATTACATTCTGGAGTGAGTGGAGCCTCTGGGATAAGAATCTGTCCCACCACAATGTCCTATTAACATCTGTGCTGAGGTATACATCCCTGGAGTGTGTAGCTCCAAGGGAGTCGGATATACTGAGGTGGAGCATGTCCAGTAATTCTGGGTTGGGTATATCTGTAAACAACAGGCACACATCATATCCGAGTAGGTGGTAAGCGACTGTGTAGAACTGGAGTTACTGCATCTGAACTGTGCAGGGCATCTGTGTGAGTCCCTAGATCTGCTTGGTGAGGAACTTCCGTGTCCAGTACAGTTGCTGCAGATGTCGGGTAAGGTACACCCCAAATGTGGCATTGTAACCAAGCATGGATGTGTTGTGTATAGGAGAACAATGACCTCACTTGATCTAGATGTGAAACCATATGGGATAAGGTGGCCCACATAGAAGGTGTGTCCAATCATTTTGGCAACGTGAATGTCAAAGGCGACAGTACGAACAAGTCATGTCCCCAAACCCCTAACAACTCCTACCATACGTAATGGAGTACTACCTATGTGGTAATGTGTGGGCATGTTGTTATTCCCAAAAGGGATGACTATGCAACTAATGGCATTTAGCTGTAGGCCATGTCTCAGGCACCAGTCATCCATCTCTGTGAGACCCTGTTTGAGTATGCATGTGGCAGCTGGAGAGTTGATCATGGCACCCAGTTTGCAGTCAAGTGCAAACATGTTCATCCATATTCCCCCTGTGGTAGCCTGTACGTCAGACAAATATATACTGATCAAGAGATGTCCCAGGACCAAGCTGTGTGGGATGCCACGTGTAACTGGTGTATAGTCAGACATGGCACCTGCAATTCTGACCATGTGGGTGCTATCCCTGATCCTGGTATCAATCCATCGTGTGAGATATGTGTCCATATTGACGCTGGTGAGCCTATGCATAATGGACCAGTGGGTTATTGTGTTGAAGGGTTTTGCAGGGTTCAGGTAGGCTGTGTGGACAGCCATCCCTATGTCAATGGACCTGTTAGCCATTTAAAAAAAATACAAACAGGTTCAAGAGGCAAGATCTGCCCACAACAATGCTGAAATGTGTAGGACACAGTGTCTGTAGGTTCCCGATGTCTATGTGTATGAGTCCCATGACAATACGCTCCATAGCTTTGCAGAACAGGCTACTTAGGCTTATAGGGTAATATTATCTGTGGTCTGTTGTGGCACCAACTTTGTGGAGTGAGACCACTCTCGCTGTATGCCATTCCTTGGGTACATATCCTGTGGTAACTCCAATATTGAACAGTGATATAATGTGAGGGTTGCATCTGTCATGATGCTCATGTAAGATGCAGACTGGGACACTGTCTGGTCACATTGATACTGTGTTGTATGCTTTGGGGAGGGCAGCTCTCACCTGTTACTGTGTGATTTCAAGGAAGTTATACTCTGTTGGGATTTATAGTTGCTCCTTAGGGGGGATGGGTGGGAGACATCTGCACTGAACCTGTTTGCCAGGATGTTGGCAATGCCAGTGGGTTCAGGATAGGTTTAGTCAGTATGCAGTAACTCACAGCGTATCAATGAGTGTCCACCCAGGTTCCTGACATAACTGAAGAAGGCCGTGTGATAGTCCTACATGTCTGTTGCAATTGTCTGGTAGAAGTGGCCCTTAGAAAGGTTCATGAGTGATTGTAGTTGTCTGCTAGTACAGATCACAGATGCCTTCCCAGTCTGGGATTGTGCTCTATCATGTAGTAGCTTCCTCCTGATGTTGTACAGCTTATTAATGCCTGGGGTCTACAACACAGGTCCCCTGCCATTGGAGTAGTGAGTCCTGTTGTTATTTGGAATAGCACAATCCATGCAGTCCGCTAGGTGTCCATAGAATGTGTATGTAAAGGATGCAGCAGTGTGAACCATATTTGCCACTGTCTCAGGGTCTCTGAAGGATACCACCTTGCTTCGGTGATGTGAGACATTGGCTCATGAGAAGTTCACCAAGATTATCCAGAATGGGTGTGTGGAGGGTATATGTATGTCCAGTGAGATACATGTATGTTCTGACCTTACCAATGAGGGGTATATCGCTGGTGTGGGACATAGAGTCCCCATGTTGGTGATGATCAGGTCCAATATGTATTCCCCTTTGTGGCTGTGCTGACTGGTTGTGCCATAGCATATGAGTCTACAAATTGTAGTGACTGTTGGGAGAGGGTGTCTGGGCTTGAGTAGTATCCCCAGTCAATATTTGTGTATATGAAGACACACAATATAATGGTGTCTGTGGAGACCTTCATATTCTCCATAGTTCCCACGAAAGCCGAGAGTGGTCCCTGAGTTTGTGAGTGTGTTCTGTAGCAGGCAACAAACTGAAAGGCAGTATTGCACAATGGTAGTTGTATATGTATGGTCTGTGATGCTTTGTGCAGTGCTACTAACCCGGAGGTGTGTGTATCTGTAATGTATATGGATACTCCCCCTAGTTGTGTTGTCTGTTCCAAGTCTTGTTGTCAGACAGCATGGTATGAAACATAACCTGGTAGTGCTGGTGTGCATAAGTGAGAATGAACCAGGCATCTGTCAGTGCACAGATATCGCTATCCTCCATACTGAGGAGAGTCCTCAGTGGCCGCAATATGAGGTTAACACGACTGTTGTTGAGCAGCATTACCCTTAGTTTCATTTAACCTGTAATGTCTATGGAGGTCTGTTTGTCTTCTAAGCCCTGCTTAAAAAAGGCACTATGGTGGTAGCAAGAGCCTTAGCCAGCATTCCAAAGTCCAAGGGTGACAGGTGCAAGCTGTCCATAGTGAAGCTACGTGGTATATTGAGCATGTCACCATAGGCTGACAGACACTGTTTCCCCAATGAATTAAACAAATTTGTTAGGCAACTGTTAAATGTGATATGTGTGTCTATATACTGTGACATCATACTTGGTGGGTGTAAGATGCTAGACAAGGTCAGGGTCATACTGGCCTGGGCTACATGATCAGAGTGTTCCTCCATGTATCATGTCATGTGGTCCAGGGATTAACGTCTGAGGTTATACACACCAGCATGGACAATGATGGTGCCAGTCCTGTACTTGCTTTGGAGTGACCTGACTGCCTGTGTTATGCGGCAGATCCTGGTACCCAACAGACAGCCCAAAGTGACTATTCCCTTGTTAGGGCTGGTGAGTGGTACTTCAGTGTGTCTGGCAATGTGTCGCCTATTACAAATGTATTAGGTGTGTTGTTTAGCCCGAAGGGCAGTGACTGTGTGGCACACTGACATTGTGAACTATGTGATACGTGGGTATTATAGTGGGGTAGCAGGTGTGTGTGTCTGCTTTGGAGGTCTCTGCTGCATAGGTAGAGTACATTTACAGCATCCAAGTATGTCTATGTGTGATAATGTGGTTTGAGTGCTGTTGCTAGAGGATATGTGAGACTGATATGTGGTGTGTGTGGTTACTTTCACCACCTGATAGACTGTGCCATTCATGAGTTGAGAGAGTTCAGCACCCTGTATGTCTATATAGGTGCATCTCACACATATATCTGAGTTTGTGGGGAGGAGGAGAGGGTTGTCTGTGTACATGAGGCAGATGTGACATTGTGTCAATATCACAATATCCACCAGCTGGGCTGAAGAGTAGACACGAAACTGACCCCTGGACTTGCCAAGATATTATCATGACATACTCTGTAGCCTGATCACAAAGGATCAGTAGGGTGTTAAGTGTGTAAAAGAGTATAACAGGGATTAGTGCTCAAGTTCGTTGGTGTTTTGCAAAGAGTAGCTGAGAAGGAGTCCAGACTAAATCATGACACCTCCTTCAGCTATGTCATAAATAGCAATGTACACCCATATATGTCCTGGGTCAGGGCCAACTGTACCTGAGTGACAATGCCGACATCATGACAGACAGGCCCATATCTACATACCCATCTCCCACTGACAATAGTCCACATCATCATACCAGGAGATATCACATGTAGAATGGATGAGCAGATTCCCCCGCTGCCAAAAGCATGGCAGCAAGTGGAATACATTGATTCCCAATATGTGTCATGCACAAACTACAGAACAAACAGATCATGCACCTGAACAGTCAGCTGAGCCTCACCCCCTACACAGGATGTGGAACCGTTGAATGTGTCACAGCTACATATGGCACTCCCCACAAGTGTTGGTGCACAACACACCATGGGAATTCAAGTCCAGTACGCCTATGAAGTCTGATCTGCAAGGTCATGGAGTCCATCATGGTTGCAGTAATAAACAGAAAGCAATACAACGAAAACAAACCAGTACCACGAATCCCACTAGGCACTGAGGCACAGAACCCTCCGTTTAAAGACACAAAACAGTACTGTAGATAGGATCACTGCAGCTCCAAACTATCGAACACCAGATGGACGAGCAGGAAAGGTTAAAAAGTTCTTTTATTACACACAACAAGAAAACCATCCAAGTAACCACTCCAAGTAACCACAAGCGCTTTCGCCTGTTCTTAACAGGCTTTTTCAAGTGTATTAGGTTGCTGCTTCATTCAGAATTTATACCAAACCAACCCTGCTCATGTGATTAAATTAATTGCATGATTGTCATCAATTGATTAATACAAAATATTTAAAAATACATACCCTAAAACTGTAATTCTTTTTCAAAACATTAAAACTGCAATTTTACTGTCAAGTCTTTCCGTAGTTTGCATATAGAAAAAGTAATAAATGTATATGTAACTGAACTTTCAAAACCTAAAAATATAACTTAATACTTTATGTAAACTTATTGTGTGAAAATAAGTTACAAAGTTTATGTTGAAATGAAATACTTTCCTTCGAGTACTTTAAACACACATTTTGTAACCACAAACACATTTCCCTTTTTCATAACTTAAGAACAATGTGCAAGTTTTGAAAATGTCAATTAAATACTTAATACAAACCCCTAACCTATTTAATTCATTAAAAATATGTTAAAATATACTGCTTGGTTTAGGTAACAATAAAACAACTAATAATACTGTAAACATGACTATTTTAATATTTAATGCTTTTAGATGATAGTTGAACCTTAGAAACTCAGCAATGACCAGATTCAGAACCATTAATACAGTTACCCTAAAAGTTGAAACAATGTGGGGTACTTCAGTTGATCCTGTTTCTTCTAGCCCTAAGAATGTCCCTAAACTTATCCCTTCATTAATGCCTGGATATTTGGTTGCATTAAGCCTTAGTTGCCAGGTTAATTCTTTGATCCCCAACATTGTTTCCCAGTCTCCTCCTCTCAAGTCTTGTTTTACATTGTCCACCACAAAAAACTTTAATGCCATGTTTTTACAACTGAGAGAATGCTTGTAAAACGCACTTGTCTCTTTCCTTGTTTTAATGTCGTTTATGTGTTCATATATTCTGCGTTTTAACTGCCTCTCAGTTTTGCCCACATAAAAGGATGGGCATTTTGGCAAAATCCTATATATATAACTCAGATGAATTACAATTGTAATTGCACTTTGCATACAAGGTGCTTTTACGTGAGGAATGTGAACCTGCTCTTTGTTAATAAGATAGGAACATTGCTTGCATCTACCGCATGCAAAAGTGCCTTTTCTTTTTGCTACTAGAGCTTGCTGTTTCTCTTCTGATTGAATGTTTTGTTCAAATATTCCCTTCAAATTGATGTTCCTTTTCCTAGTAAAAGTTATATGTTCAGGAAATAACTTATTAAATTCATCTTGTGATGTAATCATAGGCCATAAATTCCTGATAGTGTTTTCAATTAGCAAAGAGTCCTGCGAATATGTATATACAAAATTCTTATGCTTATCACATTTTGTATCATGTTGCTTGCTGAGTACTACAGGCCCTATTCCCAACAGCGGTTTGAGATCGTTCCCTCTTCTATGAACAATTTCATCCAGTATAACCTGGAACAATTCAAAGGATAACCTCTAATGTGAAAGCTTTTTTAAAATTCTGCCTCATCTTGAAATAGTTTGTCTGTACTACACATTCTGGACGCTCTTACTAGCTGTCCTTTAATGATGCGCTTTTTGATGTGCCAGGGATGACCACTATCGTAGTGCAAGTATGCATTACAGTGTGTTTCTTTCCTGTATATCCGTGAAGTGAAACCTTTTTGATTAGGTCTTTTGTTAATGTAATGTCCAAGTAATTCAAACTTTCTTTACTCAACGTGTAAGTGAATCTGAGAAAACAAGTGGTGTTCTCCAGGTACTCTATAAATCCTAAAATTGTTGTTCTGTACCTGACCATAGGATGCAAATATCCAAAACCTTTTGTAAAATACAATATGTTCTTTCCAGCTGGTGTTGTGTATGAATTCCTTCTCACTTGTGCAAAACTATATTTGCATATGCAGTAGCGCATGGGCCCATAGCCACCACTCTTTTGTTTGTAGAATTCTTCATTAAAATTTATAAAGTTGTTATGCAGCACAATTCTCATAAATTCTAGTATTGTGTTAACTAGATCAGTGCTAAGTCCTGATTCCTTAACAATAACTTCTCGAACCAATCCATACCTTGCTGTGCGGTATGCTCGAAATAATTCGACAATATCTATTGTTACCATAAACAAATTAGAATTGTCAATTTCTTGATTTATATTGGTAAGGAACTCCCATGAATCTTTACAAACAAAATCTAGTTGCTTAACATATTTTTTCAGGTGGAAGTCAATGAATTTACTCAGAGATTCAGTTACACTGCCTGATACGATAGGACGAAATTTTAAGGAGCAAGTCCCTTATGCACCTTGGGGATACCAAAGAGTACAGCTGTTTTAGGTTTAGGTACAAGTAAAAAATTGTGAGTTCTCTCATCCAAAAATCCTGAATGAATGAGCTTAACATAGCAGTGAGTAAAATCAAATACTATATACATGATTTATTACTGCAAGGATTTTTGGATGAGAGAACTCACAATTTTTTACTTGTACCTAAACCTAAAACAGCTGTACTCTTTGGTATCCCCAAGGTGCATAAGGGACTTGCTCCTTTAAAATTTCGTCCTATCGTATCAGGAGCAGGCAGTGTAACTGAATCTCTGAGTAAATTCATTGACTTCCACCTGAAAAAATATGTTAAGCAACTAGATTTTGTTTGTAAAGATTCATGGGAGTTCCTTACCAATATAAATCAAGAAATTGACAATTCTAATTTGTTTATGGTAACAATAGATATTGTCGAATTACATACATACCGAGCAAGGTATGGATTGGAAGAAGTTATTGTTAAGGAATCAGGACTTAGCACTGATCTAGTTAACACAATACTAGAATTTATGAGAATTGTGCTGCATAACAACTTTATAAATTTTAATGAAGAATTCTACAAACAAAAGAGTGGGTGGCTATGGCGCCCACTGCATATGCAAATATAGTTTTGCACAAGTGGGAGAAGGAATTCATACACAACACCAGCTGGAAAGAACATATTGTATTTTACAAAAGGTTTTGGACGATATTTGCATCCTATGGTCAGGTACAGAACAACAATTTTAGGATTTATAGAGTACCTGGAGAACACCACTTGTTTTCAGATTCACTTACACGTTGAGTAAAGAAAGTTTGAATTACTTGGACATTACATTAACAAAAAGACCTAATCAAAAGGTTTCACTTCACGGATATACAGGAAAGAAACACACTGTAATGCATACTTGCACTACGATAGTGGTCATCCCTGGCACATCAAAAGGGCATTAAAGGACAGCTAGTAAGAGTCCAGAATGTGTAGTACAGACAAACTATTTCAAGATGAGGCAGAATTTTTAAAAAGCTTTTCACATTAGAGGTTATCCTTTGAATTGTTCCAGGTTATACTGGATGAAATTGTTCATAGAAGAGGGAACGATCTCAAACCGCTGTTGGGAATAGGCCTGTAGTACTAGCAAGCAACATGATACAAAATGTGATAAGCATAAGAATTTTGTATATACATATTCGCAGGACTCTTTGCTAATTGAAAACACTATCAGGAATTTATGGCCTATGATTACATCACAAGATGAATTTAATAAGTTATTTCCTGAACATATAACTTTACTAGAAAAGGAACATCAATTTGAAGGGAATATTTGAACAAAACATTCAATCAGAAGAGAAACAGCAAGCTCTAGTAGCAAAAGAAAAGGCACTTTGCATGTAGATGCAAGCAATGTTCCTATCTTATTAACAAAGAGCAGGTTCACATTCCCTCACGTAAAAGCACCTTGTATGCAAAGTGCAATTACAATTGTAATTCATCTGGAGTTATATATATAGGATTTTGCCAAAAATGCCCATCCTTTTATGTGAAAACTGAGAGGCAGTTAAACGCAGAATATATGAACACATAAACGACATTAAAACAAGGAAAGAGACAAGTGCTTTAAGCATTCTCTCAGTTGTAAAAACATGGCATTAAAGTTTTTTGTGGTGGACAATGTAAAACAAGACTTGAGAGGAGGAGACTGGGAAACAATGTTGGGGATCAAAGAATTAACCTGGCAACTAAGGCTTAATGCAACCAAATATCCAGGCATCAATGAAGGGATAAGTTTAGGGGACATTCTTAGGGCTAGAAGAAACAGGATCAACTGAAGTACCCCACATTGTTTCAACTTTTAGGGGTAACTGTATTAATGGTTCTGAATCTGGTCATTGCTGAGTTTCTAAGGTTCAACTATCATCTAAAAGCATTAAATATTAAAATAGTCATGTTTACAGTATTATTAGTTGTTTTATTGTTACCTAAACCAAGCAGTATATTTTAACATATTTTTTAATGAATTAAATAGGTTAGGGTTTGTATTAAGTATTTAATTGACATTTTCAAAACTTGCACATTGTTCTGAAGTTATGAAAAGGGAAATGTGTTTGTGGTTACAAAATGTGTGTTTAAAGTACTTTCGAAAGGAAAGTATTTCATTTCAACATAAACTTTGTAACTTATTTTTCACACAATAAGTTTACATAAAGTATTAAGTTATATTTTAGGTTTTGAAAGTTCAGTTACATATACATTTATTACTTTTTCTATATGCAAACTACGGAAAGACTTGACAGTAAAATTGCAGTTTTAATGTTTTGAAAAAAGAATTACAGTTTTTAGGGTATGTATTTTTAAATATTTTGTATTAATCAATTGATGACAATCATGCAATTAATTTAATCACATGAGCAGGGTTGGTTTGGTATAAATTCTGAATGAAGCAGCAACCTAATACACTTGAAAAAGCCTGTTAAGAACAGGCGAAAGCGCTTGTGGTTACTTGGAGTGGTTACTTGGATGGTTTTCTTGTTGTGTGTAATAAAAGAACTTTTTAACCTTTCCTGCTCGTCCATCTGGTGTTCGATAGTTTGGAGCTGCAGTGATCCTATCTACAGTAATAAACAGAGCTACTGGAAGCTGACATACACACAACCCTACCAACTGTAGTATGTTCATGTGCAGATCATGGTTCCCAAACATGCTAGACTGTTTGCAAGGCAGCCACCCAGGACATACATCAATGAACACATCTACACATATGTCACACAGACTTTGAATAGCCCTTTATCAACATCCCAGACACATGTAGTATCCACAAAACCAACAAGCTGTGCATAAATATGTGTTGACATATGACGGAATGTCAATGTGTCCACAGATAGATCACACAAGGTAAGGATTCTGATGTCTTGTGCAAGCTGTTGACACCTGCTGACCCACATGGACCATTCCTGGAATGGCATAAAACAAAGTGTACACACATCACCAGTCTGATGATGTCACCATCCTACAAATACAGCCAGAGAAGAGAAACCAGCCAGTAAAGCAAATAACGCACCATATTAATGTGTCTCTTTCTAGTATTATAACATAGTTAAGCAGGGGGTTGAATTTTGCAAACAGTGTGTGTGTGCAGTTTCCTTTGAGAGATGTCCCCTTTTTGGAGACTGGGAAAACTCACTAAAAGAGGTACATTCCTCTTTGGAAAGACTGATGATGTCACCATCCTACAAATACAGCCAGAGAAGGAAAACCAGCCAATAAGGCAAATAGTGCACCATGTTAATGCGTCTCTTTCTAGTATTATAGCATAGTTAGGTAGGGGTTAGAATCCTGCAAACAGTAAGTGTGTGTATGTGTACAGTTTCCTTTGAGAGGTGTCCCCTTTTTGGAGACTGGGAAAACACACTAAAAGAGGTACATTCTTCTTTGGAAAGACTGATGATGTCACCATCCTACAAATACAGCCGGAGAAGAGAAACCAGCCAGTAAAGCAAATAGTGCGCCATGCTACTGTGTCTCTCTTTAGTATCATAACATAGTTAAGTAGGGGTTTGAATCCTGCAAACAATGAGTGTGTCTGTGTGCAGTTTCCTTTGTGAGTTGCCCCCTTTTTGGAGACTGGGAAAACTCACTAAAAGAGGTACATTCCTCTTTGGAAAGACTGATGATGTCACCATCCTACAAATACAGCCAGAGAAGTGAAACCAGCTGATAAAGCAAATAGCACATCCTGTTAATGTGTCTCTCTCTCTAGTATCATAACATAATTAGGTAGGGGTTTGAATCCTGCAAATGCTGACTGTGTGTGTGTCAATGCGGTGTGGGTTTTGCTTTTACTATGGTATGACATAGTATGATTACAACAGTAAATGCATTGCACACATCAGGTATCTGTGTGGCAAATATATATGTGTACATGTCCCCTCAGTCAGTACATAGATGTGAAGCCTGCATACTACATGAATACATTTGTTTCCATTGACAGGTTGTGCCACTGCTTCTCAGATCGTAGGTCACATATGTATGTATGTGACAAGGCCGTCCACTGTCGTGTTCTGTGGCACACACACTCATGACAGTTACTTAAGAGTAGTGTGAGTGAGGGTATATGCCTGGGGTATATGTCAGACATGATCATACACAACAAAGTCTGCCAAGAATGGACAGTCATTATAGGTGTACAACTGCCTTCTGGATATGCATTCAGGCCTCTAATGTCTTATGTGATACACCTTGGGACTCCACAATACCTATGGATATGTGGATACTGAGGGACACATGGCATAACATGGGTCTGTATGTACACAATGATACCCAACATACATGTTGAGGGCTACCACCTGTGTGGTACTGATAGGATAGTATGTATACTACATGAGGATGACTATGCCATAGTCGGCTTACTGCTATAAAGCATGTATCAGACAACAGGTATCTGTCTGTATGATACCCTTGTGTAGGATATGCGTCCCATCCAGGGAATGCATTGTAGGCCAATCCATGCATTTCCAGATTTGGATGGGCACATCCCTAGTGTGTCTGCATGTACCTAAGGGGGCTATATGACAAACAGGTGTGGTCACAGTAATGGGTGGTGGTCATTACCACTGGTTAGTGTTATAGTGTAGCACCAGAAGGATCCAATTGATACTGGGTTCCCTACTACTGTGTGTCATTTGTCAGGACATCATCCAATGATTGCTTATAGTCATGCTGTTGAGGTTGTGCATACTACCAGACTGCAAATCATTGACAGATATTGACGGTATTACCTACAGCATAGTGTCAACCCATGTCATACACATGTCTACCCATGTTAGTACATAACTGTAGTAGAATGCATACTGGCCATTGAAAGATGCTATGAGATATTAACAATGTGTACAACAGGGTATGCCACACGTCCCATGTGTTGACTGTGCACATACATCCAGACAGTGCGCACCCACCATGTTCACAGATGTGCACTTGCTAATCTGTACTGCACACATCACACACGTACTGTCCACTCACTAACACATGCTGGCAACACATTACACTTCAGCCAAGTGGCACATGGGTGGATAATACATACTCAGACCTAACAGTGGTGTAAACAATGCTACACTGACAATCAGAGCTTTGATGCATAATATCTGCTCAGATATACCTACAAAGATGTAGTTACACTTCCTTGTTGACAACTTGCTATTATTGCTACACTGCTATAAGTGTCACCCTGTGCATCAGCACCATGTTAGCCTGTCCCTCCATCAATAATGCAGATGACAGGAGGTGGCACAGGTATCATCATATGCACAGGGCGTTTTGTTGTTTGCCAGAGCCTGACATTACCCATCCAATTGACATGTCTGTGTGTGTGTGTGTGTGTGTGTGTGTGTGTGTGTGTGTGTGTGTGTGTGTGTGTATGTGTGTGTCTGTGTTTGTGTATGTATGTGAGGGACAACAGTACAGCATGGGCCAATGTTGATGTAATGTGTGTGTGTATGTGTGAGCACTAGTTGTTTGCTTAATGTGTGTGTGTCTGCATGCACAGCTCCACCATGTGGCTGCCATATACGGTAGTTTGTGGGACAGCCACAGACTGTACCTGCTAGGCTGTACAAATCACTGTCTCTGGCCACGGACACAGTACCTGTGCCTGGCAGGGGTGCTATGGACAGTATCGGGTACCAACCCTGACTGGGTACTGTCATCAGAGGCAAAGTATGATGACTGGACCCATGTCCCTGCTGGGACTGGCCAGAGCCATGTGCACGTGGTCTACTGGGACGGTCAATGGACAGGCCAGCCCCAGCATTGCTGGGGCTGGTACTGCCTCTACGGGAGCGGCTGTGAAATGTGGGCCATCCACGACCACTGCCAGCTGTTGCTGGCATGCGTCCGTGTCAATGTCGCAACCGTCCCGTACGGTCCTGGCTCAAGGAAGACATGTTGTGGATGGCATCTATCGTCTCCCCCCAATGTCTATCAATGACCTCAGTGTAGGTCCGGATGGCACTGGCAAGGTAACGGATGCTGTCATTGATAGGGTGTAATGTGCCCTCTGTGCTCTAAGTCCCCACCTTGTGTACCATTCCATACGTGCCTGAGCCTGTATTACAGCCCGGAACATACTGGTCATCGTAAGACCTGTGAGGGCATGCCCGCCAGGGGCAAAACAACCAGTGGTGCTCCCCCGAGAACCCCTGGACCTCCACCTATGTGGTACCATTCCGGGTCTATGGCTATGGCTGCTGTGAGGGGATGCAAGTGCCATGGGTACCACACTCTCCTGGTCAATGTCAAATGTATGCTGTCCCTCGCCTATGGCCATTGGTGGTGAGGGATGTATTGACAGTATGAGTGTGCGCATAAATGGGGTTGAACGCTGTGTACTGTCGATTGGCAGACCAATGACAGACCCTGTCAAATTTCCCTGTGCCAAAATACATGTGTCATCATCACCACTATCCATGGCAGTGGCTTCAGGTCGCCTGCTGGTTTCGCCAATCTCTAACACAGCACCTGTGAGAGGAAGACAGGAAACACACTTTACGGTCTGCACATGCACACATGGACACATGCACACATGCACACATGCACACATGAACACATGAACACATACACACATGCACACATGCACACATGCACACATGAATACATGCACACATGCACACATGAACACATGCACACATGCACACAGGAACACATGCACACTCCTCAATACAGCACATACACACACACAACAGCAATCCAAAACATACTCAATAGTGGTTGAAGGTGGGTGACAGTATCACAAGGCAAACAGTCACGTCACATGTGTCAGCATGCAGAATATGTGTTGATCAAGTCCATGCAGTGTGAGTGTAGACAGCCATAGTTAATGACAGTGTACATGGCTGTGGTGCATGTGTCTAGATATTCAATGATTGCCTACACCCTGGAACACAATGTGTACAAGGACACAACATTTCTGTGCAAGTATTATAAGCTCTGCAATGTCCTGTGCACCATCACTCTCAGTTATACATACCATGGCTGCATGTGTTATCTGTGTGTCACATGAATTTCCATGTCTGAATGCAGTGTCTGTGTCTGTAGCAGATAATTGTGGACACAGGTGTAGCACATGCATGCTATGTACACACACGGGATGAGTGGTGCATATATATAAGTGATGGAATACCAATCCTGGTCATGGCCATTGTACAGTAGTTATGGAGAGTGTGGGTCATATTCCAGATATGCCAGTGCCAGCCATGACATTGCATGGTACATGACTGCAACATTCAACATCACACATACCCAATGTGTGTCATGTGACCTATATACCCAATATCATTCCAAGACAAATATGTGTCACTTTGTACAGAATGTGACTGCTATGCATATTGTGTATAGTTGCGTATGTTTGCACACACACAACATGCTATGCATAATGTGTATAGCTGCATATGTGCACACACACACAACATGGAGGTGCAAAGCAATGGCAGCTATGTGTAGTACTGTGGTCACTGTAACTGTATGGGGTGTAGTACCATTAGCCATCATCATCATGCATCATGTGGTCACTCAAGGCCACTAAAGTGTGCTAGACCACCACCTAGCATGCTGTACCTGAACCACAGTGCCGTGGCTAAGTTCACAATTACACAGCCACATTGCACAAGGGTGTGTGAGGTGCCCAATAGGGAGCATTGCCTAACATAACTGTGTTATGTGTTGAAGAGTGTTACACAGCCCATGCTAGGCCCCTACCCCTCATGTATATTATGTGTGGTGTGTGGATGACATGTGGGATACTGAAGTGTGACCTGGCAGCAGTTGTCTAGTTATACTATGTGCAGCATGTTGAGGTGTACTGCATATGACAAACATGTTATGTTGTGTACATGTGTGTCAACCTTGCCTATTTAATATGCAGTACAGTGTTGCCACATTTGTGTCTGGTGCTCTGTGCATTGCATGTGATTGAGGCAGCTACTGACTTTACTGAGATGTTTAATGCCTCACAGCAAACATGCACAGCATGCCTTATGTGTAGGTGTGTTATGTGTACATGGCCTACACCTCACCTATGACATGCAAATTTCAATACCAATTTTAAAGTGTTAACACACTCACCAGCATGTATCGTCTGCCCTGCTGTCACACCAGAGGGACCCACAAGAATATGACACAGTTTGTCAGTGGCCACAAATGTGGCATTGCTACTGTGAGTGTGCTAAACTACAGTAGAACAACAGGAATAGGTGTATGGATACTATTCAAAATATCAGTATTGCACACAATAGGCAGTACAACTGCTAAACACAGTACACATCTCACATATGCATAATCTAACAATACAGGTAACAGTAGTCTACAGCTAGGGCATGTTACCTGCACGCTCCATGTGACCATGCTGGGTGGCTCCGGCCTCCATGATGACACATGTGTGATGTTGTTGCTGCTGTAGGCCAGGAGCCACCACACTTAGGAGCAGTTCCTCCACTCTGGTGAGGGGGAGGATGTATGGCCACCCCACCACCTGTGGGAAGCTGTTGTCTATGGATATCAGATGCACACCACCAGACATGTCTAATTAAATCACTGCAGTGATGGCATACCTGCTCATATGTCCGGTTATGCATGCCTATGTCATTTACCTGACGAACAAGTTCTTGCCGCAGTGCAGTACGCTCATGTTGGTGCTGGCTGGTCCTGGAAAACAGCAGGGTATAGTGCTGAACCAGGCTGTGGTGGATTTCCTGTTCCTCTGCGGCTGTGTAGGAGGGATTCATTTGATGAGCCATAAGCCTGGAAGACAAGTAAACGATATGTGTGAGCAAGTCATGTGGCACACTTAACATTATACAGTACAGATATCAGTTAACTGCCATATATAGCATCTGTTCATCTGTCAGAGGATACACACATTCAATACCACATATCACTGCTCAGCCCACAACTGGCTGACAGTGCCTGTCACAATCCATATAACAAACTAGTATACACCAGTACCCGGCACACTGTTTGGGATCCAATGTACAGCCTCACCACGGGGGTACATATCAAGCTAATGCATGAAGAAATATGTCATCCATTGCAATGAATGTGAAGTACAGTTACAGTATAATCAGTAACCCACCCTAGACGTTGATGCCATAACCCTACCTACCATATGTGCAAAGTTGTTAATACAGCTGGCATACTGCTGTAACAGAGTACACATGTTGCTAGGTACACACGCAAACCCTGCAATACACATGTGATTGCGGACATGGTACAGGCATCATTACACACACATCCGACATTCATACAGCACACAAATGTATGCTGACACAGATGAACATTTCCTGTGTACCTTACAGTACTGTGTGACCCTACTTACAGATACCTATGCTTGATGTATGTAATCTCTGCAGACTACAGGAAACACACAAGACAGTGTTACCAGGGAATGCGAACATACACCATACTGTGCTGTTTAGGCCTACAGCTTCAGGTAGTACAACAGTTCAAATGTCAGCTGGATTCACCAGCAGTACCACTTACTGAACATACATGTATTGCTTCAGCCTACGATGGGACACCACAGTCGTACACAAGAAACTACGTCACAACATATGCCATCCTGCTATGTCTGCATCCCAATAAATGACACATCTTTCTCTTGTCTCACACCTAGGACACAAATGACCATGACAGAAACAACCTCACACTAAGCTATCACACCGTTACAGACCTTGCACACATTCACTGTCACACTCATTCAACCTCACATAGCAGGTATTGCACTGAGTACATGTGTGTGTGTATTGTGTCATAGGTAGGTAATATGCTATTGGCCCTAGGGCCTACAGCAGCCTAGCCATATGCTACCCTGGCCTTTGACACACATGTAATTTGATTTCACTTGCTCCTGTCAACCGGATACACAGAGGTGATTCCCAGGGCATGTTACCTAGCCCCCAGACAATCATCAAGGGTATGTATGACATCTGCTACTGAGGAGCCCTGTTTGTTAATGCTGGGTGATTTACTCCAGAGTATGGCATAATTGACAATAGGAGCTTATCCCTCCAGCATGTGCTGTTTAGTGACGTGGCGGGGATTAGGGACCTAGGCTATGTAGCCCGCTGGGATTGTGAGGTGTTGACATGGTGGTTGTCTGTCTGCTGTGGGTGTGACATACCTCTGTATTTTCAGCAGAGGTAACCTCTAGGTGGCTGGTATGCAACGCACTGTAGCTGTGGTTATGTCAGTCAGTCTGCATAGGGTATGTGTTTGAGGGAAGTATTACTCTTTGTGAGGTATGTCTGTGGCCTTTCCACTTGCTGTAGTTGTCATGTGAGGTACATACCACATGGGGCATTGTGATGAGTACAGGGGAGCACTGACCTATATTTCCATACATGACACAAAGTTTGTGATGACACGTACCATGTAGACAGATTAAAAGACTAGTGTGGCACTGTGAATATCAAAGGGGAGGCTACTGTCCACCTGTGTCCCATGTTCCCTTCTGACACCTTCAGTGTTCGGCAGGCAACCACCTATCTGGTAGTTAGTGAGTAAAGTGTTTTGGAATGGGATATGGCACTGCAGTATCAACACTGGTGTTCAGTCCATGCCTTGGTCACCAGGCACCTGTTGCAATACGTCTGACCCCGTGTCTCCCTCTCTCACTATATATATATATATATATATATATATATATATATATAGATATATATATATATATATATAAAATGAATATATATTTTATATATATATATATATATATATATATATATATATATATATATATATATATATATATATATATATATATATATATATATATATATATATATATATATATATATATATATATATGAATATATATATATATATATATATATATATGTATATATATCTATATATGTATATGTCTATATATCTCTATATATATCTATATATGTATATATCTATATATCTACATATCTGTATATCTATATATATATACATATATATGTATATATGTGTGTATACAGATATATTTTTATATATATATATATATATATATATATATATATATATATACACACACATACTTGTAAACATCCATTGCTTTACATATACATGCACATATAGGCACATATACTGTCCACCTTTCATGGTGGGAATATCAGTTATGAAACAGTTGTGAGACATACAATTATGTAATAATATTGCACAGTGTTATGCAGAATGCATTTTGCTGTCCTCAGGCCGTATAGCTGTAGCAGACCTCACTGGCTGTAACTCAGTCCCACAGCATTTAACCACCACATAGCATATACCTGCACTGCTTGCTGTTTTCAATGCCACACACTACAACCTACATAGATATGTGCACATAGCAACCTTCAACTACATATATATGTCCAGCCTTCACTAACAGTTGCAGTATGTCCATTGCCCTATGCACATCTGCATATACATATAGATACAGACTGCTACCACAAATGGAGGGTTCACAGTATGTAGAGTACCCTTCAGACACATCATTTGGATGCCAGGAAATACATCTCTGTTACATACCTTACCTTTGTATTTCTCACCTCTGTCTGTGTACCTGTTGACGTGTTTTTTTTTTTTTTTTTTTGGTTTGCTCTCTCCAACTGCCTCTGTTTGTTTATCTGTCTGTCTGTCTCTATCTGTTTGTCCGTCTCTCTCGCTCTCTCTCTCTCTCGAGTTGCTGCAAGGATATGATTGCATGTGTAGACAGCAAGTACAGGCTGCTTGTGTAGGTATCTGCACATGTGCATGTGATGGCCTCTGCACCAATTGGTGCCCACCATTTAGTAATTGCATGCAGCCTGCTGTGTGGTAATTGCAGTTCTCACTGTGATTTCAGGCACTGCTATAAAATGATAGGTTAGGTAGGCATAGGCCTTTCAGTTTTGCAAGGTGGGGACCTTGCTTGTTTGCTGTGGACACTGTTGTGTCAGTCAGAAGGTTGGTATATGTCTCATATCTGGAGCTGGGTCATAGCCAGTGAAATGCATGTTGTACTGAAACCTGACTGTTGCTTTTTCCAGTACACTCTTCTCAGTGTGTAAGTTTACTTACACCTCCTAATGCTAACACTGGATACATGGGAGTGTATTTTCTTTTGGAATTAAGGAATTAACTGGCATACTACAGTAGTTATTTCAATGTATTCCTATAGCTTCCCTATTTTCCCTTTACATTCACTCCTTGTAATGCATGTTATATTTCTTTCAGCACCAAGTTATTGTCTATCTGCTGTGGCTTAGTGGTACATCATGCAGACTTGTGAGTCCAAGTTGTGTGGTTTGAGACTGACAAGGGTATTATATTTTGCTGCTGAGCAGTACAAGGGCCTTGTCGTACTGAGTTACTAAGGCACTTTTAAGCAGTTGTAAGTGGGTTTGCGCAGGTTGGCGCGATGCTTAGCGATGCTAAGCTAAGCTTAGCTTATTTTATGTTAGCAATACTAAGCTTAAGCTTGGTATAACTTATCATATCTTAGCAATGCTAAACCAAGCACACACATGCGCTCACTGGTGCAAACCCACTTACTACTGTTTACAAGTGCTCACCCCCGCTAACCCCCGTGCTCATTTCTTTGACAGAAAAGTAAATGGGGAGATAGGAATGTGGTGATAAAGGGTGCACAAAGAGGGGAAGACAGTAGGGAAACCAGCTTGGGATGTACACAATGGGTGTGGAGAAGGTCCATAGCTGCCCATTTCTTTACCAGCAACAGCTGTGCATATGCAAAACATTATGTGTGATATTTGAAACCTTCCACCCCTGAGAGAGGGGTGAGGACAACTAAGTATGTTGTACTACCAGTTATGAATATCAGGCACATGCACTGTTTGTGAACTGCTATACTGTCATTAGTACGTTACTCACTTCTGAACAGTTTGTGGTTTGTTTGTGTTGACATTAGCACAGTCTGCTCAGGACAACTGGACATATTTCTGTACTGTATATGCCTACCTACACCCTTGGTTGTGCCTGACTACACGGGTATATAGTACCTTTGGGTAGAGGTGCAGAACTGCAGAGTAAATTAGTTATTATTGTGTGATGTTTATCTTACTGAACATGCAGAGTTGTTGTGTACCTGTAAGTCTATGAAGGCTTGTAGTCTGTCTGAGTAGCTCCCACCTGTGGACATATCCAGATGGTAGACAGAGGTCAGCCTAGTATTCTTTGACTGTGCACCACAGCAGTGTTTTCAGCACCTGAACAATGGCATTGTCACAGGTGGTTGCTAGCAGTACATGGCTACATCCTTTGATATTTCTGTGTTGTACTTCTACATAAGGGCATGCTTGTGGGATTCATTCTACAGCTATTTGCAGAGTGTGTAACATCAGACAAGCTGATATGCCGGTGTGTTTCTGACTCTTCCAGGCCTCAGATACTCTCACGTATATATTTGAACAGCCTCAGGAAAAGGTACATATAACTGGGATACACCTGTCATAGAGCTCAGACTTTGGGGGATTCAGAGCATATCTATTACTACACCTTTTCTGACGTGCAAGCGGTGTCTACTCTCACTTATTGACATTTGTCATTAACTTAGATTCAACACCTTTCTGCCTATTGTTAGTACACTTCACAGGGAGTCAGAGGGGCACAGCTAACATTTGTTTGCAAATCAGGGTTATCACTGTAGAGCAGTCACTGTTGGGAGGAATGGCCTGTGACCTATGCAAATATGCCATTGTTTATCCTGCTCTGATACTGTGTGGGTTTGTAAGCTGCTACTGTAACCTTATTCCCTACTAGCATGGCTGATTCTCTTTTCACAGTCATGTCATGCAATTCAACAACACCTGCTGGTTAAGGCCTACAGAAAAAGATTTGTGTTATGCCATTCCTATTTTCCCTTTACATTCACTCATGGTAATGCATGATATATTGTTTTCAGCACTAAGCTACTGTATGTCTGCTGTGGTGTAGTGGTACTTCATGCAGACTGGTGAGTCCAAGGCCCTGGGTTCGAGACTGACAAGGGTATTTTATTTTGCTGCTGAGCAGTACAAGATCCTTGTCATACAGTGTGACTAAGGCACGTTTAAGCAGTTGTAAGCGTTTTTGCGTGGGTTTGCGCGATGCTTAGCAATCCTTAGCTAAGCGCACACAAGCTCATATCCGCACACCCCCGCTAACTAATGCTTAAAAGTGCTTACTCCCGTTAACCCCCACGCTAATTTCTTTTAAAGAAAAGAAAATGGGGAGATAGGAAAGTGGTGAAAAAGGGGGCACAAAGAGGGAAAGACAGTAGGGAAACCAGCTTGGGATGTGCAGGATGGGTGTAGGGAAAGTCCATAGCTGCCCATTTCTTTACCAGCAACAGCTGTGCGTATGTTTGAAATTTGTTGTGAAATTATAAACCTTCCACCCCTGAGAGAGGGGTGAGGACAACAAAATGTGTTGTACTGCCAATTAGAATTATCAGTTTACATGTCCAGCGGACATGTGTGAGAATTGGGCAGCTATGTATGAGGCGTAATTTTTTTGTGGGAACAGATTGCCCTTTTTTTAATTTTTTTTTTCAGGTGAGAGTGGAATGTGAGTTAGAGGATATAGGTAAATTTGGGGAGGTAGGTTGGGGAGGTAAACAGACAAGACAAACAAGACACATACGGGGCGGAGTTTGACACATGGGGTGGGTGAACACAATTGACGGGGAAGGTTGTTTGGAAATCGCAAGCCCATGAGCCCACAGATGGTAACAGTGGAACTGAGATTCCCACCCATGGGCAGTCACCACTGCACCCTCACAGCCCCGAGGGTGGCTGTGTTGGGGGCTGAGTAGGATGGGCAGGCTCACCCGAGAGATGCACCACTCTCACCTCGAGCTGGCGTAGGGGATCAGCAACTGAACACAGGATCCCCCTACGCACCACAGCACAGACCCTTCAAAGGGTGACAGGTGACCCTTCTCTGCCCACACTTGCACAGGGGGACAAGCCCCACCCCCTGCAGCGCTTCCACCTGAAGGTGGCACAGGACCAACGGAGGAGGGAAGCCTGGGCTGGGCACCGGAGCTGCTGGTGCCAGGTGCACTCGCCAACTGAGGAGGGACAGGTGGGTCCGCTGGGACCGGCCTTCCCATACGTTCTGTTATTAGATGTGTTTAATTACAACATAAACAGCAGCATTCCAGATTAGTTGTAACAGCATGCAGTAATATTCCCATTAACCCAACACACCAAGGTTCCAACAGTTGGACAGCAAGCATAACACATGCATATATTGAACGACAGTGGATATTCCAACAGCATGCAGGGATGTTTGATAGCAACAGGCCACCATGAGCGTGGTGTTTGAACAGGGCACATGCATCAACATCAATGCAAATATTTATAAAACAATAGGACATATGTCCCAACAAATATTTAAGGTCACACATACCCATTGAGGTGTGGAATTGCATGGTTTATGCACATATGGTAGAGTGTATATAAAACCTTGGTTAACATCTTATAATGACCTTTTAGTCTACATTACATTCCCAGTGACTGCAAGTGTATATCCCCTACCTGTACTATTACACTTGCCACCATACATTAGGTTGTGTTATGGGTTTGGCTAGTTCAATATATGCCTGACCTATATTTGACATACTAACTGTCCAGGATGCAGATGTTACTGCTACATATTTCTTATTTGCATTTATATTTCTTTATCTACATATCTGGGATGTTTTCACATGACATTTTCACTTCGATTTGTACAGAACCCTGCATTTCTTGACACACACTCACATATCTGGTGAATAATTACATGCTACACGTGTGCCAGGTTTACTTATTCATGCCAGCCAGTAACTGACTTTTGTGGACTGTATATATGTTTCACAGCTACTAGCACTTCCAGCACCCACTTTACTTGGGACTGAATAACTCTGGGTTGCCAGCACATTTTCAAACAGTACTGTTTGTATAATGCAAAGGTACAACAACATTTCAGACTCTGTGGCACAGACACACTCTGGGTTTTAAACCTTTATTAATGACATTGCACACTTTTCCACAGGCTCACTCCTTTATTTGTTTTAATGGTGTTTATGGCAGACATGTTCAAGACATATTATACCTTTATAAATAGGTTAGAACAATCTTTTTTCAGGCTCACTCACTTATGTTATATGACAGTGCCTGAAGAGATATTATTCCAGACATATGTTACCTTTCTTAATGGGTTACTACACTCTTTTTCTGCCTCTCTGATGTTTTTATCTGACAGTACATGCAGAGGATTTATTCAGGCAATTCTATGGCTGTTTTATTGGACTACAACACTTTCTTTCATGCTCCCTCCCATATTTTATACAACAATACATGCAGAATAATCACTAACCTGCCTGGTGACACAGCCTTAGCAGCCTATCAGCATATGCTTGCTGATTCGCAGCACGGTCACCTGCAGCTATAAAGTAAATGAAGGGATATTGAGACATACCTATCTGTTATACATACTCCATTATCAATTCTTACATACTGCATTCCATGGCTACATACTCAGTTGTGGGGCATTCTGCATCCCATGGGCCTCCTGTATCCACTGGTTCAGGCAGTCCTGCTTTCATCTCTTCAGGTCTGCATGGTGGTGACGAATCTGCTCACCAGTCCGAGGAACGCCTGTGGCACTGGAGAGGTCATGAGCTAACCGGTTCCAAGCCTCTGCCTGGTACTCCATCCCTTGGAATTAGCCCTGCAGGAGTCTTGTCTCGTGATGGTGGACAAGGAGCCAAACCATGTATTTGGACTCCTCGATGCCCCAGCATTGCGCTCGAAAGCGTGAACCCTCTCCTGCAATTGCCATTCTGACTGCAAATGCGAGCTATAATCAGTTATGGCGAGAATTCCTGCCTATGGGGCTTAAATATGCTGCATTTCCCGCACTTTTTTGTGATTGGCTATTTTGTAAAATTCTCGGCTGACTGCAGACCTGTTTAGTAATGGTTAAACTACCATTCATAAGTTTATGAATGTTAATAGTGGTTGCTTCCCCTATGTTGTCATGGCTTAGTGGTTCTGTACTTTGATTATGATGCAAAGGGTCCTGGGTTTGAACCTTGTCGTTCTTTTATTTTAGTACTGTCTAGACAGGCTAGGGGGTGTGGCTGCATTTAAGCAACTTAGCTCTACATTGTTCCCCGGTGCCCTGGTGGGCGTGGCTTGCATGTCCGCACAAACACATTGCTCTGGGTAAAGCACTTTTAAACTTTGGGCAACTCTATTGCGCTGGGTAAAGCGCTATTAAACTATGGGCACCTGTGTTTAGCTGTGTAAAATGTTGCTTAACAGCAGGCTATTATATATCTGGGTCCTTTAAAAATATATATTTTGTTCACTTATACATTGGCCATGTCACTGCTTTTAATAAAATGTTAATCATATATGTCTAGTATTATTTCAAATACTGATTTAAAACATAAATAAGAAGGGGAGTGCTGGGACTCGAACCGTGAATGCCTTTATTTTGTGCATACGCTCTACCATTACACTATTGCTATTTGGATTCATTTGCATAAGTAGTTCTCATATGCTCTTCAATGTCACAATTGCTAACTGTGGTTAAGCAATGGGCACACCCGCGCAAACGCGCAAATACGGGCAGCTATATCGTGGATTTAAAAAAAATAAAATTAATATTTTACATTTTATAACTGTGATGGGGGTTTACAGTGTCAGGGAGTGTGGTGTTGGGTGCAAGTACATTTGAGCAAACTCGCTCTTGTCTGTTGACATTTTGCTTTTTAAAACCTTGCAGGGGCGTGGACTTTTAGACTGCTCGGCAGTCGGACACGCCCCCTGCTTGCCTTCTCAGTCTGTGTAAGAGTTATGGATGAGTCAGTGTGCCCTCATGAATATTCATGGCACGCTGACATCATACCATTCAACTGCAGCCTCTGAGTAAGGCATATTAAGTCTTACACGGAGGTTTCATGAATCCAGGGGATTATGTTTACTCCCTCTATTCTTTTTGTAAGCAACCTTTATGGATTTTCCAGTTGCTGCATACGTCTGGTCAGATATATATCAAAGGGGGCCTTATGCCCTATGATAGGTTTGATTAGGGCTGAGTACAGTGATGCAATGACCTCTCTGGACTTAGATTGTTGAGCAACATTGAACTAACTTGGACACATTGGTTGAAGGCTACTTTACTATTCTCATGAGTTCCCAGATCCCTGACTAATGGATCAACTTTCAGGGGTGTTTTATTGATAACATTGATAACAATTTTGAATTTTGGTTTATGAATTTAAATACATGTGTTCTTTTTAATGTTTTATATATATATATATATATATATATATATATATATATATATATACATATATATATATATATATATATATTTAAATTTTCTTGTTGTTAAACTTCATTGAAAAGTCAAGGAAAGAACTTGTTTTAATTGATTAATTGATCAATTGAGTAATGAGATTTCATTATAAAAAGGAGTGTCGAATATATACTGGTCATCTGATGAAGTCGCTTAACCTGACGAAAACGCTGTTTGTTTTTTGATATTTTTGGTAAAAGGCGTTAATGCTGGTTTATTTTACCTTTTGAATTTAATAAACTAAGTAATTCATGGAGCTGTGTCCTTGCATTTCGCTTTACTGGATTGGTTCGGAGTTTATAGTGATAACATAGTTACCCAGGGTGGCTGACTTCCCAAAATATACCATAATGCATTTCTTGGTATTGAGTTTTAAGTCATAGCTTTGCCACCAAGTGTTTGTTTGTGTTAAGACCTTGCTGAAGGGTGTTCTCAGTTTGCAATCAGCTGCAAACTTGGTTAGCTATGTCCCATTGACATTGACTTTGACATTCAAGAAGTAGATGTAAAAGAGGAGTAGGTCCAGCACAGAACCTTGAGCAACTGCACTGGTGACCAGTCTCTTTGTTGAGGTGACCTCACTGATCCTAACCTCTTGGCCTTATCCATGAGCCACCTAGCTATCCAGCATGTTTTGCATGTGTTTATATTTATTTCTGTAAGTTTGCTGACAGTGCCTTTGTGTGGTATTGTATCAAATGCATTAGCCAAATCTAGTTAGACAGTATGCACTGTTTTCCCCTCATCCATTGCCTCAGTGACCTTATCAAAGAAGTCCAGCAGTTTCTGTAAGCAGGACCTTCCTCTGACAAGCCAAGCTGGTATGCATCCAATGTTTGGAGGTCTCCTGTGTCTGTCTTGATAATTTCCCTGATAATTCTTTCCATGGCTTTGCAAATAAGACTTGTCAGACTAACAGGTCTGTAGTTTACAAGATCTGTTGAAGGTCCTCCCTTATGAAGGGGGATGACCATCACAGTCCTCCATTCTCATGGCACAAAGCCTGTTTTAAGTCTATAGTTAAATAGTGACTCCAGGGGTCCTAATAAGTCATATTTTATACTGTTCAGGAGGTGTCCCAGGATGTTGTTGGGACCCATGAAGGCTGTGTTCTTGGTTTTAGTGAGCACAACCAGCACATGCTCCCTAGTTATAGTTGGAGGGGGTTATGTTTAAGGGTATTTTTTATGAATGGTTGAGGTGAGAGGGAGGTAAAGTTGGAACTGATGATTGTCTTTCACCTGGTATCTTAACATAAAAGTTGGCTTTGTTTGCTCTAATTATCCATGTTAGTTGCCTATTAAGTTCAATGAGATTTAGAAAGGCATATATTCCTTTATCTACGTCTATTTTTGTGTCTGTGTGTGTAGTGTGTACAGACATTCGCATCACATTTTTGGTCCATTTTTCATAAAATTGTGGTTTTCTGACAAATTAGTGGCAAATCATTAAAGATTGAAGTTAGAAAATAATGACATACATTTGAGTTTCAGATTTCATACCCTTCAGAAAATTCATACTAATGCAACACCTACTATTTTATTAATTTTCTAAGTTTGTAACAGCACTATTTAAAAATTGTCCTTATTTTTGGGCCTTTGTCCCACTTTTATTTATGGCCTTGTCCAGAATTCTTGCTCTGAGATTGAGAGTATGACAAATGTGACAGGCCCATCACTATCAGACAGAGACATTTCAAATTGTGACATACTTGTTGCATCCCAATCCCCTTGTAGTGACTTAGGATGTGTCCAAGCAAGGCAAAGAGGAGTCATACAGTGTAAGTATGCAGACAGACAGAGAATCCCCCCATCCAAGGTAGACACAAGTACAGTGGCCTTTCATCTGTCCTTGATTTTGCAGAATGTTCTGGCTCTCTGTCATATTTTTATACTGTTGATTTATGCTTCTTATAATTCAGAAAATGCATGTTGCTGGCTGCATGTTAATTGGTACTTTTATAAAGCTGAATATAAATTATAATTAAAACTCAGTGCAACAAGAAGTGGAGTGCTTGAGTTTAATGCTGCTTGTTTTTTTATACTTGATTTTGACTGGCATTCCAGTACTGTATTTAAAAAGTATTTTATTTTTTCATGGACTCTCATAATGATGGTTTGGCACCCAGGGCAGCACATATAATTAAAGTCCCAGCTTTTGTGGTTTTGAGCATGGCCCAACCCCCGTCTAGTTGGCCACACCCCTTCCTGTTGGCCCCACCCATTCAGCAGTCTCCTGCAGCCCCCCTTTGATTTGAAGTCACCAGCCGCCACTGTTTAAACTCAACTGTCCTTCTAGTTACCTTCCTGTTATGTTAATTTGAAGACAGATCTCCTTCCCTTTCCTCTTTCATTAGCTGTTGTGAGTAAGCACAACATTATCATTTTGTAAAATATCTCCCCTTCAATTATTTAAATTCATTGGCCATCGCACTGTATTCCATACAACCAGAATACAAAGTGTAGACCCCTTCCAATCTGTCTAGCATTTTTTGGACATATTGTAGGTGGAAGCAGTACTGCAATGTGACAGTCTAGACATAACTGCTGTGCTCATAGTTGAGTGGCCAATACTAGATGTGCATCCATGTTATCATAGACATTGATGTCTGAGGGCCATGTGTGGGTTTATTGAAAGAGGTTCTGCCTCTCCTCACTGGAGGTAATCTGCTCAGTACAGTCAATGCATGTAACACCTGGTTAGTTCTATAGCACTGCTGCAGCACCACTATAACAAGGCTTTTAACAGAGGTTCCAACAGATACCATACTGTCATTCTGTGCAGCCAGTGCTGCCATTACTCCTTCATGTCTATGCTCCTGACCTTCATGTAACGCATGCAGCTGGTGTGCTACACCATTAGTGCTACAGGCAATGTCAGAGCCATGATGTCACTATGAATATTCATATGCCTGTAATAGAAAGTGGACACCCTCTGACACACGTCCATGCATATCAGCTACATTAAAAAACAAAAAAAGTTGAACAGTGAAAATGGGATGTAATCCAAAAGCAACTACAGATAAACACATAGGATGTCCATCTTTAGCCGTGTTAATAAATATATGTTTAATGTGTTATAAATAGGTAAGCACTTTCACATGTGTACCACTTGTTCAGACCACTAAAAATAATAATAAAATTAAAGCACATATGTTTAAAAGCATTTCAGCCAATCAAAACACAGAAAATTAAACACATGACATATTTAAATAACATTGCAATAAAATCAATGAAACAATCTCCTGTGCTTGAGAACCAGTTTTAAAGAGACATGTTCATTGAGTAATGGGCTGCAATCAGCCCTAAAATCTAAAATCCTTTGCTTTTCACTGCATTCTATTGCAGATGTCTCCTTTTCTAATAGTCACATTTAGCAACTCTAATACTAAAAACTTAAAAGAATGCTCACTCCCCTTTTCCATCACATGTCAGCTCGAGCACTACTCATTTTTTTCTTTCTTAATAACATTAAAGTGTTCTAGGACTCTTTCTCTTAGTGTGCATTTTTTTACCTATATAAAGCCATTTGCATTTTGTGCACTGTGCTAAATAAACTAAATTTCTAGTTTTACAATCTGCATAAAAATTAAACTTTACTTTCCTACCTGATATAGGATGTCGGACAAACAACACACTCCAAATAGATCTTCAGTACTACAGGACTGATAGGGAAACGTACCAGCTACATTCCCATGTGTATCAGCACTACAGGCATTGCCAGTCAGTTCTGGGGAAGAATCACCATCACTACCTGACTCTACATGGGACAATCAATCACAGTCATCACCATAACCACAGTATGATGTCCCCACATTATCAGACTGTTCGGCCACATTACCCTCCATATCAGAGGCTACACCATGATCCATATAGCTGTCCCCTTACAAGCTGTGTAATGAACCCATTGTAGTAGCCTGCATGCCATAGACCATACAATCATAGTTAGACACATCACATCCCACCTCAGAATCAGTAGACAGGCTACTGGAGGTGTCAGACAGTAGATGTCCTACAAATAGAGACAGATGACACAAGTCACATACCTTCTCTGAAATCAAATGATGCAGCACTGTCCTGACATATGGGACAACTATATAACAACAATGCTGCTGGTGATATGAACTTACGAAAAAATCATGGCTGTGGATAGTTCAGGGAGCCTATTTATTACACAAATATGACAGATGTGATTAATACAAATACTAAAGCCTATCTGACATGTCCTTCTGTGACTCCACCACTGGAGATTAGGGTTGAAATGCTACTGTCATGTGAAAAAATAGACATTCAAACATCATCATTAAACACATACCAAGCATCATGTAACATTACAAATGAGATATAACACACAGGAGATCGCATACAAACATACCAGATGGGCAAGGATAGCGTGCAGATTAAAAAAAAGTCCAAAAGCACAAAATACAAACCAGGAAGCACAAAAGTAGAAGAAGGGAGTCCAAATACACCACAAAGCAGGTATTTCCAAACACAGATTTATTGAATCCAAACCGATTAAGCACTTTCATCTGCAAGTCTATCTTCATCAGAATAACGACCATAAAAAACACAAACCTTATATACCCTCCCCCAGCACAGGTAATATGACATCACATCCTCAAAATCTAATACATCACATCCTGAATGCATAAAAACATAAAAAAAACTTTATAAATATTGCTGTTAAAAAACCTGGATACTGTAAAATATACCCATAACAATACCTAAGAAAAGTAACACATAATACAAATCACAAAATGTGACAAAAAATGGCCCCATACCTGAACTACATATAAAACATAGATCTGAGCCTCAACAAGGGCATAATACTAATATGGTCATTAAGGCCAGGGTATGAGCCAGCATTCAGTTTGATTTGCCACTTTAATTCCAAGAACTCTAAATAATCATCCAATGGCCCACCCCAAGGCCTTAAATCAGAGTGATCAATGGCAAAAACCTAAAAAAATGAGTGGGATGTTTTTCCACATGATTGTATAGGGCATTCTTTTTGTTATTGCACTTAATGTTATAACAGTGCTCATATACCCTTTGCTTAAATGCCCTTTTTGTTTGCCCACATAGAATTCATCACACAACCTGCACATAGCTATGTACACTACTTTTTTTGAAAAACAAATATATTTCTTAATGGGATATATAAACCCCTAATTCTTGATGTACAAGGAATCACCTTCCAACATAAATTAACCTTGTCCACACCTACCACATTTAAAGCAACCACCTTTAGTATTTCCTTTCCTAGACCTTTCCAACAAAGTTTTAAAATTGGAATCTTTTTTGTAAATAATAATTTGTTTCTCTCCTAAAATCTTAGAAACTTCTTGATCCAACATCAAAAGTGACCAACATTTTCCAGTATATTTTTGATATCATAAAAAATTAAGAGAAAAAAGCAAAACACAAGCTCTAGCAAAACTATTGTTCGTTATTTTGTCACTTGAATGAGAGCTATTAGTCCCACCATTATAGAATAAAAATTTGGCAATGGCACCCATTTGTCTTTTGATTTTAACCTCATTTTCAATAGCTTTGACAAAACCCAAAAGGTGTCCTCTTTTTGTGAACATATTGTTCAACTTGTCGCATTCAGCTTGAAAATCAAGTTTATCTGACACCATTCTGGCAATTCTGATGAATTGCTCCTTCGCCAGTGCGTTTTTCTGGTGAATTGGGTGCCAACTGTCAAAATGTAGAAGTGTGTTGGAATAGGTGGGTTTTCAATATAGTTTGGAAACAAATGTTTTTTTCTCATAGTCTTTGACAATAGTCACATCAAGGAAATTTAGTTTGTCCTTATCAGTATTTAAAGTAAACTTAAGAAAATCAGTAGTGTTATTGTTATACTGATAGAACTCCCCTATTTTTTCCTCACCATCCTTCCATAAAAGAACTATATCATCCAAGTAGTGGCCATAGAGAGCACAAAGGTCCCTATAGCTGGAGTTCATAATGTACTCCTCTTCCCAGTAAGCCAGTACCAAATTGGCAAAAACTGGGGCACAACAGGCTCCCATGGCCACTTCTTGAATTTGTCTGAAGATGTCCATCATAACTCAGAAAGTTGTTCTCATATCAGTTCCATACAAGTCCTAAGAGTATGGTTGGTATTAAACCCTAATTCAGTATGTCTACTCAAATATTCTTAGAACTAATCCAGCCCCTTCTCATGTGGTATTACTGAGAATAGGTCTTTTATATCTAGAGTGGTCATAATCAGACGATCATCATACATGTCCGGTTGTATCTTACTTAAAAAATCCCAGCAATCCTTTATAATCCAAGACCTCTTTTCCACAATGCCCTTAAGTTGAAAATCAATGTATCTAGCCAGGCAGTATGTTTTTGAAGCCTTGGCGTCCACTATGGGACGAAGAGGAGGGCTAGCGATGGACTTGTGTATCTTCAGGATGCCGAAGATAGTGGGTGTTCTGGGGTTCTTGAAATTCAAAAAATCATGGACGTCAAGACTAATCTGCCCATTAAGCAACAATTCTTCTACAGTAAAGTCAATATCCCTGTAGGCTACATTAATTTCATTAACTGAAACTTCAAAGTAGGTGTTACTTTAGAATGATTCAAGCATTTTGCTGTTATAATCCATAATGTTCTTTATGACAAGCCCACCACCTTTATCAGGTTTCATGAGTCTGATGTTATTACAAATGATGTCCTGTAGCAGACACCACTCTCTCTCATCTAGGTTGTTGGTAAAGCCCTTCTGATTTTTTTTTAATACTTCTCTAATGTCATTTTCTCAGAGTGTTTCAAAAATTGACACTAAAGGATGGGTGGGTGGAATAAAAGTGCTGGGCCTGTGCAAACAATTAAGGCCATCAATAGATGTTGTGTTACCAAAATGCATACCTAAATTTAATTTCCTGACAAACATTTTAAAATTCAAAATACTGTCAACAATATTAGCATGTCTGCCAGGAACAAAATTCAGGCCTTTAGAGAACAGGTTAGCCCACTCAACATCAACATTTACTTGGCTGTAATTATAAATAGTGAAATCAACATCAACATTCCGAATAATGGTTGCAACCTGGTCAATATGTTCAATTATCTCCGGTAAGAACCCCTCCCTCCCCTCCATTGTTGGTAATGATTTCTGTAAGAACCAGTTCTCACCCCCCCCCCTGGTTCCTGATACTCTCGGACCTCCTCAATGGGGGGGATCTAAAGGGACATCCCTGCTTAAATAATCATTAACTTCAATGTGCTCATTAATATCCTCATTAAAGGCTAGCTGTTGTTCACTAAAATACGTAGCTTCTTGTCCCCTAGGTGGATCAGGGTAATCCTTACCGGCTTCATAATCACCCTTGTCCAATTTTAATTTTACGTTGTTTCCTTATGTTCAAGTCAACTAAGCCATCATCTACATGTTTAAAAAGGTTATAAAAATCATTTTTTTTACATTGAAACAACAAATCATTTTTAAAACAGGATTCAGTCATATCAATGTCTCTGATAGTTAATGCCATTTTTCTGTTATTGTCAGCAATAAGAATTTTAAGGAACTCACATCCCTGTTTGTTGAAGGCAGTCAAATCCTGATGTAATTGTGAATTTTTAGTGAGACCGGAAGGATATTTCCACAGTCTCAGACCTTTTGGTATTTGTTCACGGTTAACACACTCCTGAAGATATGAGTTCTCAAGTTGGAGTTTTTTGTATTTAAAGATTAAGTCCTGAAAACAATCTAGTTGTTGATGCCATAGTCAAAGTGGATTCATCCTGCCGGTCACTGTTATCATCAAGCCTCGTCTCGTTTCTTAGCCATTCCTCAGTTGAAAAAGATGCTGCAATTGCGTCACTTCCACTTGGAGCCATTTGTCTAGACCCTGTAGTAGAACCACAAGGGTTATTCAACCCAGCAGAGCTACTCTACGTGTGGTCACTGTTAGTACAAGGACTTTGTGCTGGAGTAATGAAGGAAGAGTCACTAAATTGTGAAACAGTAGCGAGGTCGTCATTCCTAGTTGCTTCAGCATTATGCTGCTGAAATAAAGTGTCAACCTTTTGATTAAGGCCCTTAACTGAGGCAGCTAAAGAAGCTAAAGCCTCAGCCAAAGAAGTTATATCCATATCGCTTGAGGTGTTATAGGTTGAACCTCCTTCCATACAGTCAAAACAAAAAAGTCCAAAAGCACAAAACACAAACCAGGAAGTCCAAAAGCACAAAACACAAACCAGGAAGCATAAAAGTAGAAGAAGGGGGTCCAAATACATCACAAAGCAAGTATTCCCAAACACAGGTTTATTGAATCCAAATCGATTAAGCACTTTCGTCAGCAAGTCTGACTTCATCAGAATAATGGCCATAAAAACCATAAACCTTATATACCCTCCCCCAGCACAGGTAATATGACATCACATCCTTAAAATTTAATACATCACATCCTGAATGCATAAAAACATAAAAAACTTTAGAGATATTATTGTTAAAAAAACTGGATACGGTAAAATGTACCCATAACAATACCTAAGAAAAGTAACACATAATATAAATCACAAAATGTGACAAAAAATGGCCCCATATCTGAACTACATATAAAACATAGATCTGAGCTTCAACAAGGGCATAATACTAATACGGTCATTAAGGCCAGGGTATGAGCCAGCATTAAGCTTGATTTACCATTTTAATTCCAAGAAGCCTAAATAATCATCCAATGGCCCACCCCAAGGCCCTAAATCAGCGTGGTCAATGGCAGAAAACCTAAAAAAATGAGTGGGATGTTTTTCCACATGATTGTATAGGGCATTCTTTTTGTTTTTACACTTAATGTCATAACAGTGCTCATATACCCTTTGCTTAAATGCCCTTTTTGTTTTGCCCACATAGAATCCATCACACAACCCGCACTTAGCTATGTACACTACTCTTTATGAAAAACAAAAATATTTCTTAATGGGATATATAAACCCATAGTTCTTGAAGTACAAGGAATCACCTTCCAACATAAATGAACCTTGTCCACACCTACCACATTTAAAGCAACCACCTTTTGTATTTCCTTTCCTAGGCCTTTCCAACAAAGTTTTAAAACTGGAATCTTTTTTGTAAACAATAATTGGTTTCTCTCCTAAAATCTTAGAAACGTCTTGATCCAACATCAATACTGACCAAAAATTTTCCAGTAAATTTTTGATATCATAAAAATTAAGAGAAAAAGGCAAAACACAAGCTCTAGCAAAACTATTGTTCATTATTTCATCACTTGAATGAGAGCTATTAGTCCCACCATTATAGAATAACATTTTGGCAATGGCATCCATTTGTCTTGACTTTAACCTCATTTTCAATAGCTTTGACAAAACCCAAAGGGTATCCTCTTTTTGTGAATATATTGTTCAACTTGTCGCGTTCAGCTTGAAAATCAAGTTCATCTGACAACATTCTGGCAATTCTGATGAATTGCCCTTTCACCAGTGCCTTTTCTGGTGAATTGGGTGCCAACTGTCAAAATGTAGAAGTGTGTTGGAATAGGTGGGTTTTTGATATAGTTTGGAAACAAATGTTTTTTTCTCATAGTCTTTGACAATAGTCACATCAAGAAAATTTAGTTTGTCCTTATCAGTAAGTAAACTTAAAAAATCAGTACTGTTATTGATATACTGATAGAACTCCCCTAGTTTTTCCTCACCACCCTTCCATAAAAGAACAATATCGACCAGGTAGCTGCCATAGAGAACCCTAAGGTCCCTATAGCAGGAGTTCATAATGTAGTCCTCCTCCCAGTAAACCAGTACCTAATGCTGCTGGTGATATGAACTTACCAAGAAATCATGGCTGTGGATAGTTCAGGGAACCTGTTTATTACATAAATATGACAGATGTGATTAATACAAATACTAAAACCTATCTAACATGTCCTTCTGTGACTCCACCACTGGAGATGAGGGTTGAAATGCCACTGTCATGTGAAAAAATAGACATTCAAACATCATCATTAAACACATACCAAGCATCATGTAACATTCCAAATGAGATATAACACACATGAGATCACATACAAACATACCAGATGGGCAAGAATAACATGTAGATTGCAGGTGTCCTGTGCAGGTGAACATGAACACAGTAGTTGAGAAGGGCACAAATGTGATTATCAATAGTGAAATGTAGGAAACAGACACAATACCTTGCCAGGTATGTCCTTCCTGCTTCAAGAGAGTATCATCTGTTATAATGCAGACTCTGTAGTATAACAAGACATAAAAACATGTGAGTATGCTCCACAGGCCTGACTGGAGGCAGAGACACACAGCAACTATGGATCACACTAACAGCATATGGATACATTTACATGACGTATGGAGCACATGTCAGCCAGATGTACCTTTGAAGGGCACAAAGCAGCATGAACATTCTAGATCACATATATGCTAAACAGTACTGCATAATATCAACCAAAAGAACAACATTACCTACTCATTTTGTACATGCAGCTTCCAGGCCCATTCCTTGTGATGATGTACCTGTAATTTAAAATGGCACACAGACATTAACATAGATTTATAGGTTCATAGGTGTGCACTAGGCTAATGGCCCTGGAGCCTTAACAAGCCTAGCTCAAAATAATTGCCCAGGTACCGTCCCACCCAATGCTAGTTCACAGTGCCTCTATCCAGTAGGGCAACTGGAGTGATCCCTATCTGAACTTTCTGTTACCCATCCACTTGTCAAGTTTCTCTTGAAGAGGGCCAGCCAGGTGCTCTGCTTGACATGAATGGAAAGCTTATTCCAGAGTATTGGCAGTCTTTGCAAGATGAACCTGTCCCTCAAGCATGTTCTGTTAATTGTGGTAATGAGGTTGTGATCTCTGGAGCGTGTGGCATGGGGAAGATTGGGATTTCTTTAAGTGTGGCATTTCAAGTAGGGATGGGTCAGACATAGCTTTGTAAGTCAAGCAGAGATCACCTCTACGTAGATGATAAGAGACTGAGAACAGCTGAAGTTTCTTGAGTCTGTCCATTTAGGGCATGTGTTTAAGGTCTATGATCCTTTTTGTGAGGAACTCTGAGCTGTTGTAGGTGTCTGGGCAGGTACATGCCAAATGGGGTGTTATATTTGATGACTGGTCTAATGAGGGATGAGTAGAGAGAGGATAAGGACTTCCTTCTTCCTGGATGCGAAACCTTTGGTTATAAGATATGCCACATAGAAGGACTTTCTGACCACAGTGGGAATATGGTGGTTGACGGTGAGGTGGTTGTCGACCTGGGTACCAGATCTCTTATGGCCCCTTCAGTGCTGAATGGGCTCCCATAAATGCTGTAATTCATGGGAACTGAGTTTTTTTCCAAGGGGAAGATAATGCATTTTTTGGCATTAAGCTTCAGGCCATAGTTCTGACACCAGTCATTGGTCTCAGAGATGCCCCTTTGTAGGATGTCTGCATCACCTGGGGAGTTGTCATCAGTGAACTTGGTCAGCTAGAGTCCTTCTGTGTTGGCCTGGATTTCTGAGAAGTAGATGCCAAACTGGAGAGGACCCAGGACCAAGCCCTGTGGGACTCTTCTCATGACTGGGTGATAGTCTGACTTGGAATCTGCAACTTTCACTCTGTGAGTCCTGTCTGTGAGCCAATTTACAGCCCACCAAGTGATGTAAGGATTGATGCCTAGTTTGGTGGAATTATCAATAATACCTGAGTAGGTAATGGTATCAAAGGCCTTGGCCAGGTTGAAGTAGGCTGTATGCACTGCCTTACCCTCATCTACAGCCTTGGTGACTGCCTTGACGAAGTCATCCAGGTTCAGCAGGCAGGATCTCCCCTTGACAAAGCCAAACTATGTGGGGTCAAGAGTTTGGAGATTGCCTATATATTTGATAAGCAGTTCCATGATGATGCACTCCATAGCTTTGCATACCAGACTCATCAGGCTAATGGGGCAATAGTTCCCAGCGTCTGTAGTTGCTCCCTCTTTATGGAGTGGGATGACAGTAGCAATGTGACATTCCTTAGGGACATAGCCTGAGGTAATGCTGTGATTGAACAGGGCACACAGATGTGGTGCCAGTTTGTTTTGTAGCTCATGTAGACACAGCCAGGGATACGATCAGTTCCCATGGATGCTGTATTCCTGGCTTTGAACAATGCAGCTTTTACCTGTGCCACAGAAATGGTGGGTGCCAGGCTTTCTTCTGGTATCATGATAGGGCCCTTAGGGAGCCCTTTGGCACTGAATCTGCTGGCCAGTATATTGGCTATATCTGTTTGCTCAGTATAGGAGGTGCCATTGTGCAATAACTCAGAGAAAATCTGGGTATTGCCTTGGAGGTTTTTGATATAGCTATAGAAGGCTTTGTGGTTGTTTTTGGTGTTAGCCTGAATTCTGCCTTCATAGCTGACTTTTAGAGAATTTGATAAGGGATCTCAGCTTTTTGTTCAGACTGATAAGGGAGGTTTTCCAGTCTCGTGACTTCATTTTTTTCTTCAACAGTTTCTTCCTTCTGTTTTACAGTTTATTGATGGCTGGAGCCCCCATAACCTACTCTCCACTCTTCTTCTCTTCCCCTTCTTACAAATCCCAGATAGTGATTTCAAGCTTGCTTGTAGTATATAATTTCCTTACTTATACCCAGCAATCTCTTAGCCTACTGCATCTAATTATCTATCCCTATAATTCCTTACTTATACCTAGCAATCTCCTAGCCTACTGCATCTAACTACCTATCCCTATAATTCCTTACTTATTCCTAAATTCCTTACTTATACCTAGCAATCTCTTAGCCTACCTATCCCAAAAAAAAAAAATTCTACATTAAATACTATTGCATTTATTACTTTTGATTAAAATATATTTGACCTGATTATAACCTGAAATTGTATAATGTTACTCTGTAATCATCATGTAATCTATGTGTGGAACTTAATCTTTGTATAATCTGTATGTGGAGCTTTTCTCCCCAGGACTCCATTGAAAACGGGTTCCTTGGGCCCAATGGACTATCCTGGTTAAACAACTGCAAATAAATAAATAAATAAATAAATTGGCTTCCTTTTTTGGAGAAGAGCATCTTAGCTCTATTTGGTATGGCAAGGTCCATGCATTTCTGGACATGCTTGTACAGTGCAGTGGTGTATGACTTGGTAGTCATGCAACTATTTTCCATTGGCATATGTGCTGAGAAGTTAGCCACCTCTGTTTGTAGTATCCCAAAATTGGCTTTAGAGAAGTTTTTCAGGTTGGTCACCTTAGCAGGGGTTATAGGTGAGATGGAGATTTCCAGGGTGATCAGTTTGTGGTCCGATTTAACCAGGGAGGAATTGATTATAGGTGTAGACAAATGGTCTCTCATATTGGTGATAGCCAGGTTGAAGATTTTGCT
Source organism: Protopterus annectens (assembly GCF_019279795.1). Lineage (NCBI taxonomy): Eukaryota > Metazoa > Chordata > Ceratodontiformes > Protopteridae > Protopterus > Protopterus annectens. Next base: position 686,307,009 of record NC_056731.1, read on the forward strand.
TCCTCTAGTGGAGGTCAGGATGAGCTGGTCCAGGGCATTGGAATCGATAAATTCCAGAAAGCGTTGGGCCTGTACATTGGTTCTTGAATAGTTTTCCCAGTTGATGGAAGGGTAGTTGAAGTCACACAGTATGAGAGGATTGGGTTGGACCTTGATAGATTCCAGGGTGCTTAAGAACTTGGAGTGAGAGTCTAGGGACATGTTTGGAGTTCACTAGCAGGCTATGACTTGTATCACCATCTTACCCAGTGTTCATTGTACCTGAAGTATCTCGGATGCATTATGCTTGGCTACCAGTGTAGATGTATGCATATCTTTAAGAATATGGAGACACCACTGCCTTTGGAGCTTCTGGACATATTTTGGGGCCGAAAGGTATGGAATGAGTTGTAGCCTGGAAGTGCAGGAGTGCTTTCTGCTTCTTTAAACCAGGTCTCCATTACAGCACAGATGTTGACAGTCTCCATTTTTGAGGAGAGCATTGAGTGAGTTCGTCTTGAGATTTAGACTTCTAGCATTGATCAGCATGACCCTCAGATTGCATTTGTTTGTCGCTGTTACACTGGAATTTTGGTCTTTGGAACACTGCCTAAAAAAGGCACTATAGGGGTGGCAAGAGCCTTAGCCAGTACCAGGAATCCCAGGAGTGACAGACGCAGGCCATCTCTGGCAAAGCATTGAGGTCTGTCGATCATGTCGTCCCAGACAGACAGATACTGGATCCCCTTAGAATGACACCAGAAACTTAGCCAGTTGTTGAAGCCAATCATTTTCTGCTCATACTGTGGTATCATTCTAGGCGACAGTAGAATGCTAGAGTCATACCTGCCTGGGCCACATAATATGAGATGTCCATCACATCTCTTTTCATGTAGTCCAGGGAGATAAGTCTCAGGTCATTCACATCCACATGGACAATGAGCGAGTCATTTTTGTACTTGCTGTGGAGTGATCTGAGTGCATGTGTTATGTTGTGGATTCTGGCACCTGATAGACAACTGACTGTCACCTTCTCCTTGTTTAACCTAGTGAGTGGGACATTATTAGTGCATTGGGCAAAGTGTTTTGCCTTAAGGGCTTAAGTTGAGGAGCACAGTGTGGTGGTGAGTTATGTGTTCTGGGGTTGGTGTGTTGTGGTGGTTGAGTGTGTTTCTGTCTCAGGGGTCTCTGTTGTTTGGGTAAATTTTTATAGAGAGCCTCCGTGAAGGTGGGTGTATGGTTTGGTTTCTATGTGTGGGTTGTGATTGTTTGTGTTTTGGAGGGCTGCGTGTTCTATGTAGTGAGTTGCAGGTGTTGACCTTCTCCTCTCGACCAGCTAGTCTGGTCTTGGTTGGATCGTACACTGCTTCATGTTTTGTGATGTAAGTGCATCTTTCACATGTATGAGAGTTGGGCGGTAAGAGGAGAGGGTTGTCTGTGCAAATTAGACAGTTGCCACACTGTCTCAAAATGCCCAAGTGCACCAGGTTAGCAGGAGAAAGCACAGGACATTGCCCTACAATCATACCAGGAGGGGTGGTCATAAGTAATAAGTACTGGTGTTGTTACTGCATAGGAACAGCTAGTGCTGATAGCACCTTATTGTGCTACAACAAAATCCTACAAAAGCCTGTTAAAGTGCTAGCTGATTAAGCTAATTGAAGTGCAAGAAGTAAAAGAACAAGCATGTTCTAAGGGGAAAATTGAAGAGCAGACTTTCTGGCACCAATAATAGTTTACCTCAGCTGAGCGCTGCTGCATGATGCGCAAACCCACACAAACACAGACTTTTAAACCAGAAAGTTGAAACAGATGGAAAAACTGCCTAAACAGCCAATAAACTACAATTTCTGGGCCAGAAACCACTCCTCTTGTGATAGATAGACTACCTAGTGCTTACCACTCCCACCAATTAGCTAGAAGTCTTCCCTCCAACACAGAAAGGTCTGAGGGGCTCAGAATCTTAGAAAACAGTCCTGGACAGAGCCAACCTATCTGGACTACACTAGTTACAGGAAAGGTGGGAAACAAGCTTAGAACTTTTTTATTTATTTTTTTTTTGTTGTTGTTGTTTTTGCAGAAAAGCAGTTAAAATAGTCGCAAAAACACTTTAAGTGCAGTACAAGCGAGCACACTTGAGTGTGTAGTGCTATAAAGGCAAATGCAGTTTAAATAAATGCAGATAAATTAAAAATGACAACAAAACATGTGCAGAGAGCAGCAAATTATGAAATAAAAAAACAAAATGGAGGCACTTAGAGTATCTCTTTTTCCTTCCTGTTGCTCTTGTAGTCTGCAGGATGCAAAAACTGGATCCGCGGAGCTGAAACCAGCACAAACCCATGCAAACACGAGCTTTTAAACCAGAAAGTTGAAAGGGATGGAAAAACTGCCCAAACAGCCAATAAACTACAATTTCTGAGCCAGAAATCGCTCCTCTTGTGGTAGATAGGCTACCTAGTGCTTACCACTCCTACTGATAAGCTAGAAGACTTCCCTCCAACACAGAAATGTCTGGGAGGCTCAGAAACTTACAAAACAGTCCTGGATACAGCAAATCCGTATCTGGACTAGACTAGTTACAGGAAAGGTGGGAAACAAGCTTAGAATTTTTTTTACAGGAAGCATTGGCATACAACAATTATGAATCACACAAACAGCATATGGAAACACATGTGGCATGTTGCTGCTATGCAGATGTTGAGCACCTATGCAACTGAAAAAAAAACAGCATTACACATGCTGCTAAGAATGTTATATATGTAATCAAAAGGCAAGTACCCAGTACACAGCGTCGGTGAAAGCGTTTATTTGAGCAGCAAGGCAGTAAGGCAGCAGCAGTGAAACAACACAATCCAATACGTAGTTCACTAAAACAATCCACGTTTCGTCAGCAACTTCCTCAGCATAAAAACAATTTGAAACTGCAAAGTAGCATTTAAATACATGTACCTGGTTTGAATAAACCAATACACTCTGAAATCCTAGCATACATTAATTAAAATCATTCACGTCACATCCCACACAAATAGCAACTACAAAACCACTCTGAGTTAAAATGTGTTAAATTAAATAAAATAATCATTATCAAATCTGTGTTGTTAAAGTGTTGAACTGAAGTTTGAAAAATAAAATACTGATCATGGACACACTAAATATGACATTAAAAGATAATATGCACTCAAATACATTAAATAATTTAATACATGAAGAAAGAGATATAGTAGCACCATCTGGTGGTAAAAGTTAGCATTACAACAAAAACTACTTAACCTGATAAAAACCAAAGGTATGTTTAATATATTAAAACATTATAAAAATGTTAAAATAGTGTTAAAAAATCTCAATAAAAATGTATAAAATTCAACTGCCCAGTTTGAACTGGGAGGTGTTATAATTTAGCTGACCTAAGTTTCAAAACTGGTTTAAGGGAAATCAAATCATTAATGCCTGGATATTTATTTGCTTCTAGTACCATCTGCCAATATAGTTCTCTGTATTCAACTAACGTTTCCCACATTCCTCCTCTAGGGTCAGTAGGGACAACTTCCAAAACAAAGAACTCAAAAGTAGCTTCCTTACAAATTTGTGTGTGTTTGAAAAGTGAGTTGGTTTCTCGAGAAGTTTTTATATCATACAGGTGTTCATATATCCTTTGTTTAATCTTCCTCTCACTTTTCCCAATGTAGAAAGCGTCACATTTTGTACATAGAGCAATGTAAATAATACCGTTGGTGTTACAATTGACAAAAGATTTTACTGTCAAAGTTTTATTCCTGGCTTTCAGAAAGACTGATTCTCCTGTTTTTAAATACATACAGTAACTACAAGCCCCACATTTGAAAACTCCATTTTTCTTTTTCTTACTTTTCTCAAAAAACTTGTTGTTAGAACCTCTTTCCAAAAGACATTTAATGGTTTTACCCTTCTTGTAAATGTATTTAATATCTTGATCAAAAATATTAGTTAAGTTACAGACTTTTGCAAAATTTTTCCACTCTTTATCAATGATTTTCCTGACAAGACCAGCCTGACCGTCATAGATAGTGGAAATACCTGTACAAAATTCATTGTTTGTAATAACATCAGCACTATGGACAGTAGTCTCCTGTGTGGGTTTACCCAAAATCGGGGCAAATCTATCTGCCCTGCCCTGACAAACTTCATGACATATCTCATCGAACATTGTCTCAGGGTACCCTCTTTCTAGGAACATAGTTCTCAGAGTACTACACTCTTCCACCATGAAGGTGCTGTCGTCAGAGGTCATTCTACAAATTCTGACCATCTGTCCTTTCAAAACACTTTTCTTTTGGTATAAGGGGTGAGAACTAGTGTAGTGTAAGTATGTGTTTGAAAAAGTGTTTTTCCTATGTACTCTAGAAGCGAAATTCTTCTCTAATTTCATAATGTTGACATCCAAGTAGTTAACCTCATGTTCATTAAAGGTCTTGGTAAATTTGAGAAAATTTGTGGATTCATTGATGTAATCCACAAATAGATCAAACTCTTCTTTGGTGCCTTTCCACAAAAAACATAAATCATCGAGAAATCTACAGTACAATGTCCATCTGTTACTATACACTGAAGTTAGAATAAATTTGTTTTCCCAAAATGCCATAATGATGTTGGCATACGTAGGTGCACAATGTGCTCCCATTGCCACACCCCTGACCTGTCTGTAATATTCTCCTTCAAAAAATAAAAAGTTGTTCTTCAGAACAATTTCCATGAGAACAAGTATAGTTCTAAAGTCATTATGGGAAATGTCTTTACGTGTGAGTAACATCTCTTCAAACCACATTAGTCCTAGTTCATGTGGAATAGATGTGAACAAATCCACCACATCACAGGTACCAAAACCTATTGTGTCACTGTGCATAGAATGATCAATTTTTCTCAAAAAATCCCAAGAATCTTTCAAAATAATAATGTTTTCATTGACCAACTTTTTAATCTTCACATCTATGTATTTTGCCAATGGTGCTGTTATTAAACCTTCAGAGGAAACAATAACTCTGAGTGGAGGGTCGTTGATGTTCTTATGTACTTTCGGAATGCCAAAAACTGATGGTATTTTAGGTTTTTCTACTAGAAGATATTTGTAGGTCTTAAAATCTATAGACCCTTCAAGTAGTAAATCATTCAGTAAAATACTAATTTTATTGTATGCAATGTTAATTTCATTTTTAGAAATTCTTGTATATTTATCTGTGTCATTCAGTATTTCAAACATTTTACTCTCATATAAAATGTGGTCCATCAGTACAACCCCCCCACCCTTGTCAGGTTTCATAACTTTAACCTCACTGTTGTTACTCAAATTCTCAAGGATTTCTACTTCTTTCTCATTCAAATTAGAACGCACAGTGTGCCTACGTAATGAACTTCTTAATTCATTTTCCAACACAAGCTCAAAATTTTTCAACTGTGGATGCAGGGGAGGATTAAACGTACTTTTCCTTGACAAATTATCAATAGGTGTATTACAATGCTTACCTTTAAAAAAGATCTCTAGATTTTTCTTTCTTATAAATAGTTTGATATCTACTAACAGTTTAAAAATGTCCGTCCTTTTTTGTGGTATAAAACCAAACCCTTTGGAGAATAAATCAAAAAATGTTTTTGTAAGTGCAATTTTAGAGTAATTAAATATATTAAAATCATTAAAAGTCCATTTACAACCATCTTTGACAATGTCATCAGTTACTACCAGATTTCTTGTCTCGGTATGGGGGGTCGCCATCCCCTCCCCCTGTAGTTTTTTGAGTTGTAAACCACTGGTTCTTTATGTCTTAATCTTTCTGACCTACGTAATGTAGGAAAGTCATCAGTGTCTCTATCTAAATCATTAAGTAATGTTTTGTCGTGCTCTTGAATATTGTCCATGTCAATATACTCATTGTCAAAATTTCTTTTACCCCATGATTTAGGCTTGGGGTAGTGTGTGTTACTGTTGTATTCACGTACATCTCTCTCTATCTTATTATGTTTCCTGTTCTGTACTTCGGTACATTTTAATTCTATATCCTTAAACAATCTTTTATATTTGTCCCTCTGTTCATCTATAGTGAACATTAAATCATTTACAACAGCCTTGTTAACTCTCTCAATAATAGCATACAATTTATCCATTTCACACTCATTGTTAGAAATAATAGCCCTCATAATGTTAAAACCACAGTCATCAAAGGCTTTAATAAGGGTCTTGTAAAAATCAGTGCCTTCATTTACATTGTTTGGATATTTACTGACCCTTAATCCTTTAGGCACTATTTGTATTTGTAGACAATGCTTCAAATAAGCATTATTTAATTCCAGCATTTTGTATTTATTTAAATAGTAGTGCAAATCTTGAAATGGATAAATTGTATGCTATTATTGAGAGAGTTAACAAGGCTGTTGTAAATGATTTAATGTTCACTATAGATGAACAGAGGGACAAATATAAAAGATTGTTTAAGGATATAGAATTAAAATGTACTGAAGTACAGAACAGGAAACATAATAAGATAGAGAGAGATGTACGTGAATACAACAGTAACACACACTACCCCGAGCCTAAATCATGGGGTAAAAGAAATTTTGACAATGAGTATATTGACATGGACAATATTCAAGAGCACGACAAAACATTACTTAATGATTTAGATAGAGACACTGATGACTTTCCTACATTACGTAGGTCAGAAAGATTAAGACATAAAGAACCAGTGGTTTACAACTCAAAAAACTACAGGGGAGGGATGGCACCCCATACCGAGACAAGAAATCTGGTAGTAACTGATGACATTGTCAAAGATGGTTGTAAATGGACTTTTAATGATTTTAATATATTTAATTACTCTAAAATTGCACTTACAAAAACATTTTTTGATTTATTCTCCAAAGGGTTTGGTTTTATACCACAAAAAAGGACGGACATTTTTAAACTGTTAGTAGATATCAAACTATTTATAAGAAAGAAAAATCTAGAGATCTTTTTTAAAGGTAAGCATTGTAATACACCTATTGATAATTTGTCAAGGAAAAGTACGTTTAATCCTCCCCTGCATCCACAGTTGAAAATTTTTGAGCTTGTGTTGGAAAATGAATTAAGAAGTTCATTACGTAGGCACACTGTGCGTTCTAATTTGAATGAGAAAGAAGTAGAAATCCTTGAGAATTTGAGTAACAACAGTGAGGTTAGAGTTATGAAACCTGACAAGGGTGGGGGGGGTTGTACTGATGGACCACATTTTATATGAGAGTAAAATGTTTGAAATACTGAATGACACAGATAAATATACAAGAATTTCTAAAAATGAAATTAACATTGCATACAATAAAATTAGTATTTTACTGAATGATTTACTACTTGAAGGGTGTATAGATTTTAAGACCTACAAATATCTTCTAGTAGAAAAACCTAAAATACCATCGGTTTTTGGCATTCCGAAAGTACATAAGAACATCAACGACCCTCCACTCAGAGTTATTGTTTCCTCTGAAGGTTCAATAACAGCACCATTGGCAAAATACATAGATGTGAAGATTAAAAAGTTGGTCAATGAAAACATTATTATTTTGAAAGATTCTTGGGATTTTTTGAGAAAAATTGATCATTCTATGCACAGTGACGCAATAGGTTTTGGTACCTGTGATGTGGTGGATTTGTTCACATCTATTCCACATAAACTAGGACTAATGTGGTTTGAAGAGATGTTACTCACACGTAAAGACATTTCCCATAATGACTTTAGAACTATACTTGTTCTCATGGAAATTGTTCTGAAGAACAACTTTTTATTTTTTGAAGGAGAATATTACAGACAGGTCAGGGGTGTGGCAATGGGAGCACATTGTGCACCTACGTACGCCAACATCATTATGGCATTTTGGGAAAACAAATTTATTCTAACTTCAGTGTATAGTAACAGATGGACATTGTACTGTAGATTTCTCGATGATTTATGTTTTTTGTGGAAAGGCACCAAAGAAGAGTTTGATCTATTTGTGGATTACATCAATGAATCCACAAATTTTCTCAAATTTACCAAGACCTTTAATGAACATGAGGTTAACTACTTGGATGTCAACATTATGAAATTAGAGAAGAATTTCGCTTCTAGAGTACATAGGAAAAACACTTTTTCAAACACATACTTACACTACACTAGTTCTCACCCCTTATACCAAAAGAAAAGTGTTTTGAAAGGACAGATGGTCAGAATTTGTAGAATGACCTCCGACGACAGCACCTTCATGGAAGAGTGTAGTACTCTGAGAACTATGTTCCTAGAAAGAGGGTACCCTGAGACAATGTTCGATGAGATATGTCATGAAGTTTGTCAGGGCAGGGCAGATAGATTTGCCCCGATTTTGGGTAAACCCACACAGGAGACTACTGTCCATAGGGCTGATGTTATTACAAACAATGAAATTTGTACAGGTATTTCCACTATCTATGACGGTCAGGCTGGTCTTGTCAGGAAAATCATTGATAAAGAGTGGAAAAATTTTGCAAAAGTCTTTGACTTAACTAATATTTTTGATCAAGATATTAAATACATTTACAAGAAGGGTAAAACCATTAAATGTCTTTTGAAAAGAGGTTCTAACAACAAGTTTTTTGAGAAAAGTAAGAAAAAGAAAAATGGAGTTTTCAAATGTGGGGCTTGTAGTTACTGTATGTATTTAAAAACAGGAGAATCAGTCTTTCTGAAAGCCAGGAATAAAACTTTGACAGTAAAATCTTTTGTCAATTGTAACACCAACGGTATTATTTACATTGCTCTATGTACAAAATGTGACGCTTTCTACATTGGGAAAAGTGAGAGGAAGATTAAACAAAGGATATATGAACACCTGTATGATATAAAACTTCTCGAGAAACCAACTCACTTTTCAAACACACACAAATTTGTAAGGAAGCTACTTTTGAGTTCTTTGTTTTGGAAGTTGTCCCTACTGACCCTAGAGGAGGAATGTGGGAAATGTTAGTTGAATACAGAGAACTATATTGGCAGATGGTACTAGAAGCAAATAAATATCCAGGCATTAATGATTTGATTTCCCTTAAACCAGTTTTGAAACTTAGGTCAGCTAAATTATAACACCTCCCAGTTCAAACTGGGCAGTTGAATTTTATACATTTTTATTGAGATTTTTTAACACTATTTTAACATTTTTATAATGTTTTAATATATTAAACATACCTTTGGTTTTATCAGGTTAAGTAGTTTTTGTTGTAATGCTAACTTTTACCACCAGATGGTGCTACTATATCTCTTTCTTTATGTATTAAATTATTTAATGTATTTGAGTGCATATTATCTTTTAATGTCATATTTAGTGTGTCCATGATCAGTATTTTATTTTTCAAACTTCAGTTCAACACTTTAACAACACAGATTTGATAATGATTATTTTATTTAATTTAACACATTTTAACTCAGAGTGGTTTTGTAGTTGCTATTTGTGTGGGATGTGACGTGAATGATTTTAATTAATGTATGCAAGGATTTCAGAGTGTATTGGTTTATTCAAACCAGGTACATGTATTTAAATGCTACTTTGCAGTTTCAAATTGTTTTTATGCTGAGGAAGTTGCTGACGAAACGTGGATTGTTTTAGTGAACTACGTATTGGATTGTGTTGTTTCACTGCTGCTGCCTTACTGCCTTGCTGCTCAAATAAACGCTTTCACCGACGCTGTGTACTGGGTACTTGCCTTTTGATTACTAGTCGTTTACAGTACCTTCCATTTTTTCTGTTTTTTGGTTGACAATATGGATCACTCAGCGCTTGGTGTTGCGGACTGTGAGGGCAAGAAAAAGGAGACAGGCGAGCTTCGGAAGCTCATTGGACAGCTTACTCAGCTTGTGGGGCTTCTAACACCTGTCAGCCAATCATTGGCCACTGTTGTGACTTCTTTATCCTTACCCGGGAACCAGGAAGTGCTGAGACGTTCAGCTTCGAACGAAGGAATGTCTAGACTTTTGGTAAATGCCGAAAACGCTAACAACGTGGAGCACATTTCATTTGAAGAGAACGAGCTTTCTTATTCTAATGACTGTGAGGGATTTCCTAACATTAGCTTTGATAATGCACAGACTACGCGGGTGGTGGAAACAACACGGACTAGATCAACACAACCTGATACTCGTCCTCCTACGAGTAACCCAGGTACTGAGAGATTGTTTAAAGACATTTTTAAAGTGAAATTTAATTTTGTGGACAAAAAGACTAATAAGCCTAGTGGCAGTTACTCGCAAAAGTTGGAAGATTTGCACTACTATTTAAATAAATACAAAATGTTGGAATTAGATAATGCTTATTTGAAGCATTGTCTACAAATACAAATAGTGCCTACAGGATTAAGGGTCAGTAAATATCCAAACAATGTAAATGAAGGCACTGATTTTTACAAGACCCTTATTAAAGCCTTTGATGACTGTGCTTTTAACATTATGAGGGCTATTATTTCTAACAATGAGTGTGAAATGGATAAATTGTATGCTATTATTGAGAGAGTTAGCAAGGCTGTTGTAAATGATTTAATGTTCACTATAGATGAACAGAGGGACAAATATAAAAGATTGTTTAAGGATATAGAATTAAAATGTACCGAAGTACAGAACAGGAAACATAATAAGATAGAGAGAGATGTACGTGAATACAACAGTAACACACACTACCCCAAGCCTAAATCATGGGGTAAAAGAAATTTTGACAATGAGTATATTGACATGGACAATATTCAAGAGCACGACAAAACATTACTTAATGATTTAGATAGAGACACTGATGACTTTCCTACATTACGTAGGTCAGAAAGATTAAGACATAAAGAACCAGTGGTTTACAACTCAAAAAACTACAGGGGGAAGGGGATGGCGACCCCACATACCGAGACAAGAAATCTGGTAGTAACTGATGACATTGTTAAAGATGGTTGTAAATGGACTTTTAATGATTTTAATATATTTAATTACTCTAAAATTGCACTTACAAAAACATTTTTTGATTTATTCTCCAAAGGGTTTGGTTTTATACCACAAAAAAGGACGGACATTTTTAAACTGTTAGTAGATATCAAACTATTTATAAGAAAGAAAAATCTAGAGATCTTTTTTAAAGGTAAGCATTGTAATACACCTATTGATAATTTGTCAAGGAAAAGTACGTTTAATCCTCCCCTGCATCCACAGTTGAAAAATTTTGAGCTTGTGTTGGAAAATGAATTAAGAAGTTCATTACATAGGCACACTGTGCGTTCTAATTTGAATGAGAAAGAAGTAGAAATCCTTGAGAATTTGAGTAACAACAGTGAGGTTAGAGTTATGAAACCTGACAAGGGTGGGGGGGTTGTACTGATGGACCACATTTTATATGAGAGTAAAATGTTTGAAATACTGAATGACACAGATAAATATACAAGAATTTCTAAAAATGAAATTAACATTGCATACAATAAAATTAGTATTTTACTGAATGATTTACTACTTGAAGGGTGTATAGATTTTAAGACCTACAAATATCTTCTAGTAGAAAAACCTAAAATACCATCGTTTTTTGGCATTCCGAAAGTACATAAGAACATCAACGACCCTCCACTCAGAGTTATTGTTTCCTCTGAAGGTTCAATAACAGCACCATTGGCAAAATACATAGATGTGAAGATTAAAAAGTTGGTCAATGAAAACATTATTATTTTGAAAGATTCTTGGGATTTTTTGAGAAAAATTGATCATTCTATGCACAGTGACACAATAGGTTTTGGTACCTGTGATGTGGTGGATTTGTTCACATCTATTCCACATGAACTAGGACTAATGTGGTTTGAAGAGATGTTACTCACACGTAAAGACATTTCCCATAATGACTTTAGAACTATACTTGTTCTCATGGAAATTGTTCTGAAGAACAACTTTTTATTTTTTGAAGGAGAATATTACAGACAGGTCAGGGGTGTGGCAATGGGAGCACATTGTGCACCTACGTACGCCAACATCATTATGGCATTTTGGGAAAACAAATTTATTCTAACTTCAGTGTATAGTAACAGATGGACATTGTACTGTAGATTTCTCGATGATTTATGTTTTTTGTGGAAAGGCACCAAAGAAGAGTTTGATCTATTTGTGGATTACATCAATGAATCCACAAATTTTCTCAAATTTACCAAGACCTTTAATGAACATGAGGTTAACTACTTGGATGTCAACATTATGAAATTAGAGAAGAATTTCGCTTCTAGAGTACATAGGAAAAACACTTTTTCAAACACATACTTACACTACACTAGTTCTCACCCCTTATACCAAAAGAAAAGTGTTTTGAAAGGACAGATGGTCAAAATTTGTAGAATGGCCTCCGACGACAGCACCTTCATGGAAGAGTGTAGTACTCTGAGAACTATGTTCCTAGAAAGAGGGTACCCTGAGACAATGTTCGATGAGATATGTCATGAAGTTTGTCAGGGCAGGGCAGATAGATTTGCCCCGATTTTGGGTAAACCCACACAGGAGACTACTGTCCATAGGGCTGATGTTATTACAAACAATGAATTTTGTACAGGTATTTCCACTATCTATGACGGTCAGGCTGGTCTTGTCAGGAAAATCATTGATAAAGAGTGGAAAAATTTTGCAAAAGTCTCTGACTTAACTAATATTTTTGATCAAGATATTAAATACATTTACAAGAAGGGTAAAACCATTAAATGTCTTTTGGAAAGAGGTTCTAACAACAAGTTTTTTGAGAAAAGTAAGAAAAAGAAAAATGGAGTTTTCAAATGTGGGGCTTGTAGTTACTGTATGTATTTAAAAACAGGAGAATCAGTCTTTCTGAAAGCCAGGAATAAAACTTTGACAGTAAAATCTTTTGTCAATTGTAACACCAACGGTATTATTTACATTGCTCTATGTACAAAATGTGACGCTTTCTACATTGGGAAAAGTGAGAGGAAGATTAAACAAAGGATATATGAACACCTGTATGATATAAAAACTTCTCGAGAAACCAACTCACTTTTCAAACACACACAAATTTGTAAGGAAGCTACTTTTGAGTTCTTTGTTTTGGAAGTTGTCCCTACTGACCCTAGAGGAGGAATGTGGGAAACGTTAGTTGAATACAGAGAACTATATTGGCAGATGGTACTAGAAGCAAATAAATATCCAGGCATTAATGATTTGATTTCCCTTAAACCAGTTTTGAAACTTAGGTCAGCTAAATTATAACACCTCCCAGTTCAAACTGGGCAGTTGAATTTTATACATTTTTATTGAGATTTTTTAATACTATTTTAACATTTTTATAATGTTTTAATATATTAAACATACCTTTGGTTTTTATCAGGTTAAGTAGTTTTTGTTGTAATGCTAACTTTTACCACCAGATGGTGCTACTATATCTCTTTCTTCATGTATTAAATTATTTAATGTATTTGAGTGCATATTATCTTTTAATGTCATATTTAGTGTGTCCATGATCAGTATTTTATTTTTCAAACTTCAGTTCAACACTTTAACAACACAGATTTGATAATGATTATTTTATTTAATTTAACACATTTTAACTCAGAGTGGTTTTGTAGTTGCTATTTGTGTGGGATGTGACGTGAATGATTTTAATTAATGTATGCAAGGATTTCAGAGTGTATTGGTTTATTCAAACCAGGTACATGTATTTAAATGCTACTTTGCAGTTTCAAATTGTTTTTATGCTGAGGAAGTTGCTGACGAAACGTGGATTGTTTTAGTGAACTACGTATTGGATTGTGTTGTTTCACTGCTGCTGCCTTACTGCCTTGCTGCTCAAATAAACGCTTTCACCGACGCTGTGTACTGGGTACTTGCCTTTTGATTACTAGTCGTTTACAGTACCTTCCATTTTTTCTGTTTTTTAATGTTATATATGTACTTTGTTGGTAAGATAAGCTATAACAATTATGTTCTGCATTCAGATCGGATGAATTTTCATATTCGTGGCATAGTTCTGCTGCTGGAATACAAATACAGCAATATGGGAAAAATTGTGAATTAATATTATTTTATGACAAATGGTATATGATGCAGTACTTGTGAAGTTAGGACATACCAGTATGTCCTGGAACACATGATTCAATTCCTCCACTGGCTATACAATGATCCTGACTGGCAGTATGATATGAAGCCAGAAACATTGTTATCTCTTCCAGGAGAGGCAAGGGTGGACCACCTCAGGTGACATTCCTCACCCTCTCATGTTGGTGGAGTCTGTTTGCTACACAGAGGATCACACCAGAGCAACGCTGAGGACAGGCCTCTCTGGATCTACTGTGAACACCCACAGCACTGATCATGTTTGTAAAGTTTGTCCACACTTGATTCCTCCAAACAGCATTACCCATCTGTGCAAAAAGGTTGCAGGCATGCTGGTGTAGAACCCCAATTATTATTTTATTCTCTCTGTATGAGAAATTGTCTCCCCTATTTCTGATCGACATATGGAAGACAGGATGATATGCACATCTTAGACTTTATATACAGGCACACATATTGGCACGATAATGTTAAAAACATATGTCCATTGAATTGCTTGTCTCTCATTTACAACGCATAGCTATAGAAACAATCCACAGCATTGCAAACAACTGTCATGTACAGATAATCTGAATGAACATGAAAATCATGTCTGAATACATAATGACTAACAACATCAGTACATCTACCAAACTGTTTAATAATCATGAAGAGGTCATATGTACAAAGGTGGAATTTGAACCCAAGTCAGTAGATGTTACAACAAGTAAAGGACAAACACATAACTAATGTGCCACAAACCCAGTATTATAGCAATGGTGTTGACACAGTTACATGCACATCCAAACAGAAAGAACATGTATACCTCAAGAATGCTGGATGCATCTCATAGACTACAGCAATCAGTGATACATACCATAAAATATGTTACTGTCATTATATGGTATGCAACACATACTGGCATATTTATACAGAAGCATTGAAGTAGAAAGTCAGCATACTAAAATGGACTGCTATGTGATCATGGCTACATATCAACACAATAAATGGTGAACATTCAAAGCCATCTTCATGTTGCCTCTATCAGACTGAATGTAATAACAACTACTATATTACTAAGCATTAGACATTATACATAAATTAGTCACAGAACATACAACTTATGAAATCCTAGTAAGTCATCATAAGCATATTCCGGATATTACAGGCTAGTGAGAAATAACTACGAATATACTTTAGTTCCATCTGTATCTGGAGTTCACAAGGGCTGCTTTCTTTTTATCCGTACAACTGCATATAGGTTCATAGGTTCATAGGTTAGTACTTGGCTTTAAAGCCTATTTTTCTTTTATGAGAATCAGATCCTGTACATTTTGTCTGTGAGGTAGCACTTTAACCATTATACCAACCCCTCATCCAATATGTCTTACCCCAATATAATAAACCATGAACCCATACAAGTCCAGTAGGACAGCACTGGGACACACTCTGTGGTCATGGGAACCCTATCATCTGCCTATACTGATAAGTGCTCAACAAAGCACAATCAACAACATGTTCCCAACATACTCACCCACAGCCTGTATCATTTAACAGTTGTGCCTTACCCACTCCACCCCATCCATTATGTACCACACCTGATTTCAGAAGTTTGTGCTTTCCAACACATCCTTCTCCATTTAGCCTCAACCTATGCCTTGTCTGTCTGTTTCACCTTTTCAACTCTCCCTCTATGCCTCATTCCCCCTGTCAAAAAACTTATTGTACACATAACTGCTTCCCCCATGCCATCTGCCACTGGCCCGTACAGCCTTTCCACTGTAGATGTACAGTATTTGTTTAATCTGTAGACTCACATAATCCTTTTGTGCAGAGTTACTGCTGTGAAGTAATGCTTCCCTCTCCATTAAAATAATAATAAAAAAAAAATCGTACACATATTCTGGCACCATCCCCAACTGCCGCTGGCCTGTGTACCCTTATTAGTGCTGATACAAAACACATCTGTACTCAGTAGAGCATTGTTCATAGGTTATTAGGTTCATAGGAGATTACTAGGCTAATGGCTTCAGGACCTTTACAAGCCTAGCCAATATAACCCAATTTTACCCAATATATGGCCCCTAGGTGCAAGAGGATAGCATGGATTTGCACCAGTGCATTGAGTATCTTACAGATTGCCCCTGTCCATAAGGACATAGGCACTACCCCAGGTATGAATTTGTGATTCCCCATCCATTTATCCAAACTGCCTTTGAAGAGAGCCAGGAACGGGCTCTACTTAATGTGAATAGAAAGCCAATTCCAAAAAAGGAGCAAGTTCTGAGACACATATCAGTCTCTCCACCGTGTTTTGTTTTAGTCACTGACAAAGTTTAGATCCCTAGATCAGGTGACCTTTCCGCTCTTTGACTTGCGGATATGCAGCAGCTCCATCAGGTCTGGATTTGTGATTGTCTTGTAGGTCAGGCATAGGTCACCTCTTAATAATCGGTAGGAGACAGTGTAAAGGGATACGGCTTTTAGTCTATCTGCATAGTTCATGTTCTTACACCCTGTATTTTCTTTGTGAGGAACATCTGAGGTCACTGCAGCTGCTGTAAGGGCCTAGTCAAGTATATGCCAAATGGCACACTGTACTTGATTATTGGTCTAATGAGGGCTGAGTACAGCAGGACTATGACTTACTTGGATCTGGATACCATACCTTTACTTATACGTTATGCCACATAAAAAGATTTCCTCACTACAATGGACACATTGCTGTCAAAGTTCAGACTGGCAAATATCTATCTGTGTACCTAGATATCTCACCTCTGAGTCCACTCTAAGGGGCATGCAACTGATCTTGTAATTTGCAGGGGTATTTGACATCCCAAAGGGTATGATAATGCATGTTTTATGTTTAGTTTTAGGCCTTGGTTCTGGCACCAATCATTTGTCTGATCTAGACCCTCCTGGAGGATATCTATATCATTAGCTGATTCAATGACTGCCCCCAACTTGCAGTTGGCAAACCTTGTCATCCAGAGGCCTCCCACATTTGTCTTGACTTCAGAGAAGTACCTTCTTCAAAGGAGTGGTCACAGTACTGCACACTGTGGCACACCACAAGGAACTAGCCTCTTGCTGGATTTGGATTCACCCACTTTAACCACATGTGTTCTGTCCATGAACCAATTGGCTATCCATCAGGTTACATAGAGATTCATGTCCAGTTTTGTGAGTTTGGTTGCAATATCTGAGTGGAGAATTGTGTCAGATGCCTTGGCCAGATCAAGGTAGGTAGTATGCACTGTTTTATCCTCATCCATGGCCTTAGTGACTTTTTTAAAGAGATCCAACAAATTCAGTACTCATGACCTACCTTTGACAAAGCCGAATTGGGTCAGGTCCAGTGTTTGGAGGTCTCCTATGACATTATTTATCTGGTCCATGATTATTCTTTCCATGGCCTTACATATAATACGTGTCAAACTTATGCGTCTGTAATTTCCTGGGTGAGTAGATCTTCCCCCTTTATCTTGAGGGATGACTGTTTCTGTCCTCCATTCTACTGGGGCAAAACCAGTCTGGAGGCTGTGGTTGAATAGAAATCCTAATGGGCCTGATTAGTCCTGATTTAAGCTCTTTAAGATGTAACCTGGTATATTGTCAGGCCCCACTGAAGCTGTGGTTTTAGGTTTAGAGAGCACAGTGGCTACCTGTTCTTTGGTGATAACTGGCAGTGGAGTAGTGGAAGATATTTTCTGGTTGAGAACTGGAGGTGATGGGGAGGTGAAATTTGAGTTGAATTTGTCAGCCAACAGATTTTCTATGTCTTCCGGCTGAGTATAGGTGATGCCATCTACAACGAATTCCGCACATTGTTGCGTGTTGCCCTTAAGACTACAGAGAAAACTGAAAAATGCATTATGGTTATCCTTAGCTTTGGTGGCTATTTTTACCTCAAAGTATGCTTTCAGATACTTGACTAGTACCCTGATTTACTTGTTTAAACTAATGAGGGACTTATTTATCCATTGGGCACATTCCCTCTTACTTCTGAACAGGATTTTCTTTCTTTTGTTGTACAACCTATTAAAACTAGGTGTCCACCAATGTGGCTTGTTTTTGCGATTTGACCTGGGTTATTTTGGTCTGGTACTGTTGTTTTTATGTGGTTGTTTATATGGACATACAGGACTTTTGTGTATCCCTCTGCCATATTTGTGAGTACCAGATCTAGGCTATTTGTTCCCTAGTGGGAGTGCAGACTAACTGCTCCAAGGCATTTGAATTTACAAAGTCAAGAAATCTTTGGGCCTGCATGCTACTGGTCATGCATGCCTCCCAATTAATGGAGGGGTAGTTAAAATCACCCATGCATATGGTATCGGACTGGATAGTGAGTAATTCTAGTAACTTTGGGTATGATATATGGGTTTCCTGGTTCATAGAGGGGGACCATAGCTAGCAAGAATATGGTAATGGATTTTTCCCATGGTTAGTTGTACATGGAGTAACTCAGGCAAGTCATATTGCTTGACCAGCCTTGAGGTGTTCTTTTTTTTCCAAACATCTTTATTACATTTTCACATACGACAAAGGCAATCTTATATTTATATAAATGAAAAACATACAAAATGAAACCACTTTATTTGCAGTTTACATCACAGACACCATTGAAACAACTGTAATTGCAAACATATATCACTTATAAACCACCCAGTCATTGTCAGTTAAGTATTATATGGCTCATTCAAATCCTGCCTATTAAACCTCATTCCTGCTCTGCATATGTTGTTCCCACAATTCCCATTGTTTCTTATGTAGTTTGCTCTTTCCCTTTTCTAAAGATCCCAATTCCAGTTATTTTATCTCTGTTACTATATTCACTGCTTCTAGTAAAGTTGGTCTAGACTTTGATTTCCATTTTCTAGTAATTCCTTTTTTGGCAACCACCATAATTAGACTCAACAAGGCATTACTATTTCTAGGCAATTCTGATTCAGTAGCATAACTAAAAAAAAAATCATCTCCCCAGTCTGTCCAATCTGCTTACCCAGCATTTCCAACAGAGTGGAGTCTGCCAGCTCTTTACACTCACAAAAAATATGTTCCCAGCTACCTCTTTCTTGCCTGTCACACCTCCAACATTTGCCATCCACCTGAAGAAAAATTCTTTGGAGTCTACTTTGGGTATAAAAATACCTGTGTAAACATTTCCAGGCAAAGATCCTAAATCGTGTTGACTTTGTTCCATATTTGGGAGATATGCATATATCCCCATTGTCTCTTTGTGATTTGCTTATCCAGTCTCTCTTTCCAATCCTTTCTAAGCTCCTCTGATTGATTCTTATAATTATCATGCAATATTTTATATGCTTTACTAATTATTCCTTTTTTAACTGCAGCTTCTGTTCTAGATTCTATTAAAAACTTTACAAGTGCTGGTCTTTCATTTAGGAGCCCCCTGTTTCTTTCTCTTTGCCTATACACTGATATAAATCCTCAATAGGGAAGGCAATCTCTAACCTTCAGTCCAAATAAATTATTGGCCTCTTCCTATTCTGTTACATTTCTCTTTACAGTTATTTGATCTAAATACCTTGGTTCCTTTGCCAGTTTTCTTCAATAAATTTCAGCCCCCCCTTGCCTATTATCTGTATCCCTGACTACAGTCATTCCTATTGACAAAATCACTTTCCTCCATTCTCATGCTGAATTGGTTCTTAGAATCCTCCCTGCTATTTTATGAATATAATGCTCTGCATGATTTTGGTTGTTCTCCTTAAGAGTCTGCATCCACAATCCCAATCTCACCTTATTTCTTGAGCTTCCTCCCTGTGTCAACATCATTCCTTTCCACTTTGAATTGTAGTTTTCTGCCTATGCTATGTATAAAAGCTATAACTGTGTTGCTCTAAAATACCCCCTCAAAAGGTGTTCTTATCCTTTAAGTAGATAGATACACATACACCTTTAGCTCTTTCATGTTCAGTGGGAAAGGCATTATAGCCATGCACTGCTGGAGTGCTTTCCATGGCTTTAAACCATGTTTCAGTAACTGAACAGATGTCAGCATTCTCAAGGGTTAGGTAAGATTCCAAAGAGTGCAGTTTCTTGTTCAGGCTCCTAGCATTGAACAGTAACACCTTTAGCTTGTCCTGAGTAGCTTTTGTTATGTTGTAAGGTTTATCTATTTGGCAATGCTTGAAAAAGGCACTATGGGGTGCATAATGTTCTGGGCAATATCTGAAAGCCTGGACGTGACAGGAAAAGACCATTCCTGGCAAAGCAGCATGGCCTACAAACCATGTCATCCCAGGGGGACAAGTATTGGACCCCATTGGAATAACATCAATAGTTAAGTCAATTGTTAAAGTTGATCATTTTCTGCTGGTATTATGGCATCATCCTTGGAGATGGTTGAATACTGTTCAGTGCTATGCTCATACCTGCCTGTGACACATATTGTTAGAGATCAATCATGTCTCTTTTCATATAGTCCATGAAGGTATGTCTCAGGCCACTCACACTCACATGGACTATGACTGAGTCATACTGATACTTAGGGGCAAGTGACCTGAGTGTTTGTGTGATCTAGTGAATCCTGGCACCTGGCAGGCAACTAACTGTAACCTTCGAAGAAAAAGAGATGGACGACTATCCTGAAGTCCTCAGGGACTGCAAAACAGATCACCAGTCGCAAAGGTAAAAATGGAAGATAATTTATTGTTTAAGCTTCACACAAGCTTTTCGTCAGTTCAATATACACCAACTTCATCAGAAAACCAAAACGGAAACAATGTCACAAAATAACTTCCCCTTTTATATACTCCTTACTTCCCAATTAAAGACCTAACAAATAAAAAAAGAATAAATAATCAAATACACTCTGATCCTACTGTTGCTCTAATTACACCTGAACCAAGTAAAACATTTGAATTCAACAAATTAAATAACTTGGATACAGTGCGGAAAATACTGATGCTTTTTTGAAAAAAGGTACTTTTTTAGAAATAGTTAATAAACAGTATAATCCAAGAACAACTCTTTGATATTGTGTCTTCCTAAAATATATATGATTTCTATAGATCAAAATCCAAAGAAAATGTAAAATATGTATAATTATAATGGAGAAAATGTAACTATTAAAATTACCTTACAAGAGGTGGAAATCATTACCTTCTGAACTGGAATAAATCACATACATGATGCAAAAATCAAATTTATAAAATATATATAATATTATACAGTTTTTAACAAACTGATCTAACATTAAAACATTCAAAAATTTTGAACACCTAAAATTCGACTACCCTCAAAATTACCACTAGAGAAAAATTACAAAACCTCAAGTCATTCAAAACAAATCCACGCTAAAGGTTTGATGTTGAAATTCACAAACCATATTAATAAATGACTCGAATGGGTTACTTATACTATGCCTACCTATCCTGATGTTATGTTTACAATAAGGAACTCCAAAAGACAGAATACTTCATCTATTTAAACTCTTGAGTTTCAACAAACATGCTATATATAATCTGCTATTGATGCCTGGATAATGGCAGGCATCCAATTTCAGTTGCCAAATCAATTCCCTGCCCTCGGGGATAAGGGAATCTGCTCTTCCCCTGCCATCCGACTGGACTTGATCAATGGCTGCAAATGAAAATGTATGTAAAGGGTTTTCTGTAACATGCTTTGCTAAAGCGTTCTCCAATTTTCCTTTCCTAATAGCGTACAAATGTACATAAATACGGTCTTGTAGTTTTCTGTCAGTTTTACCGACATAGAAAACTGGACAGTGAGAACACTTAGCCAAGTAAACAACTCACAAACTAGAATGGAAAATCATTTACATACATTTTCATTCCTCTAATAAATGATAACTCAACAGTGGAATTGTGTAATGGTATGATTAATAATACCACTGAAATGAGTGAGTCAATATTTTTTATAACTACATACACCTTTGATGGCAATCATATAGTTAACATTATACAAAACAATTGGAGATTGTTGAAATTAGATAATGATGTATAGCAGAAATTACATAAAGCTCCGAAAAATGTGCTTAGGAAAGGAAGATCATTTAAAGAGTTGTTGGAAATGGGAGGTTGTTGTGCTGTTGAGACGGGTAATATGAGTAGAATCAAGGGTAACTTTAAGTGTGGTAGATGTAATGTATGTCAGTACATTTTGGTTAATGGTCCGAAAATTGTTGTAGCGGATGTGCCCATTAGTATATATGGACATTTTGATTGTTTTACCAAAAATGTTGTTTATTTAGCTAAATGTGTCCATTGTTCAGCCTTTTATGTTGGAAAAACTTGTAGAGCATTTAGGGAGAGAATTAGTGAGCACATTTTAGATATAAAACACATGAGGAATACCAACACTTTAGTTAGACACATTGATCAGCATTCTGGGCAAAAATTTAAGTTCTGCATAATACAGCACATTAAAAAGGACAGTCAGGGTGCTGTTTTGGATGTGCACCTGGATGTATGTGAGATGAAGTGGCAGTTGAGACTGGATGCCACAGTGTTCCCAGGCATCAATGACAACATTAGTTTAATTCCCATTTTAAAATTGAAACATATTATGGGATGATGATTTGTATTGAAAATATTTGAGTTAGTGAATTTTCTTGTTGAAAATGTTTTTTAAATTTTGTATTAATTTTACATTTGTTTATTATAGTGTGAGTATATTATGTTAAGTATATAATATATTGATGTTTTTTTAAAAATAATTTTAAAATTATTTTTTTCAACTTTTCAGTTTATTATATGTGTTTCAAACATTTTAAATGTTTATGTATTAAATAGGACTACAGATGCAAAGTTTTTATATACTTATATATATATATATATATATATATATATATATTTACTTGTAGTAGTATGTTTACATCGCAAAATTCCAGTATTTTCAAGGACAAGTTTATTAACTCATTTAAATGCATTGAATAATTAACGAGTATGTTAAGTGAATGTAATTAATATAGCAATAACCCACGCCTGGGTGTGGGTAATGCAGGATTTACCCATGGTTGGCGTGGTTTGGTCGCCCTCGGGACCAAAGACAACCGTGGGTAAATCCCACATTACCCACACCCAGAAGTGGGTTATTGCTATTATACTATGACATTATTTAAGAAAAGAAATGATTACTTTTCTTAAATAATGGCATTGTGTAATGCCTCTTTGCTGCCCTTCCGCAGCTGTCTGGTATCCACGGCAGTTCTGATGTACTGCGCATGCCTACGCAGTACATCAGAGCTGTGGCCAAAAGCAACGGAGAAAGCAAGATCTCCATTGCTTTTTACTGTTTCGCTATGTTAAATGGGTTTAACATAGCGAGACAGCTTTAAAATAAGCAATGGAGATGTCCGTTGCTTATTTTAAAGCTGTCTTACTATGTTAAACCCATTTAACATAGCGAAACAGTAAAAAGCAATGGAGATCTTGCTTTCTCCGTTGCTTTTAAAACCTGTCTAAGCTATGTTAAATGGGTTTAACATAGCGAGACTTTAAAATAAGCAACGGAGATCTCCGTTGCTTATTTTAAAGCTGTCTCGCTATGTTAAACCCATTTAACATAGCGAGACAGGTTTAAAAAAAAGCAACGGAGAAAGCAAGATCTCCGTTGCTTTTTACACACTGTGTCGCTATGTTAAACTCCTTTAACATAGCGAGACAGTGTTTTTAAAAAGACTTATACTAATGGAAAAAGTCAGGGCGACCGGACCTTTTTCCATTAGTATAAGTCGATTTACAACGTGCACGCTGGCCAATCAGCGTGCACGTTTTGGAATATTAATGGGGGGGTCATGGTATAATGAGAGAGTATACATGGTTATAGGTGTGTTCATGGATTGTTTGTTCTGAAGAAGTCTGTTCATTAAAGACGAAACCTAGGTAAACTGATGTCGTATTTTTTGTGGTTGGTGCAAGCTTGTAGTTCAAGTATCGGGTCTGACCAGTGGTTCTTCTTTGTGGTTTTAATATTTGTTATCTCATCCACATTTATTTCTACAATAAGTGCTCCTAACATAGTTAAAACTTCAGGTTCAAATGTGTATTCTTTGGACTTTCGGACACGTTAATGTTTATGCCAAACTACTCAGAATACATATGCAAGGTTAGTGTAATAGTCATTGATTTATTGTGAATAACAGCGATGTGTACATAAATTTAAGTTCAGTGTTGTCTTAGGAGTTATCAACAAAATGTTTTGGATAACTTGAGTTTGTATGATTTTTGTTGTCCCAACCTAAATGGCAGACATATGTGTTTAACTGTCCAATTGATTTTAACTTAAATACTTCACATGTAAGTAGTTTGTACTGTTATTGCTGTTTGTATAGTAGCGACTGGCAGTGGTTTTCTGTGAATACAATATGTTACATAGCTTGCCTGTTCTGTTATGTAATGGT
This sequence comes from Protopterus annectens, assembly GCF_019279795.1. Lineage (NCBI taxonomy): Eukaryota > Metazoa > Chordata > Ceratodontiformes > Protopteridae > Protopterus > Protopterus annectens. The sequence goes on from NC_056731.1 coordinate 686,331,429, forward strand.
TGTCTGCTGTCTGAATATTCTTAATGCTGTTGGTAGACATTTACTGGCATGTACTTGAGTTCCACTTCTCTTGCAATGCCATATAGCTACAGTGTAATTGCTTGTTACATACAAAATTACATACTATTTCCATCCAATGTTGTGCCTCAAGCCACTTATGCTTTTCTGGTATGTCAGATGTTTTATGTAGTATAATCATGGTCATCATTTCATTGTTTTAACTGTGCAGGTACATATATAAACATAATATCAACACAGGTAAGGACAGTGATACGTTTGTTGAGAGACAGTTATATGTGTGTGTGTGTGTATGTGTGTGTGTGTGTGTGTGTGTGTGTGTGTGTGTGTGTGTATGTGTGTGTGTGTGTGTGCATGTGTGTGTGTGTATATCTGTGTGTCATTCACATAAATTCTTGTTGTCACATGTTGTCCCTTTGCTCATCACTGTGCAGTTGCTCTAAGATTTTCAATTCCATGCCAATTATATGATGTTGTCATGTCACCTGTTAAACATGTTGTATTGCTCATCGCATTTGCATTTACCTTTTAAGTGTACCATTATTTTTTCCTTTTACAATATATTTTGAAAACACATATGTTACTCAATGGATGTCAACATGGAGCATTCCTTGCAGAAAACAATCTGCTATAGCAGAAATAAAATGCCATATTGACACCTCAACATAAATGTGTGAGGCACATATTGAGCAATGAATACTGGATGCTATTACCAAGGGATTTCTCTAAGATCCTGTGATTGGAATGATATAGTAATTGGGTTACATTAGTAGGTATATTCCCCAGTGTTATGGAGATTAATCACAATTACTTTTTACTTATACTGTACCAAGTTTTTTTGAAATGAAGCACCATGTCAGTGTTGCATACCAGAGTGGCATGTTATGATACATATGTTTGTGTGCTGCGCATATGTCTGTTTTGCATGCATGCAGATAGCTGATATGTCAATAAAAAACAAAAAAACAAAAAACAAAAAAAACAAGTAATAACACTTTTGTCTGATAAAATGTGGATGTAACACCATGTTCTGCACTATGACATATTAATAATGTATGATGGGCATACTGGCCTATACATGCTCGTATATTCATATAATAAATAAATGGATAATAAGACTTTGAGAATGTTGCATAATCATGACACTACACTTGTTATTATCACAACTTTGTGGCTTTTGTTATACAAATGTATAAATAATCCTTATGGACCATCTGTGGGATTCAATAAACTCTGTGTAGGCTTCGCACAGCACCTACATGCATTTTATGCATTTGCACAGTGATGCATGGCATGCAGCAGTGCACAATGTAATGAGGGATGCCATGCCTAAGCTATGTTTTGCAGTTCATAACACTGCTGCTGACTGCAAAATCTCATAAGTGATTACAGATAGCAGTTCCGTGTAAGGAAGAGCACCTACAGTGTGCGGATTTGCGAACAATGTCACAATTATCACCAGGTGTTTTACATACAGCTGTCATTCTGTTAGTGCAACACACCTGCACAGAGGCCAGCTTAATGAGAGGACAAATAACAAGTAATAAGGACATATTTGACATAAATGTCACATAAGGATATGTTAGAATGTAACATAACCTCTTAGAGCAACAAATGTGGACAAAGCCATAATAATGGAGAATAAAGAGCCAGAAATAGGGATAGAATTTTAATAATGCACTGACAAACTTAGGAGGTGGATAGAATATATATGTTGTACATAATCATGAATTTCTGAAGAGCATGAAGTGTGAAAATGAAATGTCAGTCTTTAGTTTCTGACTGCACTCTGCAATGATATGCCAATGATTTGCCAGGAAAAAAATGTTATGAGGAAAATATCATAAATATGAGACAAACCTGGACATTCTGCACATATCAGGACAGTTGAGAGGTATGCACTCAAATGTATGTAATATTGAGGCACATCAGTCCAGAGATCATCCCAGTGATATGCCAGGAAACCACATATTTGTTAAGGAAAACATCTGGGCATGTTAAGAATATCTGGACAGTTGATAGGTATGAATGTGACATATATGGTCCAAACACAGTACAGGACATTGCACCTACAGTGCAGAGTATTGTGATATCCCATTCCTGGCATTCTGTACTGAAGCTGTGTTAATGATCTGTAACAGAACATGGGACTACCATGTAAAATGAACACCCAGTGGAAGTGTGTGTATTGAATAGAGACACCCAGATGAATTGTAGAAATGAACACAGGGAAAGAGTTTAGGTGAAACTCCTGCATGTACAGCAGAGGATGGCATGTCAATGGAAGATAGCTGAAGCAGCAAAATCAAGCACATTTCTATATGGTACAGTATGGACTGTACATTGAAAATGTTTTTTCTGTGACTGCCACACAAGGTGACATAACAATCAGGAAGATATCTGTGTGAGATAAGCATCCTTTCATGAATAATGCAGAGGACATCTTCTGGGATCCGACACACAATTTTGGTAGGGTGCGTACTGAGAATCTGTGCAAAACAATATCCCTGAATACAGGGGCACCCTTAGATCAACTGTTGCCCTAGGCAAAAGGGATCCACGGTGCCCCCCACCACACTACCCGGTGCCCCCATGCTGGCCTACCTACACCAAATAAATACTGGAAAAATGCCCCTGCTAGAATGGCACCCTAGGTGGCCACTGAGTTGGCCTATGCCTAAGGCCAGCTATGCCTGAATATGAGTGCATTTTCAGCAGAGTTCTCCAGCAAGGTGGTCACAGGTAAAGGATAATGGCAAACATTAAAGGATCAACTACAATCATGGACAATATCAGAATAATACCGCCACTAGTCCTATGCCTCTGACGTAACATATGTGATATGGAATGATAACAGATGAGCCTGCACACACACACACACACACACACACACACACACACACACACACACACACACACACACACACACACACTATGATACATTCACACTCGATGAGGGTAACCAAGCACACTGTCCTTTTACTGTAATGTCTGCAGGAGGTGATAGGATGGACACTGCTCTTCCTGTATGTGACAGCATGATCAATAGAGGTTACTTGCCTTGTATGCATGGCATATATCTTTGGCACAGTGCACACTGTCACAAATGATATAGATGCCATTAATGTTGTCAAACATCTACGTATGCAGTGTGTGCATAAGGTGAACAGGTAGCACACATGCATCTTGTGTAACAACTCTCTAAGGCCAAGAACACTGCATCAATGGGCCCAGACAATATCCCAGGCTGACATCTAAAGAGCATGAAACATCACCTATCAAGCCCACTGGAATTGTAATTTAACTATAGCCTCCAAACAGGCTTTATGCCTCATGAATGGAGAACAGCAACAGTCATCCCTCTGCAAAAAGGTGGCCCATCCACAGACACTGGAAGTACAGACCCATAAGTCTCACAGGTCTTATATGTAAAGCCATGGGAATAATTATCATGGAAATGATCAATAGTGATATAGTAAATTCCATACACTAGACCCACCATAGTTTGGTTTCATCAAGGGCAAGACACGCCTACTCAACCTGGTGGGCTTCTTTGAGAAGGTCACCAAAGTGATGGATGATGGCAAAATGGTTCACACTGGCTACCTTCACCTGGCCAAGGCATTTGACACAATACCCCACTCAGGCGTTGATGAAAAACTCAGGAGGTTAGGTAAAAATACTTATATCACCCAGTGGATAACCAACTACCTCACAGACGGGACCCATGAAATTAGAATTGGGGAGTCCATCTCTACAAAGAGGTCAGTCACAATTGGAGTCCCTCAGGGATATGTCCTTGGATGACTCCTTTTTGTCACTTACTTCTCTGAAGTCAAAGCCAATATCAATGGTTTCTGTCTGACTACATTTTAAGATAATTGCAAATTAGGAACTGTCATTGACTCCCATACTGACACAGATGTTCTCCAGGAAGGGCTGTCACACAAACAACTGGTGTCAGAGCCATGGACTAAAACTAAATGACAAGAAATGAAGAATAGTATCCATCAGGAAATCATCAACCCTGGTAACTATCATATTGACAACATACCCCATAGAGTTGACCCAGTAGTTATGGACATACATAAATAGTTATCTACCCTTTGACCATCTTGTGTCTAGAGTAGTGAGGAAATTATTCTATGTTGTGCAACTTATAAACAAAGGTATGGCATCTAGGTCCAAGGAAGTCATTGTTCCATTGTATTCCCCATTCATTAGACCTATGATTGAGTACAATGCCTCCTTTGGTATGTACTTAACCAAGCATATCCAACAACTGGAATGTCCATCAAAGTTCCTCACTAAAAAAAAACAGGGTATAAGTAAAATGCCCTATGCAGACTGCATCAAGGCCCTGTCCCTGTATTCTGTCTCCTACAAGCTTTTGAGAGGAGATCTATGCCTGGCATACAGGGCATTGTCAGACCCTACTCTGATGGACTTCCTGCATATCCACAAAACAAACTGCACCGCAATTACCTGTTATAAAGACTTAAACATTGCCTGTGATATAAATAGGACCTTCTTGAGAGACAGGTATGTATCCAGGAGACTTCCCCATCCCTGGAACAGGATCCCCATCGATGTGAAGCAGAGTTTTTCCCTAACCCAATTCAAGTGCAACTTGAACAATTGGATGGGGAACAGGAAATGCATCCATGGTTTGGCACTGCCTCTAATGGACAAAGACAGCCTGTAAATGGTTCATCTCCCAGGCCCCTACTTACAGTTAACAAGGGTATCAGAACTTGTCAGAGATTTTGGAAGCATGACTCAGCTTGTGGTCATTAGCCAAGAAAACACTTATGAACCTATTGTTGTTCCACACCATCAAACATTCATGTATATCCCCCAGAAAGAATACCTACAATAGGTATGGCCAATGAGCTGCGTGACAGTGCACTGTGACAAAGGTGGTACACTTCAGTTACACATCACTGGAAGTTATGCAGGAAGGTACATGAAGAAGGGTGCATTGTACAGAGTTATTGGTGTGACCATGAACTTATTATGGCCTCTGATGCACATGTCCTTCACATACCCAGTACTTGTGTTATGTTCAAGAGACTAGTCAGCCTGTGACCACATGCTGGTGGATGTGCCAGTTACTGTCTACCCCAGAGCACAGGTCACATACCTATAGGCTTGATTATAGGGTATGATGTCCACATTATACTTGGGTGGTGTGTCTGTTTCCTGATTCAACAAATCCCTCCATGTATCTTGTCTATGCAGGTGTTGTCATGCCTGTGGCAGCAGTCTCTAGTGTGTGCTGATACTGCCTGTATTATACTACTATCACAGTTGGAGTCAATGATGGCACACAAGCTGTAGTCCATCAGGCAGCTGTTTGGACAAAGCATGTGTATGTCATCTGTGATGTCCATCACTGAATTAATGGGCAGGAAAGGGCCTAGCTGACACCCCTGATGTATCATCCTAATCACTGGACCTGAGATATAAATCCCACATCACACATTTCAACATAGTATGTATGTCATACACTGGTCTACGCATTTGGTGATATAGCTGTTTATGGTCACATTTGACAGTGTTGATTGAATATCTCAGTGTGGATTTGTGTCAAATGCCTTGACCTGGTCATGCTCCACATGATGTTACTGTTGTCATCACGGATGCCCTTGATGACCTCTTTGAAGACATCTATCAGATGTAACAGACCTGATGTAGCAATAATAACTCACACAGGTCTGTTGCACACACCTGGAATATTACTAGTATACATGTAGATGAGGTCCATGATGACATGTTGGTCTACATCACAGTCAAGGAGAGTCAGGATGTCTCTGTATATGCATGCTTCAGGTGTTGTCCTCCCAACTCAGATAGATGCATGTTGATGTGCACATTTGTATGGGAGCATAGGCCATGTGGAGGGTGTGTTGAAATGTATATTCAATTGTATTAGAAAGGTAAAATATAAAACACAAAAATTCCACCAGCAGACAAACCACACTAGTAACCAGAAGCCAAAAGTGAGTGCAGAAAAAAAAGCACCAGGGTGGAAATATAGCAGTCACAGTTCAAAATATCCAGAGGTAAACTAGGCAACAAACAGCAGGCAACAGGTAAAATAAATCCAAATTTTAATGCATATACAAACTGGTAAGAGCTTTCACTATAGAATCATAGCTTCTTCAGACATTAATAAAGTAGCATCTTCACTGAACATTTATATCACAATGTCATAATGCCCAAACCAATTAGAAGCTAAAACTAATAAAACAATTAAATAGTTAAAGCTGAACTCACTGAAGAAGTAAACCCAGCAAAAGGAGATAAACATTACTTTTCTCTTCTCCTTCTGGCTTTTAAAACAGGTTTCAAGGGTACAAATTCATTTAAGCCTATCCCCATATGAGAAGGTAGTTTGGTTATCCATCTTGCTTCACATCTCTCTGTTTCATTTTCAATGTTGCCTATCCCTAGCATTCTCACATATAACATCTAACACAATAAAAGGAAACCTATGTGTATTTCCTTGCATCTGAACATGTTTAGCTAAGGTATTGACAGTGTTACCTTTATTTATACAATATATATGGTCCCTAATGAGTTCACAAAACTGACGGTAAGTGACTATGTGGCAGCAGGTGTTACTGCAGTGATACATTGGGGCCATTTGGGGCCAGATGGTACTGATTTCAAATGCAGCTGTATCTAATACTTTTAACTACTTTTGCTTCACAGCTGGTGCTCGCTGGTGCGTGATATGCACCATTGCACAATAAAATATTAAAGAAAAGAAATGGGAAAGATAGAACAGTAGTGAAATGAGGATGCTGAAGTGTGACAGTTGGTATTGAGTCACTGAAATACACCTGCTACTTAACTGACATAATGGCAGCAAGTATTAATGCAGTTAATGCAGTACTACATTTCTTTTTGGGGGCAGATGGTACTGGGTTCAAATACAACTGAATCTAACACTTCTAAGTATTTTTGCATTACCATTGCTACCCGTTATTGTGAGATGCACACCATCACACAATAATACATTAAAGAAAAGAAATGGGGATGATATGACAGTGGTGAAATGAGGAGCAAGCAGAGAGAAGAACAAATGGAAAGCAATACAGGAATGTGAGGAGGGATGTAGGAAAGAGCCATATCTATCTATTTCTTCAACAGTAAAAACTGATAATATATGCAGAATAGTAGATGAATTTGTGCTGTCTCCTACAGAGAGAGAGGGATGACAATAACACAATCATGGTGTATAGCCAATTGGACTGAATCCAGACAAATGGAGAGCTATGTATGGAATGATTTTTTTTTTTTGCGAGAGCGAGAGGAAGGCAGATAGGTATGTCTTGCTCTGGTAAGTTGGGTAGGTAAGGAAGCAATTGCAGACAGACAAGACAAGACACAGGGGTGGTAATGGACACAAGACATCAGTGGACACTATGGATGGGGTGAGGGTGGGGACATCCAGGACCCATGGACATCAAGCTGGTTGACAGTGAGAACTGAGTCCTCACCCACAAGACTGTCACCACTGTCTCCTCACTCTGCTACTGGCTGGAACACTTGATGTCTCCTTCACCTCCTCCTGTTTTATGTAAAATGAGGGAGAGTAGCCCCTCTATCTGGTGTACACATGCACCATCCCTAGCAGTTCACCACAGGTGATTAACCATCCCTGCCACTGCTCCCGGAGGGCACCACTGGCCAATCCTCCAGGGCAGAAGTACCTGAAGAGGCAGGTAGTACAGGGGCAGCAGAGGTGGTGCTGCCAGGTTGGATATCAGACATGTTGGGCAATGGTGTTGGGGCCAGTCATGTGGTGGCAGGTAGATCCTGTGGGACAGCCCTACCGCACTGTGTTGTGGAGCATTTCTTGATGTGGTACACATGGATGATATGGACACATTTTAATGACACGCAACAAAATAAAAATAGCAAGAAAAGTGGGCACAAGCAGAGCTGGGGATCACAATGATGTTAAAAATCTGTTCTTTTTCCATAAGCTGCTGTAGTGCAATGAAAACTTTTATTAAGCAAGATACAACACAATCAGATAAGTGTTTTTGTCTCTGGTGATTTAGGGACTTCTTTAGACCAGGACAGGGTCTGAAGAAGTCTCTGAATCAGCAGAGACAAAAGCTCTTACCTGATTGTGTTCTATCTTGCTTAATAAAAGTTTTCATGTACTACAGCGGCTTGTGGGAAAAGAACAGATTTTTTACATCATTGTGATCCCCAGCTCTGCTTGTGCCCACTTTTCTTGCTATTTTTGTGACTTATCTGTTGTTTTGGATACATAATAAAATAACACAACAACAACAAAAACACAGAGAGAAGGGTTGGGGTGAGAGAAAAAAAGAGATAAGATTACTACCTTAATATGTAGCATACCATGCATTAATACAATTATTTGAGTCTGTTATCTTAACCTTTACTCTTAAGACTACCACCTCATAACAGGTATCTTATTAATTTTAAGACTACTAGCTCCTGAAGGACACATAATATACTACAAATTGTAGCAAGTACTCCATTACATGTGCATATATTGCACATATGCGTGTTTCAGTTATCCATATTACAGTTTACAGTAAGGCATGTGTGCCACTGGTGTAGAGATTTTACTTTAAACCTTTAAGTTACACATAACTGAAGAATTAACAGTTATCGGATAGTTGGGAAGTGTGATATTTGAACCCACCACCTCTAACTAAAGTCTAATATTGTACTTTTGGTTTATGCTACAGACTAATGCATGCATACTTGCTTTAACAGTTAGAATATGCATGTTCAGTTTGATACAACTGTATAAAATGCGAAAAAAGCCATCTTTAACTTTTAATTCTACAATAACACTACTCTTCTGCTGCATACTTACCACATACCTCTCTCATCCTCACCAATCTAGTGGCATGGATCCTAACATTGCACTCCCTTTCCATTGCAGCTGTGGAAAAAACAGAACAGAATATCATTATGATTGCCAGTCTTGCCTGTATTCAGCTTTTAAGCCTTAAACGTGCCCTCTGCAGTTGATACATACACATCTGTGGGATATTAACACATGAAGAAACTAGGGTGTTAATGGTTTTAAAATCCACTGTTTTATTATGAAAATTAAGCGCTTTTGTTCCTCTTAGTGAAGCCTTCATCAGAATACAAACATAAAGTAATACAAAAAATCTCACATTTTATAGAACCAGTCAAGCACTGTCATTGGTTGACTACAAAATAATTAATTACCAAGTAACAGTAGAGAAAAAATTAACCTTACTAAAAACTGGGAGAATAATGTGCACACATTATTAACGGTGAAGTTAAAATTATTCAAGCTATTTTAAAACATTTCTGTTTGAAATAAATTTTCTCTTAAAACACAAATATTAAAAAATATATATTATATATATTAAATTGCAATAAATATGTCATAATCACATTTAAAATAATAACATTGTAAAATTGCAAAGATGGGAAGTATGAAGTTATAAAGTAAAAAAAAAAAACTTGATATCTTTACTGACATTTTATACAATACTGGTTCAACAGATACATGCTCATTAATTCCTGGTGGAAATGTGGCTGCTAGCCTGTTGCCATAAAAGTTCCTTGTTACTTAACCAGGTTCTCCAGTCTCCCCTCTGGGATTTAATTTGAATCTGCTCAAGTATACCAAACAGGACACTTTTGAAACCAACACATTCAGCAGAGTGCTTACACAGAGCATTAGCTTCTTTTTTGTTAGCGGTGTCATATAAATGCTCATATACACAAGTTTTCAGTGTTTTCTCAGTCTTGCCTACATAAAAACATGTGCAGGTTTCACATTTAGCTAAATATACTATTCTGCATGTCATACAGTTCTCTTTTTGCAAAACAACTATGGTCTTTAAAATGTTATCTGGAATAAGTGTTGGCACTTTATAATGAATGAACATTTGTTGCCGCATCCACAAGGTATGGTCACTCTCATAATGCCACTACTCATACATAATTTGTTCTTGAGTAGTCTTTTAAAGTTAGTGGCAATCTTTATCTCATTTTTTGCTGTTTTATTTAAATCTGTACCTAGTAGAGGCTTATATTTGTCCCCTCATTATTTGTATAATTCTTCAATAATTCCATCAACTATGTGTCTCAGGTATCCTCTAGCAAGAAACATGTTTTTTAATTTAAGTTCTTCCCAAAATTCTGGAAAATGATAAGTCATCCTGGCTATCCTTATGGCCTGCTCTTTAACTAAACTTTTCTTCTGTGTAAAGGGATGGCTACTTGAAAAATGAAGATAAGAGTTACAAAAAGTATTTTTACTGTATATATAAGATTTAAAACCATTCTCTGATTGAGAGACAAGGGTATCCAAATAACTAATTTAATCATTCCTTCAATTAAAAGTGAACTTAAAATAACTGGTGGTGATATTTAAGTGGTCCACAAAAAAGTGCCACATCTTCACTTGTACCCTCCCACAATAGAAAAATGTCATGCAGAAAGCATAGATACAACTGGATATTCTTAGAATATTCTCTGTTGAACACAAACTAATGCTCCCATCCCATGCTGAACTTATGCAAATCAAATGGGACAGGAATAACGTGGGCCAGAGTTCTCAACCTAGTCTGTGACATAAACAGAACATGCAGTGGAGACAGATATATCCCCCAGCGACTCACACTCCTCTGTTATAGGCTCCCACTGCATGTGAAGCAGTGCTTCTCAATGACCCTGTTAAACACAACCTTCACTACTGATTGGGTGATTGTAAAGTCACCTCTGGGCTGTCACATATGTCCCTCAAAAACAGGCTCAGTTCTTACTGCTCAAATAATCACTCTGCTAACAATGGCCATCTAAATATGCTTAATAAGGGTGCTTGTGTTTTTACAAAGTTAGGCTTCTATTGCCTCATATATACTGACAAACGTATTCATAAAAATTACAAATAAAATGTGAGAGATGCAACTATACAATGAATCTAGAATAAATGCTCTCTCTCTCTCAGCTAATAACAAATGTGATACCAAACAGGTTGTCAGCACACAAACTTCACCTCCTCAGCAGACCAAGTGCCCAACACATAATATGGAGATGTAGTCATTAGAAGCTTACCCAAAGGGCAGAGACCTGCAAATGCAAACTTTCTGCACACACTACAGTCCCAGTGAAACCCACTACAACATAAAAACAAATGTATTAATGTGTCAGCCCTTAAGGCAAAACACCTGAAAACCAATGTCTTGATCATAGGCAAATCCACAGAGAGACACACAGATGTCCCTCTCACCAGACTGTACATGGAGCAAGTCATGGTCAGCTGCCTGTCAGGTGCCTGGATCCACAAAGTCATGCGCACACTCAAGTCTCTCAACAACAAGCACAGTTGTACCTCTGTCATACTCCATGTTGAACTTAATGAATGACTTGAAACGTACCTCACTGGATTATATGAAAAGAGATATGACTGGCTCTAAGCAGCATTCTACGTTCATCAAGGATGTTGCCTCAGTACAAACAAAAGTATTATTGACTTCAACAATTGGCTTAGCTACTGGTGTCTATCCAGTGGGGTCCAGTATTTGGTAGCCTGGGATGATAATATGGTCGACAAAGCACACTGCTTTGCCAGGGATGGTCTTCGTCTGTTACCTCTTGCCTTTTGGTTACTGGGCAAGGTACTTGCCTCCCCATAGTGGCTTTTTTATGTCATAAGATCAAAACTCCTAAAATAAAAATATCCTCAAAAGACAGACTCAAGGTTATGCTGCTTAAAGCTAGGAGTGTAAATCAGAAACTACACTGAACCAAGGCACTACTTATTTGGGAAGCTGTCAAAATTTGTGCAGTCACAGCGACCTGGTTTAGATCCACAGAGAGTACTCTGGTCATGAAAGGCTGTAATGCCTTCCACATGTTCAGACCACAAAAGGAACATGAAAGAAATAAAGGAGAAGGTGTATCAATCTTCATGCAAGGCCGATACACCTCAAGACTGGTTAAGCAGTATGGCTCCCTAGAGTTAATCTAAGTCCAACTAACTGTAGGAAAGACCCGCCCCCTCCATGTCATTATTAGCTACATGTCCGCCAACATGAACCATGAAAACCACACAATACCTTCCTGGACCTACTTGACTCAGTCATAATAGAGCCATACACCCTAAGCATGGGTGACTTTAACTATCCTCCCATCGATTGGGATATCTATATAAGCTCAAACACTATTGCACTAAGGTTTCTGCACTTTGTAAACACAAATGCTCTGGAACAGTTAGTCTGCATCCCAACAAGGGGATGGAATGTCTTTGACCTTGTTATCACCAACATGGGAGATTGCTGAACCACCCCATGTGTGAGACCCTCCATGGTAAAGTCTAACCATAAATCAATCACATTCAATGTAACAATCATACCTGAAAACCCTGGTATCCAAAAGGTTGAAAGGCTTCTCCAAAGCAAACTATAGCCTCCTAATTGATGGCATACATAGTTTTAGACCTCCTGCCACCACTACAGCAAAGATTCCTATATGGAGGTGTACACAAATGCCCTTTATAAACAGCTTTACAAGTGTATAGACTTAGCCACACCAGAACAGATCAAACTTTGCTCATGAAAAAAACTAGCCACTCTGGTGGACATCTAGCATAAACAGATTATACAACATGAGAAAGAAACTGATGTCCATGAATTAGAGGGAACAGTCTCAGCAGAAGAACACCCCCCCATAGCTTGAACAAGCAAATGAGCCATCGTGTAAAGTCCTCTAAAGCTAATTATGAAACTAAATTAGCATCCACAGCTAAGAATGATCACAAAGCATTCTTTAGCTATGTCTGTAATGTAAAAGGGAAGGCCCAGCTTTGCACCAACTTCATAGTGGGTGGTACCAGTCATTCTGAACCTGAGGACATTGCCAGCCTGTTAGCAGACATGTTTGGCAAAAATTTCACACCTCTGTCTCCAGCAATCATACCCCAAAGCATACCTGTCACCAGTTCTCTACCTATAATCTCCAAAGAACAGGCTATAACCACACTTGCAAGGCCAAAGACACAGCCTGTATGGGACCAGATAATATCTCAGGCTGCTTTACTAAATGGTGTAAAGCAGGAGTTAGTAGAGCCACTCGGTAGTCTCTTCAACACATTCTAAGTACTGGCTTTGTCTTTGCAGAGTGGAAAATAGCAACTGTACTCCCCTTGCACAGAGGGAGTCCCTCAACAGACCTGGGGAAATATAGACCCATAAGCCTGACCAACTTTGTCTGTAAGGCCATGGAATAAAATCATTTTGAACCTTATCAACAAGGACATTGGTGACCTTCAAACTCTTGACCTGAGCCAGTCTGGTTTCATTAAGGGGAGATCATGCCTGTTTAACTTAGTGGAATTCTTCAAGGGTGTCACCAAAGCCCTGGATGAAGGGAAAATCAGTACATACTGCCTATCTGTTTTGACCAAGGGCTTTGACACAATCCTCCACTCAAGCATCAGTGAGGAACTCACACATATGAGGATTAACCATACTTCATTAGATGGTTAACCAACTGGCTCACTAACAGAACACAAGTCATACCTGAGGATTCCACCTCTAACAGCAGACCTGTTACCAGTGGTGCTCCACAAGGGTCTGTGCTAGGCCTCCTACTGTTTGGAATCTACTTCTCAGAAATTCAGGTGATAACAGATGGCCAGTGACTCACCAAGTTCGCTGATGACTGCAAACTGTGTGTAATCATTGAATCCCCAAACAATGTCAACATACCATAAAATAGGCTTACATATAGAAATGATTATTGCTAAAGCAACAAACTTAAACTTAATGCAAAAACATGCACTAGTATCCCTTTTGGCAAAAGAGAGGTACCTGCAAATTACACTATTAATAATACCCCCTAAGTTCCAACACAATGAAGAGATATTTAGGAATGCAGGTAGATGTCAACATCAACTTTGATCATCATGTGTCCACAGTGGTAAGGAAGGCCTTTTACATTATACACCTCATAAGTAAGGGCATAGCATCCAAGACTAAGGATTTAATCAAATCCACAGTACTTGTCCCTCCTCAGACCAATACTAGAATACAATGCTCTCTTTTGCATGTACCTCAACAGACACCTGCAGCAACTGGAGAGACCTAAGAGGTTTCTTACCAAGAAAATCCAGGGATTTCAACACATGACCAACATGGACAGATGGAAGGGTCTATCCCTGTACTCTGTATCATATAGACTGCTGAGAGGTGATTTCTGCCTGCCCTACACAGCACTGTTGAACCCTGCCTTAATGGAAATTCTGCACCTCCACAAATCAAATGGGACAAGACTCATAAACAGGACATGTTGGAGAGACAGATATCTCTGCCAGAGGTTGACACTGCTATGGAACAAACTCCCAATTCATGTAAAACTAAGCTCATCAATAACCCTATTTAAACTTAAGTTGGACAATTGGATTGGAAATTGTAAAATTACTCTGGGGGTTTCACCTATGTCACTCTTAGACATGGGCAACCAGTGTTGATCATGGATTCGCAAATAGAGTACATATCTTCGTCTATGAGGGAACAATGGTACAACTTCGCTAGCCTTGAAGAGGCCCTAGGGCCATTAGCCTAGCAACCTCCTATGAACCTATACTAACCTCTTCCTTCTCCTTATATGATAACTAAACTCCTATGCTTTTTGCGACTGCTGACTGATGATATTTTCTCCATAATTATTATTTTTTATCACTTGTTGATACTGGTATAATAATGATGATTAATATATCAATATTTATACCTCTTTGACTGAATTCCTCTGGTAACCAACAAAATTCCTGCTTTTATGTATATATTCTGTATATATTACTGTAATTGCTATGTGTAACACTGTATTCACTTTTGTACCAATTAGTGTTTAATATTTTCTGTATCTATGTTCTTGTTGGAGCTTTTCTCCCCGGCCCACCACTGAAAATGGGCTCTTTTAGGCCCAGTGGACTTTCCTGGTAAATAAATGCAATAAATAAGAAATATAAATAAATAACCTATGAACCTAGGGCCATTATGGTAGTAGCCTTGTATGAACCTATGAAGCTATAAACCTATGCAGGCCTGCCAGCATCTTGTCTCACACATATCCTGCTGATGTCATACGATATAAGTTCAGCTGCAGTCTTGCAAAACTCCAAATTGTGCTGTGGTGCTTACATTAAGTACTGTTTTGTTGTCTGTGAACTTAAATAGGTAAGGGTTCTACTCTCATAGCAGTCAAGTGTGTGTTTGTGTGAGTGCTCTTGCTTGATATTACTGAGAGCGTTTTACTGCAGCATGTTGGACACTGTTATTACCATATTCTCAACAGACACTGCTGATGTCATCAGCTATATCAGATGTCTGGATATACAGTCATCCCAGTGGGGCATGTTCAGACACTAGCCTGGAGGCCAGATAGATGTCACCTCATCCTATACAAGACAGATTACAGTGACATGGCTTTTAATCTCTCCACATACATCATGGCATGGTTTGTAGGCCCTGTGCTATCTTGCTGAGAAAGTTCCATAGTCTCTCCAGCTACTGCATGTGTCTTTTGAGGTACATGTGAAAGAGAGTATTGTACTGTATTACTGTTCTGATGAGGTCTGACTTCAGTGCTGTCATACAATCCTAAAATCTGAGTACGATGGCATGACTTATGCTGTGCACCATATGTTTGTCCTGGAAAATATTTAAAGAGAGAAGCTAGAAAGTAATGATACACATTGCAGTTTCTGAATTTACGACCCTTACAAGAGCATGCACTATACAGTTGTGAAATTTTGATTCTATCAACTGTCTAACATTCCAAGGCCAATATAAGTCAAAGATACAATGCTCAGTTTAAAAACCCAAATGCAGATATACTAAGCACTAAATTAGCTACGCACCCTGAGCATCAGACACAGCTTTTGTATCTCTGAATCCAAAAGATAGAAAACAGGGATATGGCACAGTTATCCTCACTTGCACAGGGTGTTGTTTTGGGGGGCAGGAAGCCTAGGCTGACATCAAAGGTCAGTGAGTGTGTGTGACTAAGCTGGAGAAGAATGCAGACATAAGGATAAAACAATAAATGGCCAGTGAGACAAAATGACTAACTGTTGTGTGTGTATGTGTCTGTAGGGATCCTCCAGGTGAAATTGTTGTGGGAGAGTCTGCATGAACACAGCCAAGCTGTGTGCTAGCTGTATGTCTTGGTCTGTCAGGCAGTTGTGAGCCATGCATGGTAGAGGTGGCAGTTCATCATTGCCAACCCGACCATGAAAACTGGCTCTGCCAAGAGTTGCACTGACACTTCCATGCCCAAGGTCAGATGTGGTGCTGCTACCTGAATGTGATGGATGCCTGCTGGATAAACTCCCTTCATGGGGGCCACCCAGGACCAAGACTCCATGGCCTGACACATCTGGGTGTAGACAGCACACTCACTGATGGAGCAGTGGAAATACTGCCACTATGGGAGCGTGATCGGGCATGGCCATGTCGGCTGACAGCAAATGATGTGGCTAACCTATGCCCAAGAGGATGCTGTTCCTTTCCCAGCAGATGTTCCATCATAGACACTGCTTGTTCCATGACTCCTCGGTCCATCACAGAAAAACCTCACTCCAATGTGCCTTTCATCCGATCTAGTGAATCAGCAACACAGTGCAGGCAGTCATGCATGTTAGACTGTGCCACATCCACAACCCTAAAAATTTGTCTGGAGCACTTGTGGGAACATGTCTGTGCCTCTATGATGGCCCTAAACATATGTTGAGTGGCACGGGAAGTGACACCCGTACCAGGTGGAGGAGAGACAGCAGGCCACCTTCAAGCACCATTATCAATCCTCCTGTGTGGAACATCACCCACACTTTGGCTATGGTCAGAATCAATAGGCACTGAAGCTGCAGTAGCCACACTTCCTTGATCAATGTCCTCACTCTCCACCTGTCCAACATCTGTGGTCTCAGTGGACTGGGTAGGCATAGGCCTACTGGCTGTGTCTGATGAAAATGTAGGGGTGGCTGCATATCAACCTCTGTGTCAAATTCAGCCTCCACACCCTCTGCCTGTGCCTCACTTTGGTCACCATCATTATCAGAGTCTGATGATACAATGACATCAAGTGGCACAGGGCCCACAATCCCACTGTCATGATCACCTGCGAGAAAAAGCAAGAAACACAGGAATACAGTAATACCTGCAGTAGTATAGTGCAATATATGCTAGTAAGCTAACAGTGCTGTGCTAATACAGACAGTACAGCAATACACACACACACACACACACACACACACACACACACACACACACACACACACACACACACACACACACACACACACCAGGCCTGAGATCAAAATCTCATACTGCAATATTTCTTTAAATTGCTCAACAGTACTGACATTTGATTTACCACCTCCGGAAGATATACTGCGCTGTATTCCAGACTGTCCAGGAATAGGTTAAGCAAGAGATAAGGGCAACATAATCACTATTAACAGTAACACAGGGGGTAAAACATTTACCCCTTCATATGTGCATTAAGTCTAATGTCAACAAGAACATGGCTGACAACTTAATCCTAAGCTTATAACTTTAGCAATCTTCAATCCCTACCCAAAAAAGACATGTGACACAGAATTAAGTTATTAATTTCAGTTGTTTTACTATACAACAGTATTCAGCTGTTCAGATAACAAAGCCTACATGGCAGATCCTCCTGGGATTTGCTTGCTATCTCAGAAAGTGTTCCACCCAGATCCAGTACTTGATGTCCTGCACTCTCCTGGGAGCTGTCTGGATCTCTGATATTGGCCAGGAACTGTTCCCTAGAAGGCCCTCCCCTGTGAGCCATTTAGTCATGGCTCACTGCAGCTGCTCATCTGTGTGCAGTAGTAATCATGTCAGTGGCCTTCTGGTGCACCTGTTTGATTGGTCCGCAGTGGCCACCCAATACATTGAGGTCTTGTACTATCTGCTGCCATATTTTCATCCTCCATGCCATATCTCCCTATCCCCTTTCCAGGAGAAAAGCACCATGTTGCTGAAACCCATCGATAATTACTACATTTTCAGCATCAGTGAAGGGGGTTCTCTGTAGCTTGACATACCTGCATGACATATTTGTAGGTGTCCTAAAAGACAACAGAAGTATAATACATATAAGTATCACATAACTACGAAATAACTGTTTCCAGATAAAACAGAAAATGAAGCCAGTCAGTATTACTCACTGGAGAAACATGTAACAGTCTAGAGATGTGAAATAGTAACAACAGGCAGGATACAAAACAAGGAGAGTAACAAGAACAAAATATCCTTGTTTGTGCCATAACAGTAACTCACCTTTGCTACCCCCAAAAAAGAACAGTCCATTCTTGTTTGTGCCATAACAGTAACTCACCTTTGCTACCCCCAAAAAAGAACAGGCAAATTAACCATTTTTCTAGCAAAACATCTTTAAAATGCTAAACTTGCTATCAAAGGACCTATCCCTGAAACATTTGTACATATTTATCACACAGCCCCCCCCCCCCCACAAAAGAACAGTCAAATTAACCATTTTGCTAAGAAAACATCTTTCAAATGCTAAAAGTGCTATCAAAGGACCTGTCTTTGAAACATTTGTACATATTTATCACACAGTCTTACACAAAAGAACAGGCAAATGATCCATTTTGCTAAAAAAAATTCTTTGAAATGCTAAAACTGTTATCAAAAGACCTATCCCTGAAACATCTGTACATATTTCAAAGTCAAAGTAAACTTTATTGCCATACAGATCAACACAGAAGAAAAAGTGCATATCACTGCACAAAATTTCAATACTCAGCCTCGTACCATATGAATGACAGTTTACAGAAGGAAGATTAAATTAATACAAAATTAAATTAAATAAAAATAAATAAAAAATGAGATACAAAAAAGTAAATAAAGTAAAACAAATTTGAATGCGCTGTTTACAACAGAAACACAACATATACAGCAGCAGGAACAGACTCAGTAGAATATAAGGACATACAAAAAAATACTATAATAAATAAGAGAGGCACACATAAACTTACCCACCAGCAATATATACCATAAACTTACAGTTCACAGTTTCCTTGTACAGACAGAGATGTATGAAGTGAGCCATTCAGAGAGTTTATATAAACAACAATAACATACTGCACACACATAATGTTTTACCTATGTAGTGGGTTAGGCTATGGGTTTGTTATTCAGCATTCTGATTAGCATGTGGGAAGAAGTTGTTATGTATTCTGAATGTCCTGCATCTAATGCTTCTGTAGCAGTTCCTTGTTGTCAGGAGTCTGAATAGTCCATGAGCTGGATGGTGCATATCCTTCAATAGTTTTTTGGACTCTGCCATAGCCATCTGTTTGAATATATGTCCTGTAGGGATTGAAGGTTGGAGCCAATGTTTTTATGGCCTGTTTAATAATCGTATTCAGTGTCTTCCAATCAGGTTGAGTGCAATTTCCATACTAGATAATGATGTTGTTTGTCAGTGCACTCTCAACATGGTTCTGTAGAAGATAAGTTGGACCCGTGGGAGGAAGTTAGCTCTACTAAGTCTGCCTTCTACATGAACTACAGAATGAACTGGCACCACACCTAAGTACCATGTTCAATCATAGTCTCACCTCAGGCTTTCTGCCCATTGAATGTCGCACAGCGATGGTTATCCCACTCCACAAAGGGGGGGGGGGGCACAACAGACCCTGGGAACTACCGCCCCATTAGCCTAACGAGCCTGGTCTGCAAGGCCATGGAACGTATCATCATGGAACTCATAAACAAAGACATTGGAGATCTCCAAACTCTGGACCCCACACAGTTCGGGTTTGTAAAAGGCAGATCATGCCTCCTAAACCTGATAGACTTCTTTGAAGTAGTCACCAAAGCCATAGATGAGGGTAAGGTAGTTCACACGGCCTATCTAGATCTCGCCAAGGCATTCAACACCATCTCCCACTCTGGAATTATAGATAAACTCACTAAAACTAGGTATAAATCCCTATGTCACAAGATGGGTTGCCAATTAGCTTACTGACAGAACCCACACTGTGAAAGTAGCAGACTCCAAATTAGACTTCAGACCAGTGACAAGTGGAGTACCACAGGATTCAGTCTTGGGTCCTCTCCTGTTTGGTATCTACTTCTCTGAAGTACATGCTAACACAAAAGGTCTTTGGCTAACTAAATTCATAGATGACTGCAAACTAGGAGCCATAATCGAAACTCCTAATAATGTGGACATCCTACAAAAGGGCCTCACTGAGACAGATGCCTGGTGTCAAAGCCATGGTCTCAAGCTCAATGCCAAAAAGTGCATTGTCATCCCCTTTGGTAAAAACTCTGTACCTATGAACTACCACATAGCAGTAGTCTACTTAACACTGAAAGTGTGATAAGAGACCTTGGGACACAGGTGGACAGTAGTCTCTCCTTTGATAATCACATCGCCACAGTGGTCAGGAAATCCTTCTATGTGGCACACCTCATCACAAAAGGTTTCTCATCCAGAAAAAAAGAGGTCTTTATTCCCCTCTACTCATCATTCATTAGACCCATTATAGAGTGCAATGCCCCTTTTGGTATATACCTCACAAGACATCTACAATAACTGGAAAGGCTGCAAAAATACCTCACAAAGAGGATTACTGGCCTCAGACAGATGCCTTACATAGAACTTCTCAAAAAACTCCAGCTTTACTCCATCACATATCGCCTACTCAGAGGTGATCGCTGCCTAACATAGAAAGCTATGTAAAATCCAGAACTGTTGGACATGCTCCACTTAAAGAAATTCCAGTCCCTCCGAGCTACACACTCTAGGGACCTAAACCTTGTTATCACAATAAACAGAACATGCCGGAGGGATAGATTCCTGTCCCAGAGACTTCCCATACTCTGGAACAGACTACCTATCTATGTCAAACAGAGCTCCTCATTAGCACTCTTCAAGAAAAATCTTGATGATTGGATGGGTAATAGGAAATTCACCCTGGGGATCACTTCTGTGGTTCTGCTTGACAGGGGCACAGGAAAATAATTTTTTTGGGTGGCGAAAGCCAGGGTACCTTTTTGGCTAGGCTTGTATAGGCCCTAGGGCCAATAGCTTAGTACCTACCTATGACCTATGAACCTATGAACCATACTGGTTTTTCCTGCATATGTCATAACTTTTGGAGTACAGACACAGACAGTCTACAAAGATAGAATGTTAAGGGCTGCTGCTGCTTTAATCCATTTGTATGTGCTACAGGCCGAAACCAGTGCCGTTGCTGCTACCAATAGGCCTATGCCAAGAAGGAGAAGGGTCTTCAGGGCAGATTTAACTTATCACAACCTGCATGACATGGAAATTGCAGAGTGCTACAGGGTGGACACTGACACATTATAGGAACTCTGCAACTTCTGCCACCCTCATCTTAGAGCCAGAGTCAGCTGAGGTTATCCCATTCCTGTGGAACTAAGGTATGTGTAGCCCTTAGAATCTTAGCTACAGGTACCTTTCAAAAAACAACAGTGGACATGCTGGGGGTGTCACAGGCATCAACATCCAGGATGCCCCACCAATTCCCGGATGCTGTGCTCCAACATGCCAATGCACACATATATTTTCCGCATAGCTTTGAGGAGACACCCAGAAATATGCAGCAGTTCTACCAGGTAGTGCACAAACCTGAAGTACTGGGTGCCATAGACTGCACTCATGTAGAAATTAAAGGCACCACCTGGGGAACAGGGCAGGGTCTACATTAACAGAAAGGGCTATCACTTTATCAACTGCCAAGTTATGTGTAATGCCAAGGAAATCATCTTGAACATGTGTGCTGGCAACCCTGGCAGTTACCATGACTCACATATCTGGCACACCTCCCACCTGCACCATATGTTTGCTAGGGGGGATATTCCACAGAGTCATTTACTGGGGGATGCATGCTATACACTGGAACCATGGTTGATGAAACCCATCAGAAATGCACACACACACCCACAGATGAATGCCATAATGAGGCACATGTTCAAACCAAAAATGTCATGGAGCATGTGTTTGGACTGCTAAAGTCACAGTTATGGTGCCTATATGCATCTGCTGGAGCCCTGCAGTACAATCCATGGACATGTATAGAAATATTCACAGTATGTGCTATGCTACATGACATAATCCTGAGGAAACAGCTGCAGCAGGATCAGCAAGGGGAAGGGGCACACATCCCACCACCAATGCCAAAGTCACCGCAGTCATAGTCTGATGAAGAGTCAGAGGGGGAACCACCAGCTGCTGTGGGTGTATGCAGACATAGGCATGCTCAGTATGCCCTTGCATTGCCTAAGAGACAACACATAGCACACTCTCTCCCCACCTGGTGGGCTAAAACCTTCCTCCTACTCATATACATATATTACAATTAATGCCAGACAACTCACACAGCCTTTACCTCCCCATGTATTGGTTGTGTACTGCTTGCATCAGACAGAGTCAGCCCTGAAGTAACACTGTGGCAACTGCTGCATTTACAAGGTAAGTCCTGAACTTGGAGTGTATTGTTTAATTATATTATGGGTATATCCATGTATTTCATCACTTGGCACAGTAAGCAATTAAAATGTGGGATATTTGTACAGACATTACATTAACATGTGATGGCAGAGACTTATTTGACTTATATGTGTCCATTAGTAAAGAGTAGGCCTCAGGCATCAAAGATTCACACAGTCATACCTCTTAAAAGTACTGATGATCACTGCATGCCCTCAGTTTAGCACCATACGTTTGTCCTGGAAAATCATTAAAGAGAGAAGTTAGAAAGTAATGATACACATTGTAGTTTCTGACTTCACAACCCTCACAAGATCAAACATCACTTTGGATGCAAAACAAGGAGAGTAACAAGAGTAACGTATCCTTGGTTGTGCCATAGCAGTAATTTACCTTTGCTCTCCCCCAAAAGAACAGTTCATTCTTGTTTGTGCCATAACTGTAAACTCACCTTTGCTTGCCCTGCCCCAAGGGAACAGTCTATGCTTGTTTATGCCATAACAGTAACTCAGCTTTGTTCCTCCAAAAGAGCATTCTTTGCTTATTTGTGGCAACCAACCTGCCCTTCAGTTGGCAACTGAGTAGCATATTATTTCCAGTTAATATCCTTCCACATTTTAAGGCCAATGATATAGAATGGCTTATACACTGCATGTGTCAGAGTACTGATTAGATAACTGAAGAATCACCAAGAAACAGAAAGGTAATACAGAGCTGTATATTTAAAAAGCAAGAATCATAACAGGTTGTGTGATCATTAAGTGCACTACATCCAACTATAATACATTTCATAAATGTACAGATAGCAGTTTATGGTTTGATATCAGTGTGCATTTTGTTGAAGCTGGTTGTGTGAACAATGACTTCAGTTCTTTGCTGCAAAGCTGATTGTGTGACAAAGAGGTATAAGGTAATCATCCTTTTTTCTGAATGTGCATTGGAGTGAGAGTTGAAATCCAAACCTATATATAAATATTGACTCCAAAAAACATAGTAAGACTGGTAAAGATAAAAAAACACACTGGTGATGCCCAGTTAAAATCACCCAGACCTTTATTGAGAATACAAAATGCAAATCTTCACTGACTAAGCGCTTTCACCCTGGTAGGGCATCTTCAGAGTCAGTTTTCATGTTTAGTCACAGTCTTTAAGTACACCTTTCAATTAACAATATAATCAAAAATAATTAATTAAATGCAATAAATACATCATCTCAGACCTTCAGGATTTAACCCTTGGATTGCCAATTAAACTGCTTTGTGTACCCTTCAAAACTCTGACCTTCCTCATACAATGTACAATACTATAACAAAACCCAAGATAATATAACAAATACTAATATGCCTTACCCAAACTCAGTGGTATTTACAGAAAGTAACAATTAATAACCAAAAAAGAGAAACGAAAAAAGAGAAAAGAAAAGGGGGGAAATTGTTGTTCATTTAGTATTAAATACAAGCCGCCTTGTGTTTCAGAAATTGGAACAGTCTTTTGTGTGGTTTATCCTGTCCAGCTTTCTATGTTGGCATGACCACAAGAAAGTTGAGACAAAGAATTCTAGAACACAACAGGGATATCAAAAACAAGAAACCAACAAATTCATTGTATAACCACAAAAAAGACTGTTCCAATTTCAAAAAAATTCTATTTTTTGTCATAGATAGGCTTTATACTAGGGAGTTTGGGGGAGACTATAAAACCATTCTGGAGGTCAGGGAATGCCTATGGCAGGTATGTTTGGATGCCAGTAGTGCTCCGGGCATTAACAACACCCTATCTCTAGCATGTATTCTGAAACACAAGGCGGCTTGTATTTAATACTAAATGAACAACAATTTTCCCCCCTTTTCTTTTCTCTTTTGTCTTTTCTCTTTTTTGGTTATTAATTGTTACTTTCTGTAAATACTACTGAGTTTGGGTAAGGCATATTAGTATTTGTTATATTATCTTGGGTTTTGTTATAGTATTGTGTATTGTATGACGAAGGTCAGAGTTTTGAAGGGTACACAAAGCAGTTTAATTGGCAATCCAAGGGTTAAATTCTCAAGGCCTGAGATAATGGATTTATTGCATTTAATTAATTATTTTTGATTATATTGTTAATTGAAAGGTGTATTTAAAGACTTTGATTAAACATGAAAACTGACTCTGAAGATGCCCTACCAGGGTGAAAGCGCTTAGTCAGTGAAGATTTGCATTTTGTATTCTCAATAAAGGTCTGGGTGATTTTATCTGGGCATCACTAATGTGTTTCTTATCTATATATAAATATCTCATCTGTACTTCCATTATCTAATGTGTATGTCATAGACTGTTTTTCCTCATTTCAAGCATGTATCCCTTTTTTACTGGATAAGTACACCACCCAGAAAGTAGACAGCCACAAATAGAAACCAGATGCATTTAATTGATGCCATTGCCTGTGGCAGCAAGTATAAGTATAGGGCTGCAATACAGATATTCCTGGGTTCTAGTACAGTGGGTGCAACCTTTATTTTACTGTTGTGACATTGCAGTTTATAGCAATGAACTGAAATATGAAGAGGTGTTATTTTAAATGTCTTGTGGCTGCAGGTATTAGTGTAAGGTGTTAGTGTAGGACTGCCATGCACATGTTCCTGGGTTCAAATATAGCATATTCCATACACTTTTGTTGTTGTTCCACTTCCCATGATAGTGACTCTTCCTTATAACACTTAGCATGGTGTACATGATATGAATTATATGTAGGAGGGCTGAGACACTAATATTGTGTCAGTTATTCATTTACTTATCTATGTATTTTCACATTTCTTATGAAATGTATGACTGTGGGTATACTGTGTACTATATTTCTGTAAGTAAATTTTTGCTGTCTGGACTGCCATGATCTTCACATTTGTCAAACATACACAACTGCCTGTACATCAGATAACCTTGAAATTGCATTGTTTGTCACTGTTGTGCACTGCTAACCATCTCACACTGTGCTTGCACGGTGGTGTGCGATGCACAACAATTTGAAACAATGTGCACACTCGCAGTAAAAGTGATAACTGGAATTGGTGGGAAATCATCATTCTGTATTGCTCTTGATCCATGATAGATATGACAGGCATTTGTGGAGATGGTGTGAGGTTTACGGCAGAGATGTGGTGTACAGGAGTCCAAGATTTCTGTTGGAATCCTAGTGAAACACCACAGTGCCAGGTTGCTGCAGTGGGACTATTCTGGGTCCGAGTATAAGTTAGAGGCTTGGGATAGTTTTGCCTGGGCTGTGATCAGTAGCACTGGTATCCCCTTCACTGGTGAACAATGTAGGCATTACTACAACACCTTCAGAGGAGGATGAGGGGTACCCTTGATGCTTGGATTGAGGAATGTAGGACAGAGAACATCACACTGATGTGTAAGTATTGACTACAGAGAGTATTTGTATGGCTTAAAAAGCTGAATATAGGCAAGACTGGTATTCATAATGGTATTCTGTTCTGTTCTGTTCTGTTTTTTTTTCTACAGCTGCTATGGAGAGGGACTACAATGTAAGGACCTATACCAATGGATTAGTGAGGGTGAGGGAGGGATGTGGTATGCATGCAGCAGAAGAGTAGTGTTATTGTAGCATTAAAAGTAAGAGATAGCTTGTTTGGTATTTTATACAGTTGAATCAGTATGAGCATGCATATCACAACTGTAAAAGCCAGTATGCATGCATTAGTCTAGAGCACAAACCCAGAGTATAATATTACACTTTAGTCAGAGGTGGTAGTTTTAAATACCACACTTTGCAAGTATACAATACTGTTAATTCTTCAAATTAAAGGCGTAAACGCTCTATACCAGTGCACACATGCCCTGCTGTAAACTGTAATTTTTATAACTGGAACATGCATATGTGCAATATATGCACAAGTAAAGGAGTACTTGCTGCAGTCTGTAGCATGGTGTGCATCTGTTAGGAGCCGCTAGTCTTAAAAGTAATAGCTATCTGTTATGGGATGGTAGTCTTAAGAGTAAAGGTTAAGATAACAGAGTCAAATAAATGTAGTCATACTTTGCATGTTACATATGAAGGTACTAATCTTATCTGTTTTTCTCTCTCACCCAACCCATATTTCTCCATTTTGCTTTTTTGTTTTATATTATTATGTGTTGTCAAAATGTACCCATGTCATCCATGTATACCACATCATGAAATGCTCCACAGCACAGTGGGGTAGGACTGCCCCACAGGATCTGCCTGCCCCCCCTCTACTGGCCCAAGCACCATTGCCCAGAATGTCTGGCAGCCAACCTAGCAGCACCACCTCTGCTGCCCCTGCATTGCCTTCCCTTTCAGGTAGTCCTGCCTTGGTGGATAGACCAGTGGTTCCCTCCAGGAGCAGTGGCAGACATGGTGAGTTTATCACCCATGATGATCTGCCAGAGATGGTGAGTAGGATTGTGTGCCACACTGTTGGTGCACACCTATACTGGA
Organism: Protopterus annectens; assembly: GCF_019279795.1. Lineage (NCBI taxonomy): Eukaryota > Metazoa > Chordata > Ceratodontiformes > Protopteridae > Protopterus > Protopterus annectens. Next base: position 686,358,463 of record NC_056731.1, read on the forward strand.
TGGAGGGGCTGCTCTTCCTTATTTTACATAGGAGCAGAAGGAGGAGATGTCAAATGCTCCAGCCAGTGGAAGAGTGAGGTGGCAATGATGACAGTCCAGAGGGTAATGACTTGATTCTCACTATCACCCAGCTTGATGACCATGGGTCCTGGATGTCCCCACCCTCACTCCATCCATGGTGTCCACTGACTTCTTGTATCCATCACCATCCCTATGTCTTGTCTTGTTTGTCTTGTCTCTCTGCAATTGCTTCCTCACCTACCTAACTTACTAGACCCAGACATACCTATGTCCCTTCTCCAACATTCCTCTCTCTTGATCTCAAATAAAAAAGGGCATCTGTCCAAAAAAAATCCCATACATAGCTCCCTATTTCACCGAAGTGCCTTCTTGGCATTTGGTTATATAACACGATTGTGTTGTGGTCACCCCTCTCTCTGGAGGTGACAGTCCAAATTCTGATAATATTCTCCATATATTATCAGTTTTTACTGTTGAAGAAATGGGTAGCTGTGGTTCTTTCCTACCTCCCACCTACACATTCCTGTATTGCTTTATATTTGTTCTTCCCCCTGACTGCTCCCTTTTCACCACTGTCCTATCATCCCTATTTATTTTCTTTAATATATTATTGTGTGATGGTCCGCATCATGCACCAACCCACAGCATGTGTAATAAGAAAGTACTTAAATGTGTTAGCTTCACTTCTATTCAAACCCAGTACCACCTGTCCCCAAAAAGGAATGTATTATTGAATTAAATGCATTAACACTCCACCACAGAGTCATTTAAGTCATATGTGTATTCCATAGACTCAGCAGTAACTGTCAGACTTAGCCTCCCCTTTTCACTACTGTCCTATCTTCCCCATTTCTTTTCTATAATGCATTATAGTGCAATGGTGTCCATCATGACCCAATGGGCACCAACAGTAAAGTAAAAGTAGTTAAAAGTATTAGAAACAGCTATATTCTAACCCAGTACTATCTGGCCCCAAAAAGGAATGTGTCACTGCATTAACTCTTGCTGCCACAGAGTCAGTTACATAGCAGGTGTATTCCACAGACTCAATACTAACTGTCATACTTTAACAATGCTGCCACTGGAATAGTTACATGACATTCCCTTATGAACTAGTCATTCTTAAGGTCTCCCTTTTGCCCATTGCACAATTCCGTACAACCAAGATAAGTACAGTCAAACCTTCCACTCATTCATCCATTGCCTGTGATTGTGCTAAGCACTGCACCATGCAAATAATGACCAAAGAATAATAAAATAATAAAAAAACTGACAGAGGAAACACAATTTGCACACAAATGAAGAGGAGGTTGGTTGTTAATGAAACAGAACATGTGAACTGTGCGCTGCTTAATTACATTTCCAACCTTGACAGATGTACATGTAACACTTTGTAAGTATAACCTTACACACCTACCTGATGTAAGTATTCACAGCTGCCATCCACACACTGAAGGTGTGCCTGCACAATGTTTACATCTGCTAAACAGAGCCAAGGATTTGAGATTCAACAGTTCTAATTAGCTTAGACCTTATTTGCATCTTCACCATGCTGACAGCCCTGAATCTGCATGAGAAGGCAACTGTGTAGCTAGGGAAACTGAAGTGAAGCCAAATTGTTTATGTGTTGAACACAGAAGAGAGGATATTACTTTGGGATATATCTGCACAGAGGAGTACTGATTTTTAGATGATATGCCTGTATTTTGTCAGCTACATATTGCATATGCTGACGTAACTATGAATAATCTGTTTAATGTTTTTCATATTTATTTTGATTAGCACACACTTTTACTCTTATCTGTCTGCATTACTTGCAAGTGTAGCATTCATTTGGGGTGTGGGAGCAAAGCTTTATTTGTGTTATTGCACAAAAAATAATTTATGTTGCTATTGTAACTCTCCTTTTGTTGTATCTAGCCTATTGTCACATGTTAAGGTCGGTTCTGTACAAATCTCACACATTTTCTTTTTATTCTATCCATGTAGACTCCTTTCTGTGGCTATACTCCAAAAGCTTTGGAATTCATGGGGAACACCAGCATGGAGTCTCCATGCAATTCAGCTGCTTATGCAGTAATTAGCATGTCACAGTGTTTACCTCGTTTGCATGGGGGTGCACTCTACTATAGGGAGCTTACTTAATTTAAAAGTTTCCTGATGTGTACACAGTAGAAAACCACAGTGTAGGCCTTACTGAATCCCACAGCATGTATTTTGAAAATTACGTTTGTTACATTGTAATGACAAATATACTGTATTGTGATATATCCTGAGTAAACATTTCACATGTTCTGTCTCATATATTTTGATGTTAATTGCATATCATATACTCTCTTTACTATTATTTAGGTGCACATCTGATTGTGTTTGATTAACTACAAGTTTTTCATATGACTGTAAGGTACATTACACAACATTCTGTAATGGATTTAATTCCTGCTTTGCATCACATATGGTGTTACAGTTGGATATATGGTATTGTAATATCACATACGTAATAGTTACCACATGAAGACTGTTATGTAAGCAATGATTTTTAGTGAACACCAGTTATGCATGTAATATGTTTTTTTTTTTTTTTTTGCCTGTGTTGATCTTTGACATAGTGTGGTACCTATGGTTGTATGCTGAAGATGACTATGTGCCAGACCACTGCAGAAACTCTAACTCCAAGGGCCATAATGATGTGTATGAAGGGGACAATGATGACAATGACTGGCTGGGGCCTGCAGGTGCCATTGTTACTGCAGCTCATCATAGAAGACATCTACCACCATACCAGGAAGATGATTCTTGGGACCAGTTGTGGAATATAGTGACAGACATCTTCCAGGCACAGATGAGGGACATGATAGGCAACTCAACTTCTTTCGGGACATGGAATGGGCCATGAGCACCTCCTTCTTGGAGGTCACAAGAGAGATTTTTCGTGATGTTCACCCCCATCATGGTGGCCCTTTGGGACTGTCAGTATTGTCTGTGTGATTCACTTTTGTAATACTGCCACCACAGTGTTTCCATATCCAGCTATTTGCAGTATAAGCACATTTCATATTGCTGTCATGCTTTTCTGACAGATGTTACACTGCACAGTACACATATATCATATGTGTCATTATCTTGTTGCTGCAGTATGACACACATTACCTAATTACACATGCGGTCCCCACTATTATTTACTTGATCATGTTGTCATTGTATGCATTGCTCTATATCGATGGGGTGTTACCCTTAAATGTGTGTGTGTGTGTGTGTGTATACTCCTGTTCATGTAGTGCAGCATAATATTGTTATGATGAATACACTCTGACCTTGTATGTGACAGATATGACTGTTGCATTTAGCATAATGCAAGTGAAACATGATTGTTCTGCTTGTGTTGTTCAGGTATATACTTAGGTGGAATGACAGCAACTCATATACTACATTATTTGTGTTGTTGTCACATAACACAGTGAGGTGGGGCTGGTGCATTTATTTGCACACGTTATCCATGAGTATGCATTGCACCCATTACTGAATTGGTTGTTACTGTCTTATGTCTGTTCAACATCTTTACTAAAAATGTCCAAAAACTAATAGGCACAAGACAAGACAAGCATACACTGCAAAGTCCAACAAGGTTTAATAGCTGAGTAAAACAAGCTTACAGCCATCAGTAGTCTGGTGCACACTCCGGTAACTGCCAAGCAATAAAAAGTTAAAAGCGATCTTGCTGCACAGAATCCAAGTCACAAAGTGTAAAGTGCTTTTTGTTAGGAAACACTTCTCCTAACTTCTTCAGACAATAGTGCTCAGAAAGAAAAAACAAGTTTAAGTGCTATCCTAGTGACTCATACCTGTTAATACAATTAAGCCAATTAAGCACAGTCACATAATTTAAAGGTGTAATCCTAAAATACTGAAGTCAGTTTGTTTTTTGTTAAGTCATTATGTAAAATGAGTGCCTTAGTTTTATAAAAAAAACAAAGTTCTGTTGTCTTATAATGGAACATGTAGTAAATTAAATAGTATTAATTAAAATTGTAGTTAGTTCACTTTACTTATAACTAATGTTCAGGGACCCGTGGAAGTAGTAATCTTTTCATAAAAAACTGTGTTGTGTAATGTTTTTTTTAACCTATAAAAGGTGGGTGTAACTTAGCAATTGTGACCTCCCTAGGGCTAATGAGCATCTATTATTTAACCATCCAACAAAAATAATGTGTGTACAGCTACTATCTCTTAAGGCTCTTTAGTTGTAGCACATATAGAATAGAAGTCATTTCATTCAAGCCCGGTGGAAAGCATGCATTGAGTCTAAGCTGCCACAAAAGTTCCAATTTCTCCAACATAAGTGTACACGCCTCTCCTCTACTATTCATCTCAATTGAGTCGATGGCCTTAAATGTGAAACTGTGGTTAGGGTTTTCACTGCAGTGTCTAGCTAGTGGGCTCTCCATTTTCCTTTTGTTAATGTAATAAACATGTTCGTAAATCCTTTCCTTAAACTTACGGTCAGTCTTGCCTACGTAAAAACTGGGGCAGTACTGACATAATGCTACATAGACTAAGGCTTTGGAGTTACAGTTAAACTTGTTCTTCAGGAAATAATCTCGCCCCCTAATAATGAATTTTGAAGCTGTAGCAATGTGTCGACACTGGTTACATGCCTCACATTTAAATGTCCCTGGGGTGCCTCTAAAAGTGCTGTTACTATTTTCAGTAAGTTTATTTAGGTTCCTTTTTTTTTCCAGGTGACCAGCGGTTTGTCTCCTTACTTTCCTTGTATATCCCTATCGGACAGTAACAACTGCCAGTTTTTGCCCAGTATTGTGATCAGGGCTTCATAAGCTAAAGAGAATGTAGTCACGAATCTCAAACAATTTTGCTTCCTTTGTGGTCCAGTACTATTCCTAACTACAGGGTTACTCAGTTTTATCTCTACTGAGACGTTGGTTTCAAAAGTGTGAGCTGCTGTTCATTCTTGGGAGAGGATGGGTCTGAAGTGGCCAGAGGCCCTTTTACTACTCACCTCCCTTATAAGGTCAGCAATCAACTCAATGGGGTACCCCCTCTTGTGGAACATGGACTTCAAGAGTTCACATTCCTCAAAGAAGTGGTCATCCTCCGTAGTCATCCTGGCCACTCATACCAGTTGGCCGTTCACTACACTCCTCTTCTGGTGCAGCGGGTGAAAACTAGTGTAATGTAAGAATGAGTTAGAGTAAGTACACTTTCGGAAAATCCTTGCTAGATATTTTTTCTGGGCTCTATCTTTAGATAGTTCAACATCCAAGAAGCTCATAGAATCTATGTGGAAGTTACTAGTAAACCTGAGAAAGGTGGTGGACCTATTAAACTGCTCCAGAATTTCAGCAACTAGTTCAACACCCCCTTTAATAATCATAAAAATGTCATCTAAAAAGCGGGTGTAATAATAAATACACTCATTCAGTCCAGTTTTTGCCCAGTATTGTGATCAGGGCTTCATAAGCTAAAGAGAATGTAGTCACGAATCTCAAACAATTTTGCTTCCTTTGTGGTCCAGTACTATTCCTAACTACAGGGTTACTCAGTTTTATCTCTACTGAGACGTTGGTTTCAAAAGTGTGAGCTGCTGTTCATTCTTGGGAGAGGATGGGTCTGAAGTGGCCAGAGGCCCTTTTACTACTCACCTCCCTTATAAGGTCAGCAATCAACTCAATGGGGTACCCCCTCTTGTGGAACATGGACTTCAAGAGTTCACATTCCTCAAAGAAGTGGTCATCCTCCGTAGTCATCCTGGCCACTCATACCAGTTGGCCGTTCACTACACTCCTCTTCTGGTGCAGCGGGTGAAAACTAGTGTAATGTAAGAATGAGTTAGAGTAAGTACACTTTCGGAAAATCCTTGCTAGATATTTTTTCTGGGCTCTATCTTTAGATAGTTCAACATCCAAGAAGCTCATAGAATCTATGTGGAAGTTACTAGTAAACCTGAGAAAGGTGGTGGACCTATTAAACTGCTCCAGAATTTCAGCAACTAGTTCAACACCCCCTTTAATAATCATAAAAATGTCATCTAAAAAGCGGGTGTAATAATAAATACACTCATTCAGTCCAGGGTTATCAAAAATGGTGTCTTTTTCCCATTTGGCCATGACTAAATTGGTGAAACTAGCTCCACAAGGGGAGCCCATAGCTACACCAATCTGCTGTCTGAAAAATTATTTTTCAAAGGTAATATAGTTGTTGGACAGTGTTATACCTAGCAATTCCTCCACTAATCTCAGTTCTGAATGTTCTGCCCCTTTAAATCTCATATGGTCGATAGCCCTTTCTGTTCCCAAGGTTTGTGGGATCACCGTATATAGATTGCAAACATCCACTGTTAAAAAACAAAAGTGCTCATTATAAGCTAAAGAGTTAATACTCATCAAAAATGTCCAAGAGTCTTTGCAAATCTGAGGTTCCAGGGCCACAAATCTCTTCAGAATGTCATCTAACGCCTTAGCACAAGAATAGGTGATTCATTGTCGAGCGTCCACTAAGGGGCGCATAGGTGGATCTCCTTGATTCTTGTGGATTTTAGGTATTCCAAAAAGTACAGGTAGTCTAGGTGATAGTACTGACAAATAGTTAAACATGTCAAGGTTGATGAGTGAGTCAATGAACATATCATTCAGGAACATTCTGATACGGTTGTATGCTATGTTCAGTTCATTCAGGTTCACTTTAATATATGCGTTACTTTCAAGTATCTTCCCCATTCTTTCCTTGTAGTCCATTTTGTGCATAATGACCAGTCCACCCGCTTTGTCAGGTTTCATTAGGTGGACTGGTAAAAGTCTAAAGTTGCTTAGACTTGTGTTGACATTAATAAAAGCCCTAAAGTCCATTTCGCACATTCTTTCAAATAGTAAAATGGACGGGTACAAAGGGGGATTAAATGTACTAGAAATACGCAAGTGTTGGTTCCCATTGTAGTTCCCATTACCAAACATTACTTGTAAATTGAGTTTTCTAGTGTAAAGTTTAAAGTCCAGTAATAAGGACCCTAAATCAGTAGCATGAGTTGGAATGAATGTAAGTCCTTTTGCAAAAATGTCAACTAATAGAGGGTCGATAGTGTATTCGGTAAAGTTGTAAATTTTGAAATCACTGCTTTTATTCATTACAACTTTACAAGAGGGGTTGTTTGAACTGACCCTTTGGTGAAAGGTCACCTCTTGTTCCTGTTGCTGTTGTTCCTCCTTGTGTTGTATTTCCTCTGTTGCTTGGGAGTAGATTTGTTCACCCTCTGCCCCCGATGGTTCATGGAGTTTTGTGGAACATTATTTGAACTCACGCCCGCCATCTGAGAATTCTTGACCTCAGCATCCTAGTCTGTGAAGTAGTTGTTTTGGTGGGCTTCATTCTCATTTAGTGCCCCTCAATTTCTAGACCCTGGCAAACCCTCATTTTGATTGCTGTTACTATTATCAGATGTACCCCTTGTGGTATTAAAACCTCTAGGGGCATTCCATATTTGTGATGGGGGTGGGTCAGGGTAAGCTATTCCGTTTGCATAGTCCCTCCGGTCTCTGTTAATGTTCCTGATTTTAGTGTCCGTAGTTTTTGACAGTAAGTTATTAATACTGGTAAAAGTCCTGTTATATTAAAAATGGTATCTTTGGAAGTCAAGGTCCCTTTTAATTTCTTCGTCGAGGGTAGTAACTTCACTAGATAATTCATTAATGTGCACCTGATAATGCTTGGACATAATCTTCAACAATTCTAACCCCTGAGTGTTGAAAAATGTCACTAGTTCCATGTGAAAGGCAGAATCTTTAACTAGTCCAGTAGGATACTGCCAAAAATGCAAGCCTTTTGGCACAATCTTCTCTTTAAGACATTCACTAAAGTAATTCACTTCTAGTTGTAGTTTTCTTATTTTAACAAGTTTAAAATCAAACAGTTTTAGTTTCTCCACAATATTCACACTTCCAATCGCCAGTTGTCCCACTAAGTTGTCAGTAATGTTGTCAGCAAGTAGTTTAGGCTCATCCCTGAACCATGAATTTAAGTCCAGGACTCCAATAAGCCCTGGTGTAGTGTGCCCTACCTTGTCGGCAGGTATTGTGGGTTGAGTTCCACGGTCTCTCGCTGCAGTAACACTACCGGTACCAGTATTCAGACGAGTGCTCCTCAAAGTGCTCGTCATATTAGTACCTGCACTAGAAACAGTCATGTAGTTCATGTTTGAACTTCCCTCCATTCGGGTGTTTTGCGATAAAGTATCCGTGCGTGTAGCCAGTACGTCCAGCCTTTGGTTCATAACTTCAGTTAGTAAGGTCAGGTTCCCAACTTCAGTTTGGGTTTGAGTCTGTGTTAGAAATGGACTCTCGGTGCCGTTCAACTCCACAAGAGACATGTTTACTAAAAACATTCAAAAACTAATAGGCACAAGACAAGACGAGCGTACATTGCAAAGTCCAACAAGGTTTAATAGCTGAGTAAGACAAGCTTACAGCAACATTAGTTATAAGTAAAGTGAACTAACTACAATTTTAATTAATACTGTTTTACTATATGTTCCATTATAAGACAACATAACTTTGTTTTTTTATAAAACTAAGGCACTCATTTTACCTAATGACTTAACAAAAAACAAACTGACTACAGTATTTTAGGATTGCACCTTTAAATTATGTGACTGTGCTTAATTGGCTTAATTGTATTAACAATTATGAGTCACTAGGATAGTACTTAAACTTGTTTTTTCTTTCTGAGCACTATTGTCTGAAGAAGTTAGAAGTGTTTCCTAACAAAAAGCGCTTTACACTTTGTGACTTGGATTCTGTGCAGCCAGATTGTTTTTAACTTTTTATTGCTTCGCAGTTACTGGAGTGTGCACCAGACTACTGATTGCTGTAAGCTTGTTTTACTCAGCTATTAAACCTTGTTGGACTTTGCAGTGTATGCTCGTCTTGTCTATTCAACAACTTGACAGGTCCTTGCTTATGTGATTTATGTAACATTGTTGCATCATGCTGTCACACTGGCACAATGCTATTGTGTGTGGCTTGTTCTGGCAAATATTGTGCCATGCTGTATGATATTCCTGTGATTGGTAGATATATGAGCATGTATTCTTTGCATACTGCACTGATATTCACTGGTCCATTACTGAATATATGAAGGTGATGTTTTCTTTAGCATTGTCCATTACTCCCTAATTTGTCCATATCTTGCATTTGTCAATAGCTGGTCTTTTTGATAATAGCTTATCCTATGACATGCATACATGGATTTGCATACCAGTCCATGTGTATGCAGTTGTAGTGCATATGCACTGCTTTATATGGGTGTACATGAGTATGACCATATTATGATCAACAAGCAAACTCCCTTGGAATATGACTGGCTACATGCACTTATTCCATTTTCTGTGCTGTAGTTTTGTTTACAGGACAATCATTTGATTAGTCTTACACATGAATGGTGTTACTTATATCAATAACAGTGCTTGTGGCACCTGTTGTATTATATTTGTATGGCAGTACATACGTGTATGTGATAATTAAAAGTATGTTTGTTGTATACCTGTGCCTCTTGCTCTTTAACAGTTGTCTATTACTGTTGTTTTTTTTTCATTTGCACACAGATATATATATATATATATATATATATATATATATATATATATATATAAAACCAATCCACTATGCCCATGTGACATACATTTGCCAATTGCTTCAATGTAGATTGGAGGATTTGCAGCTCTCCCCGTGTTGTGGATACATGCATATGCAATGTGTCTTCTTAGATAAGGTTGTCTTGATTTATTCTGTGCATACTTTCTCTGGCATGTATTTCCTCACTATTGTGGACCTGTGCTGTCCATCTCTCTTCCCCTTACAGCTTTGGCCTACATGTTGCACATATACATTGCATATGCTGTGTGCATGTTTACCTTCCTCTACATTATCATTTTTGTTGTATAGGTGTATTTGTACAGTATTACCTTGTACTAACATGTTGGGCATCATACACATACAAAGCATATGCATGCAGGGTCGTGGCAATTGATTTGATTCCATCATTTTTATTGTTGTAATTATGTGTTGAGCATTACCCAGGGATTTGTATGCTTCATGCTTATACATAGGCTTGCATTCCTTAATTGTAATTAGTCATATATGCAACACTATTTACATTATATTCCAAGCCATTGGTGTGTGTATGCGGGATTAAACTTCTTTCTGATTGTATCACATTATTTCACTACATGTTCCCCATATACATTGCATACTTGACAACCATCTGTGTTGCCTCCAATACGACATATGTCTTTGTCATATGGATTCCATTTCATCTATTTGTGTACACCTATTTGTATATTACACAGCCACATTCTTGCTTTTCTATGGTTCTGCTGTTTGGAACTGTGCTTAGTTGTTTGCCTTTCGCATGTAACATTGGAGATACTAGTCTGCCCACTGCTTGTTTTCTCCTGTATTTCCTTGATAGCATTTGATGATTGCATTTGATTTCCAGTGTGTCATGTAATAATTGCACTCCCAGTTTTAGTGTTCTCCAACACACAGCTATTACCAGCTATCATACACATTCTATTATGGCTGTCACACAGTTTACAACACCTCAGCAATGATTTGTGCATTGGTAGGTATGTATTTCATGTTGCAACATAGCTGGTATGCATCCCTACCATGTGTGTCCATTTTCTTTTACCCATGTTGCATAGTCTGTATGCATGCTGTCTGTGTACCTTACCTCTCTTTTATGTGTATTTCCAACCTTTGTCTGTCGTACGTTGTGATATTTGTTACATGTTTATACTTGCTATTTTGCACTCCTCCTCTTTCCCTGCCTTTTACATTCCATCTGTTCTCAAAAAAATGAGGCTTATTCCCACCAAAAAAATGCCCATGCTCCTCTGCTTCTCCCATTTCATCATACCTTTTCTGTGTCTCGTTCTTTACCCTCGCCACACATCTACTTTTCTATCATCCTATTTCCTTGGATCTGTGCGCATTACTTGCTTTCTCCACATGTGTCCTGCACCCATTGTTAGCTAGTTTTAGCTGCGTTGAAGTGACTATGATTACCCTTCAGCTAACTTATTTTTTTTTTTTACTAGAAATGTTGTGGTATGTGTCAGGTTCTGCAAATTGTGGTGGGTGTATTTATATATGCCCATCTGTGAATTATGACAATATCCATAATTGTTTGTAGTTATCTCTCACTTTTCAGATAGACTGCTGCACACTTCTATTACTTTATTACTTTTTATTTATGAGTCTAAGTTCCATTGAGCTTGTGTAATTTCTACAGATGAACGTGTATAATTTCTGTAGATGTACACTGATAATGCACATAAATATTTCTTACTTTATAAACAGCTTTTCTTGGCATACAGCTTTAATGTGACTGCTTGAGGTTGTGCTGACATTGCTGGTTATGCCTGCTTTATGCTGTGTTATTCTCTGTACTCTGAGGCATAAATGGATGTGACAGTTGAGAAAATGAAAGACATGTAAGAAGAATGAAGATGATGTGATTTCCAGTACATGTAGAAGCAAAAATAAAACTTAGGTTTATTCCATAGTTAGGGAATAGTGAGCATTGCATACCTCTCAACTTTCCAGATTTTCTCAAAATATCCAGGTTCTTATTTTATATTTTTAGTCTGTTCCTCATAAAATGTGTGGTCTTCTGACAAATCACTGAGGATTGAAGTCACTAAATAATGACTTACACTAGAGTTTTAGACTTCATTCCTTTCAGAAATTGCATCCTGACACAAATCCTGTTTTTCTAGCAGCTATCTAAGTTTATATGAACAATATTTAATATCTGTTCCAAAGTTGGAGACTTTCTCACTCATCCTAATCATTTTAAGCTTTGCCTAGATTTCTTGCCCTAATAGGTTGAAAGATATGCATTGATAGTTTATTAATATTTGCTCTTTTATTCATGAGTAAATTATACCTTTTAATTATCTGATTATTGCTTAGTAAAGCTTAGGGTCATATAACAGCCAAACACTCTTCTGACACTTAAGAAGTGTAAGGTAGAAAAACTTATTTCAGATGGAACACCAACTCACCACAAGATATGTATACATACATAAATGCATTCACACATGGCACGTACACAATATGGGCAGTTTGGAGGTCAAGATATTCAGCTAAGGCATGTCTGGGAGATACCCTCCCTCAGCACATGTGTATATTTAACAGTATAGGTACATATTTGTATACACGTAGGTATAGATATATAGATACATATATGTATACATACACACACACACACACACACACACACACACACACACACACACACACACACACACACGCACACACACACGCACACGCACACACACACACACACACACACACACACACACACACACACACGCACACACACACACACACACACACACACACACACACACACACACACACACACACACACACACATATATATTTAAATCTATATTTACATTTATATTTATATTTATATGTGTGTATGTTTGTTCAATTTGACTCTTAGATTGTAGGCACTTTTCCCTGTTGTTATGCAGATGTTTTTTTTTCTTTGTGTTATTCACTTCCTCTCCTTTCATATATTGATTCATTTCCTGTTATGACAGTTTTATGTTTTGAATTTCATTAGGTTATTTTTACCTTTATGAATGTCTTTTATTGTTTCTCCTCGGGTGATGTAGTGATATTTGACCTTTTTAGTACTTTCTTTACTGTAAAGTTTATTTAAATTGTCACATTCCTGATTCAAGTTTTGTTCCTTTTTATTATTATTATTATTGTTATTATTATCATTATTAGTATTATTGCTATTAATGCATTTATAGTAATTTATTTAAGTCGGGAATCTGTATTTCTGATGTTTGGTGTTGTCTTTCATTGATTTATTATTATTATCATTATTGCTATTATTATTTTTTTTTAGTATTTATGGTTTTGGTATTGTTCCCTGATAAATGATTTTTTAAAATGGTGGCAGTTTGTGAGTTTTGAAGTCCATGAGTTAGTAGGGATCTACAACTGAATGTGAGGTCTAGATGACCTGCATTAGTTTTCTCCCATGTGTAGATCAGGTTTGATGTACAGATAGCTAGCAAGCATCCTGGTCAGTTTATCTTGCCCATTGCTGAACCCCAGTTATGTACATGGTGTGCAGTATCATAGTACTTTTCCAGCACTACTGCAGTATTGCCTCCAGTGTGAGTATTTCTTTATTTCCTGCATTGTATTGTGCATTGAATCCTTGCAATGCTTATATTTTCTGTATTTCCCCCATAATTATTTGCCTTACTCTATTTCATAGCACATGATGCATATGCAAGTAAGTGTGAGCTATATGCATGAAGGACTAATCAGAGTACACATGCATCTACTTAATTGCAAGGCACAAAAATACATAGTAAATTATGTTAATTAATGATGTAGAGGTACTTGCACTAAAAGTAGCTACTTGACAAAAGATGATGTCACTGCTGTTCCATGTCATTTACGCAGGAGTTATAGAAGAATAGGTAAGGTGTTAGAGAAAAAGGTAGATTGTATAATGAAAACAAGCAATTGTACATTTTTGTACAGTAATGACTAATGCTATAATTAGGGTATGGAGGTCAAGAAGTATCGCAGAGAGAAGAGTTGCAGATCTCAGATGTCACAGGTCCAGACACACCTAGCACAGCTTGATAGAGATGGAAAACTTATTCTGGTATCCATTGTCATGAGACAGTTCTTTAATACTGATGTGCACCATTTCCTGAACTGTGCCAGGTTTGGTATTTGCTAACTTCTTTATCCAGGGTGAGATAGTGATCACTGTCAGGGAACGTTCCTGTGTGAAGGGAACACCAGACAGTCTCTTCAAGGAGATCTGACCTCTGGCTGTCTGTTCATTCCCTCCTTATTTGGGTCTCTGCAGCTTGATTGCATGGATGTATTTTCTCAAAATAATAGAAAAATATGACAAGATAAGATTCACAATGTTTCTAGGGCATTCCAGGTATGTTGTATGTAAACTGTCCAACTGACAGTTATGTCTGTTGAGATGAGCTTACCGTAGCTGCTGTGTATCTCTCCATGCTTTGGACAGATATGAGGCAAGTGGCCTATTAATGTCCTTGTCAGGGTGCACCTGTCTGAGACGTTCCATCTGTCAGTATATTTGTTAACTGATTCTAGGCCTTTGTCTTCTTGATGATGATACTACCTGTTTACCTATTGCTTCCATATATCCTTATTTGTGCACCCTCAAAAACTCTACCATAATATGGGAGCAGTTTCATATCTGCTGACTTCTTCTAACCTGCCTTCATTGGTTGCATCTTAGCCATTCTTATTTTTTGTGCCACAGCTAGCAACCTAAACCTGCTGTTAAAGTATTTTTGGAGTAGCTACTATCTGTGTACCTACCTTTATACTGCTTAACACATTATAGTCTGCATTTTTTGTATCTCTGAATTACATTGGTGCCTGTATCAATTATCATGCCAGTTATACATATCCTTCTCAGTTATGTGGATGTATGGTCTGTGAAGTGAAATGTTACTGTAAGCAAAACACTTTTTAAATAGTAACTATGTCTCTGACCATCTCTTATGTATTAGCATTGTAAGTGTTCCACGAAACCTGTCTCTGAATCTATCCCTTCTATTTGGATTATGTAGGATCAAATCACCTAAATGCTGTGCACTATAAGTCCTACCTGAGAATCACTATTCTGTATCAGCATTACATCAGTATAACTCACTTACTCATAGAGCATGGTGAACCTTGTCAGTAATCAAACTTTTGTATCACTAAAGTAAGTCACTTGTAAAACTGTGTTCCATGAATATCCTGTTGGAATTGCTCCTGTGTAACTCAGTGCTATAATCATTATCAATGAATATTTTCATAAATATAACTCTTATACAAAAGGTATACAGCTTACACAGTGAAAGTCATCATTCTGATTCTTACCTTGCATATGAAAGCATACATAAATCGATACATCTTTATATATAGATGTTGGGTAACGGCCCCTACATGTCCAGACTCTCCTCTCTTCTATGCAAAGTTTATTTCTGTCAGCAATACTGTCTATACTCATGTAGTAGTCAAGATATTTAGGTAAAAGCAAGTCAGATTATATCCGGCTAATATGCTAATCAATTGAAGAATCTGGTATCTTGCCAGTAAAAACAAAAATACCTTAAACAGTAGCCCAGAAGTTAAGAGCATTATGGAAGTGATAAAAGATACCAGTGATGCATTTTGTTCATCACCTCTGTGATCATGAAGACGTTCCTCAAAATGATGGTTATAGTAATATATTTCAATTTGCTGCTGTTGGTTCACTGCCACATGCCAAATACTGAGCAGTCTGTCTATTCTGCTAATAAGTATACTGTGAAGTTGCAGTTTCCAGATAGAACAGGAAAACATGCTCTAGTTGGTGGTCAGCATATGTATCCCCTTGACATTGCAATGTTTAAACATATGATAAGAGTTTAGTAAAATTAGGAATAATGAAACTACTATAAATAAATTACAATTTGACTATGTATCAGAAATGCATGCTCTGGCAAATGGCTGATAGTTAACTTTTTTGAAAACTTCTTCCTTTTTAAACATTCATTCTTTATGTCATAATGGAAAACTTCTTCCTTTTTAAACATTCATTCTTTATGTCATAATGGAAGGCTGAGCCATTTTTCACCACTTGTTATGAATAACTTATCAAAAAGGACCTAATTTGGTATGTAGTACCAGAAGGTTGAGTGGATTTCAACAAAAGTAAAGAAAAAGAATTGAACTGCAATTTCAAAATACAATGTGGATAAGATCAAGTAACTGCAAATCATCACGATTAGGGACAGAAGAAGAAGGCTAATACTATTTACACTGTAATCATTATAGACTATAATCTAATGATCCACATCAGTGTGTGCTTTCATATAAAAGGATGTTGGCTTTAAGAACATAGAATAAATGTGCTGTGATTTTTCAAACTGTGATCATTACCTGGCACAGCAAAAAAGGCTTTGCACTGCACAGCTGGATACTGGGTTTACAAACACTGGCTTCTTTGACATTTAACCAGTATTCTCTTACCAATAATAACTGTAAGTTGCTACAACTATTTTTGCATTTCATACACATGCAGTCTTATGGTAACACTCTTTCACCAACTTGATCCAACTGTCATTCTGCTTTCAATTACTAAATGTTTATAAATGAGCCAACTGCAACACATTAAATAATAATAGCTGCAGCAAGTAAGTCACTCTATGAAAGGCAGATTCCAAAAATTAAAAAATTCTCCAAATTTGGTAATTATCTTTGTATACATTAACAAATAACCAGCCACAAGCTTTTGAAAACAAAATGTTTAAACACACAAATGGCATTTAGAAAAACACTACCAAGCAATTATATGGTCCTGTTCCTACCATTAGCTGAAGATTTACTGTAATTTAACAAAAACTATTATACTAATTTAACATGTAAAAAAAGACTCATAGGTAGCATTTGTAGACAATGTAGTCAGCAGATGGTTTATTTTCAGTCCATAAAGTCCACAGTATACCCTTCCAGGGATAAGCAAAGTATGAATTATGTTCTAATAATTGCCGTCAAAAATTACAAGAGTCATATAAATCACATCATTTGATGACTGTACATATGTGAACCCTGAAACCAATCACGAAAGACAGTTATTCAATTGGCAGTATTATAAGAACACTCCTCTTGCAGTGAGGAAAGCATTTTAGATTCTCCCATTTCCTTTAGGAATTATATTTTTTTCACACCTACATATTCTACTTAACACATCTCACTCAGCTCTGTAAGATGTTTTTGCCCATTTATGGCAAGCACAACTTTTGTCAGAAAATGACAAGCTTAGAAAAGAAAAAAAACTGTTACGTGTATTAGTCTGAATCCAGTTTCACTTCCAATGCTCCTAATACATTTTAAATAGAAACATTCCATATTTTGTTTTATACTTTTACACATTTTTACAATATCATGCATGTTTTGCTGGAAACAACAGTTGCATGTTTTATTCAGTTCTAACATTTTTCTTCTTAAAAAACAATTACATTTAACTCAATACAGTACAACCTTTTTACATTTCTCTTTGTGTGACTATCTGGGAGAATGAGAATATCTTTCTTCTTCCTACTTGCAATGAATAACAGCCAGGAATCTCCTTAGCCAGTATCCATAAAGTGATTCAAATTACAAAAAAAAAAAAAAAAAACTACAGATATGTAGGACACTTCTTTTTATACAAAAAAAAAAAAGGTGAGTCAGGAAGGTGTCCCCCTTCAGCTTAAAGTGATCTGAGAATGGCCTCAGTATGTTTTCGGATTTTAGGTGGTGCTTTTAACTGTTTTAACCCACATAGCTTCTGCAAACAGAGTATTTTTAATTAATTCTGCCTCAAATGAGAACAAACCAGCTACATCAGGAAACCCAGTAGCACAGTCCACCACTCCCAGTTTATAACTAATACTGTAGAGCGTGTGTTACTAAGAGACCCCAGAATGTCCATGGCTATACTTTTGCAGCAAAAGCATCAAAGCAGAACTTGGATTTACTTGTTGGATTGTCAAACATTTGCACTTCTAATATATTTTGCAGTAGCCTCTCAAATCCTTTCCAGTGCCTGGCCAATAGAAATTTTGTGTAAGCCTCCTTTTTTCTCAAGATGACATGAAAAAAAAAGAATATTATAGGCTATCGTCAGAAACATCTTAAAAATAAATGTAGTGCATAAATTTCCTTCTAGCAGTGCTTTTAGGAATCCAGTCTATGAATAAATACTTGTTCCAGTGTACAATCTCTTTCACAACTTGGAGTCAAGTACCGCCCTCAGTTCCTTAAAGAGAATTTGAGAATTATTTCTGACTCATCTTCTTTTTTTCTTCTTCATCTCTGTAATCCTCACTAACTCCACTACTATAGGAAGTTTTTGTATTTTGACAGCTTTGGCTCAGATTTAACATTGTTGCTGCTGCTTAGCTCTTCATCTGAAGTAGTCCCTTCCAAAGAAAAATTCAGCACCTTTCAACAGCTATGACTAAGATTCTAGTTTACTGTCACTACCTAACTCTTTTCTTGAAGTAGTAACATCATCAGTCTTTGTTGGAGGTATGAACACTTAATGGAACTCCTCCTGCTGCCTTACCCCCACATGTGTATGCTTGCCTGCACATAGTTATAGCATACAAAGAGTACTGAACCAACAAACCCATTTTCTATTAAACATGTGCATGGATGTTATCAAACTTTGCCAGCTGCTTGTTTCCCCTGCTCCTTTTCTCAGTCCAAGTAAATTTTGGAAAATGGTACCTGAAAAGTTGTGCCTCATATGAGCCTAACTGCAGTGAGCTTTTTTCCTAACAATGGCAGACTTAATAGTTATGTTTCTCATAACGTTCTTCTTAAAGTTTTTGTTATCCTCTATCATGACAGGGTACAATAGCAGCTGTGATCTGAAGGGGAAAGTACCATGACCATGGTGTCCTAGTTTTAATCTCTCACACTTTTTTTATTCCTACTTTGAATCTGTTGGCATTTTGAACATACATACACTGTTTGGTTACAGTAGAAACATTTACTGCCAAGTCCTTGGCTTATACCAAAACCAATTTCTTCACCCTTTAATTATGGAGCCTGCTGTGATGGTTTGAACTACCCCCACTGGGTTCTCTTATATGAATATGTAGTGCAAGATACATCCTTCTTATATAGCTGCATCCTGTTGGCTAAGCAGATTTTTAAGAAAAAAAGCTTTCTTTTTTAGAAAATTACTCATAACTTTATTAACCAATAAAAAACACAAAAACTAACAGTTGGTTGACTAAAATGCACCATTTATTCAGTTTGGGAGAGTAAACATCCAAACAATAAATAAATAAAGAAAATGAGAGTGATTCTATATGCTTTTAACAGCTAGTGTGACAGAATTATTAATCGCTCTATTTCATCCAGATTTGACAATGAGCTTTTGCTAATATATGTGAGCACCCAGAAAACTGAGAGTAAGTGAATATTTGCACCCCACTCAATAGTTTCATTGCTCTTCTGACAATTGATTAGTATAGCTAGAAGTCTCCCTCAATACATGTTGCCCATTTTGTAAAGAAGTTTAGCTTATCACCCTCAAGCATCTTCTCTTCCATAATTCCTATGCACTCCACTATCTTAATTATTTCAGTTATTTTGGGGAGACACTGTTTCCACCTTTTTGTAATTGTCTTCTTAGTTACCAGCCCTATCACTCACGAAAGCTCAGACTTTTTCTGTGTTATCTCTACATGTTCACATACCCTCAAGAAAAAGCTTTTGATCAGTTGACTCTTTTAACCCCACTATCTTAGCCAATAGTTTATTCAATTCCTTCTTGTGTTGACTTTTGGGGGGACACCCCCAGAAAATATTATACAAATCTCCAATATTTTTCAAATTACATCTCCAAGACCCCCTATGGACTTCAGGGAAAATCTTTGCCAACCTTTATGGAGTATAAAAAACTTGTGCAAACACTTCCACAAAAAAAATCTAACTTTTCATGACCTCATGCCTTTTCTATGTAATGTAGATATCCACTGACATTGTTTTTGCTGCATTTCATAGCTTAGCTGGACTTAGTTTTGTCTACTAGCATAGTATCATCTCTTTGCAGTAACTTATCCATGCAGTAACTTATCCATGTATCCCTTCAAGAGCCATCCACTTTTTCTAATTGCATGACCCATATGATTTCCATTTGTTTTCCTCACCCTGGGACCATCTAAATCTTGGTACTTTATCCACAATCTTATAGAACCCTTCTTAGCCCCTTCAGGGAATCCAAACAATTGAGAAGCTTTCCCCATTCCATAACCTTTCCTTCCAAAATCATTGTTTCAATCCTTCAGCATTATCTGCAGTTTTCTCCACTTTGATGCCATATTTTACCCTCTCTATATTTGTGTATCTCCTCCTATTGGAAGTAATTCATTTCTGTAAACCCTGGTCAGGTATCTATCTAATTCTTTAAAACTCCTCAGGGTTTTCATTATTAGCTGGCCAGTTCTTACTCTCTTCCTGCCTCAGAAAGCCTTAAATATATAATTCTGTCACATGTAGTCATTTTTCTCTTTTAACATATTTTGCCACTCTGTATTTACTCTGGCATCAGCATAACTGCTAAATAATTTTAACTTTATAGCTGTTACATACGTATGTAAATTAAAGGCAGCAAGACCACCCTGTTATTTCAACAATACTATTTTTCCTCAAGATACCTTGGGTGTCATGTCCACCCAAAAGAGATACCTCATGATGTTTCTAACCCTGATCACTATATCCTGAGTCAGGAAAATCCAGTATAATTTCAAGTATTAAACATGAGGCATTACATGCCAATGTAAAATTTGAATTAATTGATTGAGTTCTAGGTCTAAATGTTGCCAGTTCTATAAAATTCCACTTATTTTTTTAAATATCTCTTTATATGCTTGTCTACTGGATTCTTTGTGTGTTTCTCTTTCTCATATGCCCAAATATTTCACACCTCCCTCGTCACGCAAAAAGACAAATCTATTTAGTAGATTTCTCTTTTGTGGAATGTTTAGCCCAAGAACTTGTGTCTTATCTAAATTAAGTTTGTAGCCTGACATTTCCCCAAACTGTTTTAATCTATTTATTAAGTCTCCTAAATCCCTTTTGGCATTAGAAGAGTTATACTAATGTCATCTGCATGAAGTGCAATCTTGATATTTAATTGTCTCTAACGTATCCTTTCAGAGAGTGTATTCTGAGCTCCAGTCATTTTAAATAGATAGCAAAGAGCAGATGAGAGAGTGGGCAGTCCTGTCTGGTACCTCTAGTAAGATGAAAATGTTTACATAACTAATTAATTATCTTAATCTATGCCCCCGACTCCTTATAAATGCAAGATAGTACATCCACACAATTAGGAGGGAAGCCCACTATAAGCAAGATTTGTAAAAAAGTACCACTTGACTCTGTCAAATGCTTTTTCAGCATCCAAGCTCTTTAACAGCAATGGTCTCCTGCTCTTATGTGTATCTTTTACTAACATTAGTGTTTTTCTAATATTGTAAAAAGTAGTTCTATTTTCCACAAAACCACATTGATCCAGGTGTACTTTGCATACACTGTATGATCCTAGCTACACGTGTTGCTATTATAGCTATAAAAACTTTATAATCTCGACTTAACACTGTTACTACTCTATATGAGAGGGGTCAGAAAGGGTCTTTCCCATCCTTTAATATGGTTACTATCAAAACATCCTTCCATGATAGTGGTATTTTCCCTATTACTAACACCCTATTCATCAGCTCTGTCCAAAGCTTTATTAATTTATCTCCTCCTAACTTCCAGACTTTTACAGATAACCCATAAGTCTAAGGATAGTTATTTGCCTTCTGCATAGAAATAGCTGCTCTCACTTCCTCCAATATAACTGACCCTCTCAACAAATCTGTTGGCTTATTATTAAGCTCTGGAAGTGGCAGATTTCACAGATATGCTATTACCTGATCTTTCATTTCATTCTCATGAGCCTCTCAACTGTAGAAACTCTCATAGCACTTACAAAAATAGTCTAGTATCACCTCTAGAGTGCGAGTTTCATCCCCAGCAGTATCCTCCAGAAACTTAAAAATGGCCCAATGTTTATTTCTGAGCTGGAATTTCTGTTTGGTTTCTTAACTGTCTAAAGGTTTGTTGGTCTACAATTTCAACAAGCTAACCATAACAACCCACAAAAATTCTGGGCTAGCATTAACCAATTACTCCATCCAGGTCAATCATCTACACCATACCCTCAAAATATAGACCACAAAGATCCCATGCATGCAGCTAATACCTTTAATACCTTTTTTACTAATGCTATCCAAGCACTAGCTAGTCAGCTATCACCTAATACCTTCACTTTACCTTCCTATAACTCAACCCCACCCCCTCCTTTTCATTTCCAGCCTGTCCCAACAACATACATCCTAACCCTTATATAAAAATTAAAACCATGCTCTCCCTCAGCAGACCAACTACCTGCTGAATATCTTCAACTATCAGCCAAAGCTATCGCCTACCCCATTTCCATTCTGATCAACAGAACTATTAGCGAAGGTCACATCCCCAGCATATGGAAAATCTCCCATATTATCCCCCTCCATAAAGGTGGACACTCCACTTAACTCTCAAATTACTGCCCCATTGCCCTCCTTTCTCCTTTGGCAAAGATAATGGAGAATTGCATCCATAGACAATTACTCGACCACTTAATCCAAAATAACTTACTTTCCAGTTGTCAACATGGTTTCAGACCTTCACACAGCCCTACCACTGCCCTCTTTTCCTTTACTGATTGCATTAACAAAAAACGCAACATTAATATTCTTTCCTCTGCACTATTTATTGACCTGTCTGAAGCATTTGACATGGTAAATCACCAGATTCTCACAAAAATACTCAAATCCCTGTCATTAGATGCACTTTCCATAAAAATGTTCCAGTCCTACCTAGATAAAAGACAACAGGCTGTACTATGACAAAATACTCAATACACCCTCCTGCCCATTACCCTTGGTGTCCCTCAAGGCTCCATCCTAGGACCTCTCCTCTTCCCCATATTTATTAATGACCTTCATCTAGCCATCCCCCATGCCACATGCATACAATATGTTGATGACTCCACACTGATATGCTCAGCCACATCCACCTCTGAACTTCACTTTCTTACCCCGAAGGTATTTAACACAGTTGAACAATGGTTCTCCTAGCATTGCCTTCTCTTGAACCCCAATAAAACTAAACTCCTCCTCTTCAGTTCTACTCACAAGTCCTCTCTTTTGATTTCTCAGTTACATCCACCAATGGTACCATTATATCACCAGACCCAACCACCAAACTACTTGGCATCACCATTGACAACAATCTGAACTTTGACACCCATATCAACAATACTATAAAAACTGTCAACAAAAAACTTGGCTCTCTCTATAGGATTAAACCCTTCCTTTCACCTACAGCCAAAACAACTGTAGCTCACACTCATCTAATCTCTACACTCCTCTATGCCTCATCCATTTTTACTAACCTATCTAAAAATAACCTTAGCAAACTGGAAATGTCCTACAATAACATTGCCAGATTCACTACAGGCAACCCATTTAGAACCCACCATTGCATTAACATAAAGCAGCTAAGATAGCTAGAACTATAAAACCTGATTAAATTCCACCAACTAACCATTGTCCATAAGACTCTTTATAAACCTTCCTGTACTCCTATACTATCTACCCTCATCACCCCCTAAAAATCTGAAGTCCTTACGTTCTTCTCACAAACTTCTTGTACATACCTCTAAACCTAACAGGGCTGGTGATTCTCTCTTCTCCAACACTGTTGGAAAATCCTGGAATCTTCTCCCCAGTGACCTTTCCTCACTTGCCTCTTTATCAATTTTCAAAAACAGACTAAAACTTTTCCTCAGAATACACTGGTTATGCCCTTGTACTAAACCGGACTAATCATCTATCTCTTCAATCTTGTCTCTGCCTACCCCATACTTCTCATGAACTGCTAGACCTTCCTTATTAACTATAAATACCATCTCTCTCTGAATTCATTATTTCCAACCTCTGTGGTTACTTATTTTAGAGTGAACTCTCTTTATTTATAGTACTCTAGAATACCCTGTCTTCTTTACTTTATTTCTTTATTATGCATTTTAACTGTATGTTATATTGCACCTGCATTTTGCACTGTTTATGATTTTTGCCCTCACTAAAAAACTGTAATATGCATTGCATATATCACTGTGATTGTTATTTTGTTGTTTTCTTGTTTACGTCTTGGAGCTTATCTCCCCGGGCCTCTACTGAAAATGGACATATATCCAGCTAGACTAACACCGTCAACAAATGTAAAATAAATAAATAAATAAATTAGTCTCACTGTCAGAGATTTAACTGCCCTTAGGGTATTGGCCTAATATACTTTCTGCACGGCTAATTGCCATCTTGTTATGCTATTATCCTCAATTTCCTGAAGTTACCTCTGTAATTCTCCCATCTGCTCCTTTACTACTTCTGAGCAATAATTTCCTTTCCTTTGTAAAAATCTGAGCTTTTCATAAAGCTCTCTCTTTCCTCTTCCCGCTTGTATATATAAGGTATTTTGCTTCTTCTGCACCTTCTTAATCAGTGTTGTTTTAATTGGGTCCCACTGAAAGCTCTGTTGGTCATCAATCCCCTCACAGATCTTATCAATTCCTGGGTCCAATCTCTGTACTCTCTTAAGTGTAATTTATAGGTCAGAAATGTTCAGTGCTTATCTAATGAATCTTTGACCCCTCTTCTCAATTTACTTATTAAAAAAAATCATGATCAGAATATATTATAGGTGACGTATATACTGCAACCACCATGAGTCTGTGCTTCCTGGTAATAAACATTTTATCAGCTGCTAACCATCTTGAATATTTAGCAGAGCTGAAAGTAAATAACACCTCCTATTACTTGCCATATACTTTTGCCACATCCACTAACCCCTAGTGATCCAGTAAATATTTACACCTGTTCTCTAACTTGGTAATCTCCTTACTCCTTCTTCATGCCCCAACTGCCTCACTTTGGTGAAAGATCATATTCTAGTCCTCCACAATTATTAATAATCCCTCATAGAAGTATATTATTTTTAAGAAAACCTTCTTTATATCCCATAGTCCAAACATGGGCCGGAGTTATATAAATGCAACAGTAATCATTTGCCCAAGGCAAGATCCGTTTATCATTACATATCTATACTTCTGATTTTTTTGTTTCTTCTCAGATATGAATGTGGTGACTTCTATGTTGCAACAGTGCCACTCCACTTATCTAGCACCTCTGTAGGAATAATCTGATTCTATTTTTGTATCCTTTCTTGGCTAATTTTTCATGGTCTGATTTGTCTATGTATATAGTCCTAGTAAATGAACCCCTTCTCATCTGGTGATGTTCAAAATCCTGCCCCTCCTAGTGGCGTTGGTCAGGTTATCTACATTTCAACTAAGTATCAGTATATCTAACATTTACCTCAAGTGATGTATTATCACACTAGCTTTTGAGGGAAAAAAAGTTAAATATTTGTTCCAGCCCATACTCTGAATTCCCCATTGTCTGTATACTACCCATACTATATACAAAGGTATAAAGAGTGTAATGTGGAATATTATGTAAGTCTTCTGGATTGTCACTTTTGTAATACAGAACTAAAAAAATGCTCTTTAAAAACTGTATACCGATCCATATGAAATGTTAATGTACCTTCCACAGAGGGAGCATACACTCCTTATTTAATGAAAGGCAAATATCTTGCTCCCTTCAAATGAGATGAGTACTTTTGATATAAGTTTGAGATATTCCCAAAGCCCAACTTCATCATTATGCCTCACCATAATGGAACACACTAAAGCCATAGTGTAAGCTATCGAGTTCTTTCCCACTAAATATTCTGTCTTCATTTCAACTACACCTCTCCATTACCTCTATTCAATGTTTTCAGAGCTTCTGCTGGATCATCATATTTTTTGGAATCTTCTGGCATGAAGATTTAAATGTTGGCTAGATAAAGAAGCTTAAACATTAATCCCTTTGCTCTGCAATAAGCTTGAATGGGGCGAACACTGTTCTCCTTCTTTGGGTTGCTTGAAAAAGTCCTGGTCCAGAAATACATGAGAGTCACAGCAGGAGATTTTTTTTATCCAGGCTTCCATAAATGGGATAGCAATTGTTCCCTGAAGAATGTAAAAATTGGCCAACATCTGCCAAGGTGCCCTAGATCACTGCATCTGAGGTATCCATGTGGCATGATGTGCTTTGTTGCTCTGAATATTAGCTGTAGTCATCTAGGCCCACATAGCCACCCTTTTCTTCATATATGCTACACAGCCTTTCCCCTCTAAACTTTCTAGAACCCATGAGAATCTAAGATTATTTCTTCTGGTGCAGTCCTTAATTATCAGTTATAACTGCATCCATGAGGTGAAGCTTCACTTCACTTCCGTAGCTGCCATCCATGTCTTTAGGGTCTCATTTTCATATATCAGTTAATTCAGTTTACAAGAATGCTCTTCACTGGTTCTGTTACTTTCTGAAATTCATTGTCAGCCATGTAAGCATCCAACTTAGCATTCAGCTTCTGCATTTTTTTTAAAATAGTCACCAAAATAACTTGCTGTTCAGCACCATCTTCTGAAATGGTGGTAGCTTGGGCATCTATTCCCGAGCTCCCTGTGTGTCTGTCCTTGTTGAGTAACTTCTTCATCATTTACATTTTGTTATTAAACTGATTTTCTGTATGAGATCTATACATTTCAAAGCAGGCATAACTATTGAAGTCAAGCATCCATCAGCCATTAGTTTTCACCTGAAGAGAAAGACTAGCTTATTTTTATGGCAGCAGGACTGACAGAGCAAGACTTCCCAGCTGCTTAACCAACTCACACATTACCAAAGGTTGTCCTTTCTAACCATCTCCAAAGCAATGGTATATTGGTAATATGGCAACTAGGTTCTTATATCCTTAAGCAAGTTACTGAGTGCTTGTTCCTTTATCTTTATTCCTCCCAAAATTAAAGTAGTAATTTGATATCCATTTATCCACCAACGGAAGCAGTTAGTTCTGCAGTGCAATCACTGACACCACCTATTTTTGTTTCCTAAGTACACTCATTTTTTTTCTATAAGCTTCAGTAATAGGTTTATTGTATATATATATATATATATATATATATATATATATATATATATATACACACTGAGCTTGCTTTGTTTTATTGTAGACTATAAAAGAAATGTCAGTTAATTTACTGATGACATGCACAGTGTTGCCCATGAGCAGAGGGTTTAGTCTTCAAACATTACCCATTGTCAATTTGGTGACGAACATTTGAACTAAACTATCAAAATCAACTCCCTCCTTACTTTATACTAAGGAAATAAATCAGCACTGAGGTTGGCTTCTAAGACTACTTTTACATCTCTGCTACTTACAGGCACTTGACTGAGGGTGAACATGTCCTCCATGTCCTTGTAAGCTAAAAGTTTCTCTGCCGTTATTCATTTTATCTCTACTACCACCTTTTGCTCCTCAGTCTATTTTATTCCCCCCTGTTTCTCTGATGTCAGGCATTTCATCCTCTATTTCCATTTGGATTCCACTGTTCAAGCCACACCTCTTTAACTGGCCAGATTGTTGAAAACTGTCCAGATTTCTGCTCTTATTTTTGGTCTGTTCCTCATACAATTTGTGGTTTTCTGGAAAATCACTGGAGAAAGATATCATTAAATAATGACAGACATTTGAGTTTCAGACTTCATATCCTTTGGAAAATGCATAATAACTTGAAACCTGTTATTCTAGCACTTTTCTAAGTTTATAAGAGCAATATTTAAAATCTGCCCCAGATTTTTTCCTTTTGTTTCTCGATTATTTTTGTCTTTGTCCAGATTTCTTGTGCTAAGAGGTTGAGAGGTATGGGTCAAGCTGCAGTTTAAGATCATCCAGTTTCATACTAACTGACAATTTTTTGCATGCTGCATACCTACAGTCTCATTCAGACTCTCTCTATGTTTAGTTGTCTGAACATTGATCACACACAAGGTGGCTATTAGCTGTTCCTTTCTTAACCCAGCATAAGGAAACATCTCTGATTCACTCTTTAACCCATTGTTCTAACATCTTAGCATATTCATTAGAGCTCATTCTGCTTGTTTCTTTACCACTCTGTTTAAAAAAATGAGATGGCTACTTTGCAAGGTAAACTGACTTTATGGCTGCAAGATTGTCATTTTGGTGACAAAGTATTTCTTCTTTCTAAATAAGTCAGTTCACAATATCCACATCTCTACAACACAATTAATGTGCGATGTTCTGGGGCTGCAGTCTCATGATCCACAACACTGCAGCCAAATAATATTCCAGGAGCTCCATCTTAAGGATGTACAGCAAACATGCACTTCTGTCTTAGGCTATAATCAACACCTGCTACTCCCAAACCTGCTTTGCACTGTGCAGAGACTGACAGGGTTTAAAACACTGGCTCAGCACAAATTTACCTACCTCACTCACATTAAAGTGACTCTCAATGAAATCTTATCATCAATAACCGAAACTTGCTTAGACTACTTTCCAGTAACACGTAAACAACCGTCTGGTAACATGATGATACCAGTCAGACCCAGCTGGTGAACAACATATTTCATTTATTAAGTATTGCAAAAATATGCCAGCTGTGATGCATTAAACAAAGGCAGCTAGCAAAGAATCCACTCTCTGAAAGGTGAATGTCAATAGTTAAAATTCTCAAATTCTACAATTACTGAAATCTTTCTTCTTGAAATAAATTAAATCAACCAATGCACTTTGATAATTAAAAATACAAGAAAGCATGCTCTTCCACACAGAAGTACAAAATAATTTTTTAAACAGACAGGCAACATTCAGAACAAAGAAGAAAAAAAATATTAAATAGCTGTCTGTTCTCACTTCACTAAATGAAGATTTACTTCAATCTAATTATAAGCACTTCTATAATAATTAAAAAATTGCAAAGGATTCACAGGCAGACTCTGCGAACAAATGCTAGGATTGCAATACATTGTGCAGTATAGTGGATGGTGCCCTACAGCAAAGAAAAAAACCCCACAAATGTCATTGTAAAAGAAAGTAGTTACAATAGCATATCGACAACATGTTGGACCATGTAGCATGGATGTGTGCAAGTTATCTGAAAAGCATTAAATTTACTCTGCAGAGCAAATTTATAACACATGTAGAAAGACTACAGTGAATCAGTGATGACACGCAAACACAAACTTCTACAAATCTTGGTGGGGGCGACAACATGACAGTGGGTATTGCCAATCCATTTAAATTCTTCTAAATTATGGGCAGGATTCACGAAGCCTCCGTGTAAGAGTTACAAGGCTTACATGGAGGCTGCAGTTCAACGGAATGACGTCAGCATGTCATGCATATGCATGAGGGCATGCTGAATCACACCTAAGGCTTACACGGTCCGTGGAAGACAGTAGGGGGCGTGTCTGTAGGCCGAGACCTGCAAACGGATTCACCCCTAGAAGAGTAAAAGTCCTGAAAGTAAACCCCCATGACAGAGCCCGTGTAAATGTGAATAAACACAACACATGCCCCCACAGACTACGAACATAAAATGTAGAAATGAACATCTTATAATTTTTTCTTTAAATTGTAAAGATGTTTGCCCGTGAGTGCGCTCGTTTGCGCGGGCGTGCCCATAGCTTAGCCACAGTTAGCAGTCAGTGGAAAAGCATATAAGAACTAAATATGCAAAGTAAGCCAAGAAGCAATAGCGTAACAGTAGAGACGTTGGCTGAAGAGGAGGCAGTATGGTTCGAGCCCCCACAACATCAATTTTTTTTTTTAGTGAAATAAGCATGAAACAAGTCCCTGACATATATGTACACATATAAAATTAGATTTCATGTAAAATGTAATGAAATGGGCCATATATTTTGAAGAAATGTGAGATAATAAAAAAAAAAATGTCAGATGTGCCTATAGCTGAGCTACAGTCTAACAAGTTGAGTACATCTGCCCGTAGGTGAGCATATTTAACAGGTGTAAAATGAGTGCCCAGGGTTGAGCAGCGTTTTAACACGCTGAAACTGTGTGCCCATAGCTGAGCTGAGCGTAATATGCATGCTGACAGCCAAATGATGTGTAAATCAGCGTAACCTGTTTGCGTGGAGCAGCGCGCCATGCCAACAAGCTAACCGACGGGCAACGTTGAGCAAGCTGTAACAAAACTGCCTTTACACAGACACACCTCCTAGCCTGTGTAGATAGTCATAAAATATAAAAAGCAGTGGTCAGGTTTGAACCCAGAATACCATGCATCATAGTCAAGGTACTGAAAAACTAAGCCATGACAGTTGCACTTAGAAATGCAGTAATAGCATATATATATAGGAATGAATAGAAAGAGGAGCATGACAAAGCAGATTTTGTGAAGGTGATACAATTCCAAATTGGCCAATCACAAACAAGTGCGGGACAAATGGCATATATAAGCCCCATAGGCAGGAATACACAGCATAACTGATTGTAGAACCAACTTGCAGCCAGAATGTCAGGTGTAGGTGAGGGTAGTTGCTTTCGAGCACAGAGGTGGGGCGTTGAGGAGTCCAAATATATGGTTTGGCTCCTTGTCCACAATCATGAGGCCCAACTCATGCAGGGCCAGATCCTGTGGGGAGCATATAGGGCTGAGGCATGGGACCGGTTGGCTCATGATCTCACCAGTGCCACAGGGATACCAAGGACTGGTGAGCAGGTTCGTCACCACCATGCGGACCTGAAGAGACAGAAGCAGGACCAACTGAAGGGTTGGATCCAGGAGGCCCGGCAAATGCCCAACGCCCCACTACTGAGTAAGTTACATCTAATTATTTATGTAAGAAATTAACCTAGCTGATATTATGGAGATGTGTATTCCAATATTACTTTATTTATATTACAGCTGCAGGTGTCCGTTCTGCGAACCGTAGAGCCTATGGTGATAGGCTGGCACGGTTGCGCCACCAGGCAGGTCAGTAATCCTCTCCCTGTAACTGTAAATAAATATATAAGTATGACAGTTAGCAAAATAGTGCAGTGTAGTCACTAAGTAATCAAATGTGCAAGTAACCGTGTAAGAGGGTTTGCAAGTATTGCTTGACTACAAAAGTGTGATGCAGTCTGTAATCCAAACAGAAAAATGAAACAAGTCTGAAATAAAGTCTGAAATAAAGATGTCCCACCTGTAATATAATAGTACATAACCTGCAGCAGGCTGGAAAGTACAGCTGCAGAAGCTGAGTAAAACACATGTGTGAAATATATCCCTGTTGAAATACAGAAACATGAAAGAAGTGAGACTGTTGGAAAGGATTGTTATAACTACAGGTAAAACATGTCAATAAAGCCTAGAATTAAGTACCATCCTGAATTGTAAAAATAAAGTGAGAGAGTGTGAGAAAGAGTTATGAATCCACCAATAAAGTAGTAATAACTCCTGAATAAAGTATACTGCAGTCAGTACAGAATGAAATGAATGTGACAAGCAGAACCAAACAGTAAAATGTCTTGAAAATGTTACCGCAGCTGGAATGTGCATCCCAAAATCTGGATATGTTGCTCTCAGTCTGCAATATGCAGATAGTATGGTTGTCTGAAATACCAAACATCCACAGTTGTCTATAGCTATATAAAGCAAATGTAGCAGGATGATGTAGCTGAACAGAGCCAGATATGAATGTGTATGAATAAAAATGAAAATATATATTGATGTAGCAGTAACATTCCTATCACCAACTTGAAGTAGTTATCACATAGGAAACTGTAGGCAGAACTGTAGTGTGTATATATCTGCAGCTATTAGAAATGTACAGCATATGTATTGGTATTTGAAGTTGTTAATTAAATTTTCTTCACCCTACCCTATAACCACATATAATCCATTCCACGTGAAATTGGTATGTGCATTCACAATTAACACCCCTGGACATTTGTCCTGTTGGTTCATACATATTTGCATGTACGTTGATGCATTTGCCCTGTTCATACATCCAAACCTGATGGCCTGTTGCCATTAATCAACCCTGCATGTTGTTGGACTGTGTATTGCTGTTCAAAATATACATGTGTTATGCTTGCTGTTCAATGGTTTGAATATCTGGGTGTTTGGTTAATGGGAATACTAATGCATGCTGTTACAACTAATTGTGAATGGTATTGTACGTTACTAACCCAAACTGTCATGATGTAATGCAAAACATAGGACGACAGGGAAGGCGGGTTCCAGTGGACCCACCTCTCCCTCCTCAGCTGGCGAGTGCACCTGGCAGTAGTGACCAGGCTGGACCCTCCTCTGGTGGCCCTGTGCCACCTGCGGGTGGAAGCGCTGCAGGGGATGGGGCTCGTCCCCCTTCTGCAGGAGTGGCCGGAGGAGAACAACCACTCACCCTCCATAGTGTCCAGACTGTGGTGTGTAGGGAGATCCGGGAAGCTGTTCTTGGGCCCCTACGCCAGCTTGAGGCACAGGTGGCACAACTAACGGGCGTGCCTGCTGCCTGGCCTGCACAGCCCCCAGTACAGCCCCGTCTTGGGCCGTGAAGGCACAGTGGCAACTGCCCATGTGTGGGGATATCAGTTCCACTGTTGCCATCTGTGGGCCCATGGGCTCTAGATATCCAAACATCTGTCCCAGTCAATTGTGTAACCCCCCCACATGTCATACACCGCCCCTGTATGCATCTTGTTTGTCTTGTCTGTTAACCTACCCAACCTACCTCCCCAGCTATACTGACTTCCTGTACCTGACATACCACTCTCACCTGAAAAAAAAAAAAAGGCACTCTGTACCCACAAAAAAATTACGCCCCATACATAGCTGCCCATTTCTCACACATGTCTGCTGGACATGGAAACTGTCAATTACAATTTGCTGTACAACAAGTATTATTGTTGTCCTCACACCTCTCTCAGGGGTGGAAGGTTTCAAATTTCACACCAAATTACAAACATATACACAGCTGTTGCTGATGAAGAAATGGGCAGCTATGGGCCTTACCTACATCCCTCCTGCAAAACCCGAGCTTGTTTCCCTACTGTCTTACCCTCTTTGTGACCCCTTTTTCACCACTTTCCTGTCTCCCTATTTTCATTTCTTTAAAAGGAAATAGCACGGGTGTGTGCAAGAGTAAACAATTTTAAGCAGTTGTAAGCGGGTGTGCGCAGAACTGAACGCCAGTGCGCATGCGTGAGCTCCGCGCAAACCAGCGCTAACCTGGTTACAACTGCTTAAAAGTGCCTTAGTCACTCTGAATGACAAGTCCTGTAGTCTGCTCAAAAGCAAAATAAAATCCCACTGTCAGTCCCGAACCCAGGACCTTGGAAACAGTAGTCTGCAGGACTTACCACTAAGCCATGACTGTTATATAAGAACATTGTGCTACAATAAATATATCATGTAATAGTAGGAATGAATGTAAAGGGAATATAGGATGTGTAGTACACAAAGCATGTCATGTATATTTACTGTCAAATGTAGTGGATTTCTAGAATAGTAGTGTGTGAACAGAAACAGCTATGCTAGTTGGTAGCTAGTAGGTAATAATGTCACTGTAGCACCTTGCAAGCCACACACATACTCACAGCAGGCTAATCACTGCCCATACCCCACAACCTCTTACAGGAACACATCCGGACTAAGTAATAAAAAATGTGGAGCAAAGGGCCAAAAACAGGGACACATTCCAAATAATGCTACAAAAAACTTAGACAGTTGAGAGAGTAACAGGTTCTGCATTTTGTTGGATGTTTGGAAGGGTATGAAGTCTGAAACTGAAATGTTTGTCACTATAGTCTGACTTGAGCCCACAGTGATTTGCCAGAAAAAGCTGTTTATGAGATATTGACCAAAATATGAGGCAAAAATGTGGACAACCTGCAAATATCTGTACACTTGAGAGGTCTGACACTGCCATATTTTAATAGTTAAGAGCCTAGACATAGCAACAGTGACTGAGTTACAGGGATGCCCCACAGACTCCCTGTGAAATGTACAAACAGTAGGCAGAAAGGTGTTACAACACATGCAATGGTAACAATGAAGTACTGAAAGTATGCACCACTTGCACGGCAGAAATAGTATAGTAATACATATGCTCATGCTATCCCACAGTCACAACTGCAGAATACCAAACAATTTAATGGGTGTACCCCACTGATATGTACCATTCCATGAGGCAGATAAAAGATGCACCTGAGAGTCTCTGGGGCCTGCTCAGCAGCATACTCAAATACCCTAATAGATGTCAAGGCCCACACCATGGCCAGACCACACTGCATGCAGTAACACCCTAGCAGATATAGCAAGCATTCCAAGGTGTGACTGTACATGGAAATTAGGAAAGCCACAGCAACACACTACAGTCAAGACACCTAGCAGGCATACAAGTAGTGAATGTAAAGGGCAAATATTGAAGCCATAGCAACAAAGTGCAAGAGCCACTGCTATATACCAGTTACACCACATGTCCCACAGGAAAGCACACACACCCACATTAATAGTAGTAGTAGTCTTAGGTGTCAGTGTACATACATACTTAGTACAGGAAACTGGAGAAATGAATGGAGAAATGTTAATTTACAACACAGCCAGAAATATGAGAGAGATACCAACCTTTACACTCACAGAACAGTGTCCACAGCATACCAGCATGGTCCCTGCCCTTAAACTCTGAAAGGACTATGCCTGTCTCACATACCTTTTTATAGCACTGTCCTGGAATCACAGTGAGAACTGCAATCAGTACACAACTGGCTGCATGCAATTAGCAAATGCTGGCTAACAATTGGTGCAGAGGCCATCACATGGATATATGCAGATACCTACAAAAGCATGCTGTACACCCAGTCCACACATGCAATACTTTCATTGCACCCTGTGGAGGTAGGGAGAGACAGAGAGAGAGAGAGAGAGAGAGAGAGAAAAAAAAACATACACAAACAAAACCAGTCATCAAAACCCACTCGAAAGCTGACAGCTGCCAACTGGAGCAGCAGGACACCAAACCAAATGGCAACGCAAGCAGCTGTGACAAACACAGGTAATGTAAAGTAATACTTTAAACGTCTACATACTGTGAACCCTCCATATGTGTCATTGGTCTGTATCCATATGTATATGAAGATGTGCATAGGGCAGGGGACATACAGCAACTATCAGTGAAGGCTGTACATACATATGTATGTGAGGGCATTTATGTGCACATATCAATATAGGTTGAATGTAGGTTGTAGTGCAATGTACAAAGTAGGTTTCACAGTTATGTATGTTTAGCAGTATGTTAGTGTGTGTATACAGTTTTGTAAACAAACATGTTGGTATACCTATCTATCATATGGATACGTATGTATGTCAATATATGTATGTATGTATAGAGATATATATATATATATATATATATATATATATATATATATATATATATATATATATATATAATATGCATATATGTAAACATACATAGAGAGGGATGTAGGAATACAAAGACAGATGTAGATAGATAGAATATGTAGAAACATATATATATGTAAAACACACATACAGATATAGATATATGTAGATACATATACATAGACAGACAGATCTGACTATCTACAGATATGACTGTATATGTCGATCTCACACTCCCCCTGTCCCACCCCCTCTGTCACTCTCACCCCCTCTCTGTCACACCCCCCCCTTTCCATATCTATAGCAATATATGTACATCGATATATATATATGTGTATAAGTATACAGACATATATATATATATATATATATATATATATATATATATACATATATATATATATATATATATATATATACATATATATATATATATATATATATATATATATATATATATATATATATATATATATATATATATATATATATATATATATATATATATACTTATGATATATGTATATATATATATATATATATATATATATATAGAGAGAGAGAGAGAGAGATGTATATATATTCTGAGTGAGGCACATGTGTACAGATGCATTGCAACAGGTGCCTGGTGACAAAGGCATGGAGTGAACACCAGTGTCAAAACTGGAGTACCATACCCCATTTCAAATCACCTACACCAGTAACCACCAGATATGTGATTGGCTGCCCACCACTGCATGTGTCAGGGGTGAAAAGGGTCATATATGTGTACAATAGTCCCCCCAATGATAGTCACAGTGGCACAGTATTCCTGGAATACCTGCACATGGTATGTGTCAGCAGACATGGTGTGTCAGCTATGGACATGTAGGTCAGTGTACCCCTCCACACCACACAATGGCTGCCACGGTATGTACCTCACATGACAGCTACAGATATGGAGAAGGACACAGTGACATGTACAACACTGTGACAATGCACTCAAACACATTACTAATGCACAGTGACTGACAACACCATAGAGTACACACATACTACCCACATAGAGGTTACCACTCCTGGATTTACATACTTAAGTCACACCCATGACAGATGTCCAACAACCATAGTAACACCTCACACCATCCACAACCTAAATGACTGCTGTGTGTCGTCCGTGACACTGCAGTAGAGAGCACATGGTGGAGGTACAGGTTCCTACCCACAGATAAGACATACCCTGCAATAAACCACACAGCATTAAGAAGCAAGACTCACCATGAGTACATGTCACACATACCCCTGCTGAATGTTAGTCAGATAGGTAATATGCCATATGAGTCACCCTGTGTAACTGTTTGACAGGAGCAGGTACCATCACATCACATGTGTCACAATGGTCAGGGTAGCAGAACAGTATGCTGCTGTAGTCCCAGGGGCAATAGCATATTGTATTACATTGTATTGTAATGTATTGTATTGTGTTGTATTGTATTGGTATGTAGAGGTGCCTCCTTCGTGGAGTGGAACCACTGCTGCTGTGCGCCAGTGTACAGGTACATATCCTGTAGTCAGGCTAGTGTTACATAGCACTTCTATATGTGTGTTTAGCTCCTCTTGGAGTTCATGTAGCATGCAACCGGGGATACCATCAGGTCCCATTGATGCTGTGTTTTCTGCTTTTCTGAGGGTGGCTCTCACCTGGACATCTGTGATGACAGGGAGGTTACAGTCAGCTGGGATAAGTATGTCTTAGTTTGGGGGAGAGGGAGGGGGGAAACTTGCACTGAACCTGTCTGCCGCAATGTTGACAATATCTGTGGGTTCAGTGAATTATTTGTTGTTGTTTACTAACTATTAGCATATTGGACGGTTTCTGACCAGGTTGCTAACATAACTGAAGAAGGCCTTCTGATTATCTGTAGTGTCCCCGTTGATTTCCCTCTCAAAGTTGCCCATGGATGTTTGTATGAGAGAAAATTGCTCCTTACTAGTGCTGATCAGACATGCCTTCCCTTTATGGAATTATGCTCTGTCTTGCAGTAGCTTCCATCTTTTGTTATACAATCTGTCTACGGCTGGGGTCCACCAGACAGGATGCTTTCCCTTTGTGGAGAGTGTATTGGTCTTATGTGGGATTGCATGATCCATGCATTCTCGGAGATGTCCGTAGAAATCATTTGTGAAGGGGTCAGCATTGTGGGTTGTGTCTTCCACTGGCCCAGTGGGCTTAAAGGATACCATGTCAGTGTTACGAAGTGTAAAGTTTGCATTTGAAATGTTATTCACTGTAGTCGTTTGTGCTGGTGGTGGAGGTGGGATATGTATATCCAGGGCAATTAGTTTGTGGTCAGCTCACAGTAGTTGATGATGTACCCCATACAGTACCTCGATACAAACCCCCAGAGTGAGGAGGTGCTTTGGACCTGAATCAGTGTTCTGACTGCTGGGGTTTGGTAGTATGTCGTATGGAGTGTGCCAGGTACTGTTGCACAGTTGTTGGCTGAGCACTGATACCTGGCCATTTACATGTGTATCCACCAATAGACAGACAGATGCTATATATGTGAGATATGTTGTATCACAACAGTCGAGTAGCATGTGTAGTATGTGTAGTATGTGTGCCAAATTCTGCTGACATATTTTGCTGATATCATATTATTTCCTTTTTCAGGACCATGGCTCACCAGCACAATCCAGCATACTCTGCAGCTGAGGATGAGGAAATACACCAGAGCTTGGTGCGGGATTATGCAATATTCTTTTCTCGCACCAGCCAGAATCAGCAGGAGAGGGCTTCACTGTGGCAAGACCTGGTCCGTCGGGTAAATGACATAGGCACACATAATAGGACATATGAGCAGGTACGACATCACTGCAGTGATTTAATCAGAAATGTCCGTCAGCGTGTGTCGGATATCCACAGACAACAGGTTGTCACAGGTGGTGGGGTGGCTACACATCCCCCACTCATCAAACTGGAGGGATTACTCATAAGTGTTGTGGCTCCAGCCTGCCAACAACAACAACAGCAGCAGACCTGCATTATGATGGAGGCTGGAGCCACACAGCAGCAAGACTATGAGCGTGCAGGTAATATGCCATATGTATAGTTGACTGTTGTGTACACTGGTAGTTAATGCATGTGTGAGGTGTGTCCTTGGTTTGTAGCTGTCATCATAGTATTTAATGTGCAAGTGTGATATTCTCAATATCAGCAGCTGACCTGTGAAAGGCAACTGTTGTACTACTGACCTGTATCATACTCAGTAACAATGGCACAGTTGTGCCCACTGACATTAATTTCCTCACTTGTGCAGGTCCCTCCGGTGTAACAGCAATGCAGCCTATCCATGCTGGTGAGTGTGTATTAACAATATCTTTAATAGTCTTGATAGTAATAGTAATATTAGGCTCACGTAGTAGTGCTCTGTGTATGCATGCAGGTGTGTCTGTGTCTGTGTGTTAATATCTCGCATACTGAGTAGTGTGCAAGTGTGCAACTGTGTGCAAGTGTGCAACTGTGTGCAACTGTGTGCAAGTGTGCATGTGTGCATGTGTGCAACTGTGTGCATGTGTGCAACTGTGTGCATGTGTGCATGTGTGCATGTGTGCACCTGTGCATGTGTGCATGTGTGCACGTGGGCATGTGTGCATGTGTGCACGTGTGCATGTGTGCACCTGTGCATGTGTGCATGTGTGCATGTGTGCACCTGTGCATGTGTGCACGTGTGCATGTGTGCATGTGTGCATCACTGGTAACATTGTGTAGACATTGTAAACTGTGTTTCCTGTTTCCCTCCCACAGGTACTGATAATGATGACATCTGTGTAATGGCACAGGAAGGTATGCCAGGGTCCATCATTGGTCAGGCAATTGACAGTACACAGCTGTCAACCCCATCAATGCGGACAGTCATCCTGCCAATACACTGTTTGTCACCAATGTCCCTAGGTGATGGACAGGATACAGTGGGCATTGACCAGGGTAATGTGGTATCTGTGGCACATGCTTCCCCACACAGCAGCCATGGGCATGGCCCTGAGATGGTACCAAACAGACAGATCTCCAGGGGTTCTTGTGGGAGCATCAGTGGGCGTACTGCCGTTCTCAGACGTGCCCACAGAGGTCTTACAACCTCAGCTATGTTTCGGGCTGTCATGCAGGCACAGTCACGTATGGAATGGTACACCAGACAGGTTCTGAGGGAGCTGACAGCATGTCGCACAGCCATGACTGACAGTATGCGTGACATTGCGGCGGCCATCCGTAATTTCACCAATGTCATAGACAGACATTGTGGGGACATATTAGATCGGTTCCACAACTACATGTCCATGAGCCAAGGCAATGGTGGACGGTTGAGGCATCGATGTGGGCGTATGCCAGCAAAAGCAGCAGCTGGCAGTCTTCGCGGATGACAACAGGGCTGCGGCCACCCCCATAGTGCCAGCAGCAGCCCCAGCAATGCTGGGTCTGTGCTGTCATCAGACCGCCCCAGGAGACCACGTGCACGTGGCTCTGGACAGGCCCAACAGGGATCTGTGTCCAGTCAATGAACACCTGCTTCTGATGACAGTACCCAGTCTGGATTGGTACCGGATACGGTCCATAGCACCCCTGCAAGGCACAGGTACCGTGTCTGTGGCCAGAGAAACTGATCTGTATGACCTGGCAGGTACAGTCTGTGGCTGTCCACAAACACCAGTATATGGCAGACATGAGGTGGAACTGTGTGCATCCATACACACATGCGAATTGACAACACCTAGGGCTACCGCATACACGCACACACTGCATCAACATTGCCCCACCTTGTACTGCTGTCCCTCACCAACACACATACACATACATGTCAAATGGTGGTATCAGTGGCAGACTCAGGCATACCAAGTTCACACCCTGTGCATATGATGAAACTGTGCCACCTCTTGCAATCTGTAACATCAGTGCAGGTACAGGTTAACATGTTGCTGATGTACAGGGTGACTACATAGACGTGTAGTAATAGTATCATGTTGTTAAAAGTACTGTGTGCTGATATAATTGTGGGTATATCCCAGCATGCCTGATGCAGTAAGGGTATGATTGTCTTGTACTGTTGTCTACACCCATGGTAAGTACCATAGTGTATCATCTGCACATGTTGGCATACTGGTGGTAAGGATGTCAACAGAAGGCTACATACATAGGTAGCACAGGGGATAAGGTAATGAAAGTATTGATACGCAATGATTGACATGTAAACTGCAAGTGGCATGTTTCCCACACTGGACTCTGCGATACGGATGTTTGAGGATGTTGATATGTGTGCAGTACTACACGACTGGTACAGGACACACAGGAGCACCATAGCACTGCAAGCTCACATCTCATACCATGCTAGACAGCCCCAACACACAAAACTAACTTTCACAGGAGGGAGAGTCCCCATAAATGTCAGGGATACTGTGGTGGCAGGACAGGTAGCATACATCCTACTAAGTATGGAACCACTGAGTGAAGGCTCAGTGTCTTTTATTTGACATGTGTATTACTGCAGGTATGAGCACCTGGGTTTCCATCCAGTTATTGTACATCCTGATGGTACATGGTCTGTACACTTGTGTGCGCTGAGACTGGACCCTGGCCATCTGACCTGTGTATTTCCATGCACATATGTATAGTGCCTGCATATTTGCAATGTGACCTACTGGAAGTGGTACAGCTTGTTTGTTGTACAATGGACTACATGCAGCCCTGCTTACTGTAGCTTTCTTTGCATGCATGTTTGCTTGCAGTTACCCTGGAACACTGATCCCACCTGCAATGCAGATTTACAGAGCTTCTGTGGACTTCTAGTGACATCTGCATAGCTTACTATATGTATGTCCATGTCTCACTTGACAGAAAGTCACTGTTTGTCCTGTTCGCATGTATGTTGCCTGTGACACATTGCATATGACTTTCCTGGCATTTGATCACGTGTGCAGTCATATATGCCAGTGCTAACTAATCACAGGCACTACACCCTCACATACCCACCTTCTGTACCTTGTTTCCCATTGGGCTATGTGCTGTTAATCACCATGGCAATCACAATACTATGGTAACATGTGCAAAGGTCAGTTGTCAGTCACCTCTATGGTACGGTTGTGGAATATGTGAGTCATGTGGCAATTTCACAGCTGCCACATGTACACAGTCAACCCTCTCCCCTACACATGGACGTACAACACATGTATGAGATGCAACCACATAGCCAAACTGGGGACTAAGCACTCTGAACCCAGTACTGGCATAACCTGTCAGGTGGCATGAAATACTACAGTGACTACAATACCAGTCTGATGTAGACCTACACTGACAGCAATCCAAACACATGAACACACTGGGGCATTCGTGGAGCCTCAGAATAGCATCCTGCCTGAGCAGCACA
The DNA here is from genome assembly GCF_019279795.1 of Protopterus annectens. Lineage (NCBI taxonomy): Eukaryota > Metazoa > Chordata > Ceratodontiformes > Protopteridae > Protopterus > Protopterus annectens. The sequence continues at coordinate 686,399,922 of NC_056731.1, forward strand.
CACCTCTGCAGCTGGCACACAGGCATACGTTAAGCCGGAACACAGCACGTGCAACACATAGCACACAAATACTTTGTGCCAAACAGTCACAGCCTATACGGCTAGACAACACACCTGATACAGTTGTGTTAAGTACCTTTATTATCCGGTACAGTGAGGTCCCGCTCACCAGGCTGGACGAAGTGAAGGTCACAGTGATATGCCCATGGGGCACTATGGTCCACCACATAACACAAGCAAACAGGTCAGTCAGAGGCATGGACACATATGACTCAGTCATTGTCCATGCCACTATGGCTGACCTGTGATGTACCTCCCTGGACTACATGATAGGGAACATAGAAGGGCTTTCTGAGCATGTGTCACAGGCTGATATGACCCTGTCCTTGGTTGGCATCATACCCTCACCAAGAATGCTGAAGTATTACTGAATGCTGATGAATTACTGTAGCTACAACACCCTAGCTGAAAGGTTCCTAGCATGTAGTCACTGCATTGCTATGGAACAACTTGTTACCACTACCACAACAGGTGAAAACATGCAGCACCTGTTCATCAACAACATGTAGACTATATGCCCCAGACCAGATGTGTATCCCTCACTGCTAGGATGATACCATAGACAACTCACACTGTATATACACATACCACATGCAGCACCCGCACAGAAGACCACAGTCATAATGTTATCCAGTGCAAATACCATGTATTCACATGTGGCAGGCATCAGACATGGGAACTATTGAAGGTCACAGGTACATATGTGTATTTGGCACACACATACATCATCTGTGTCCATTGTCATTACTGGTTTAATCGATGTCATGCATTATTGTGAACAACAACCCACACACATGGGCATTCTGTGTGACAAAAACACATGTGTCATGTGTGGAATTCAAAGCCATAACTAACTGTGCTATGACAGTAGTGAGAGACGCAGTAACAGAGCATGCTATTTGCATTACTGGGAGATTTGCCCTCTTCTGCTGTACTTGTAGGGTGCTGACATCATCTCTGTGTAGAGATTGGAATATGCAGCAGCTGGTGTGTTGTACTGGTTGCCAAAAGGGTCAGTTCTCTCACACATGTAATTGCACACACCCTACTTCCACCCCCCCCACACACACACACACACACACACACACACACACACACACACACACACACACACACACTTGCCATTTGCAGGATTCAACCCCCTACCTAACTATGTTATGAAACTCAAGACGGACACATTAGCAGAGCGTGCTATTCACATTACTGGGAGGTTTCCCTTCTCCTGCTGTACTTATAGGGTGCTGACATCATCAGTGTTTAGAAAGGAGAATGTGCATCCTGTAGTGTGTTCTCCTAGTTGCCAAAAGGGACATTTCTCTCACACAGAGTTGCACACACACCAACCCCGCTCACCCACACACACAGCATTTGCAGGATTCAAACCCCTACCTAACTATATTATGACACTTGAAGGAGACGCATTAGCAGAGCGCACTATCCGAATTACTGGGCATCTGTTCTGCACCTGCAGTATTTATAGGGTGCTGACATCATTATTTATACAGAGGTATGTACATATATTACTACCTGTCAGGTGGGGGATAGCATATATATGCATTTGCAGCCACCTACTTCAGGGTCAGATATGCACATCAGCACTGGCAGGTTATGTTTTATACCATGCTTCGTGACCACAGGACCTGTAACACACAACACAACCAGTTCAGACCACCCCTCCCACATCCGGGACACACACTTTGCTTCCCTGGGAAAAATGCCAAGATATGAAGGTGTTCACATACACCATTCCAGTTGTGTGTGGGAACTACTCAGGCCTCTACAACATTACCCTACAGCCACTACAATTTGTGAGTCCATGTGCTATGGCAGGACCACTCACCACAGCCACAAGGGGGAATACATATTGCACCTGACCATCTGCAACATGGGTACTCACTGTTCCACACCAGAGGTAGACCACCATTGTTGATATCTGACCATACCCACCTTTCCCTGGACATCCATATCCCATCCCCAACCCCAGGCAAGGTTGTCACTGCAAACAAAGTGTATTTATCAAAAGCAGACTTTGCACTTGTGAAGACTGGGGTGGAAGACTTCAAAGGACCCATGCTGGGGGAGTATACAGGCCACTCTGCATAATCCTTGACAATTGCATTCTATGAGCATGTGGAAGGTTTGCATTGATCATGCTATCCCAAATATACCCATGACTCCTCCACAACAGGACACCCTGTCAGGTGTACACCAGCCATATATGAGCTGTCCAACAGATGGAGTGAGCTAATACATTGCAGAGCAGTATCCCACAGAGGGAGGACATCTCTGAACAGTACTGGCACGACACTTCAATCTCTCTTAATCATCGCGACAACGTGTTGACAGTGAAATTGTCCAGACACTGCAGATAAGGCTTCCCTCAGTCTGTTATTGACGCCCACTTACTGTTAGAGGTCCTCACCAACCCTCTTCCAGCACACACCAACAACATGGATGTGGCATAGCAAATTCAACCCCTGGGATCTCCACTGTGTCCCTGCTTGATGGAGGCCTCAAACGGTGCCTTATGTGACCTACTTTACAGTGGCACAGTAGCCTACTGTACTGGGGATGCAGACGCCACACACACTCTGGCTAAGCTTTCATTCCCTAGGGCAAACAGCCTAGTATTGACCTCTACACCCATATGTTTAATTGTCAGATGCACAATATTTGTTGCTGATAAGCTGTTTGCAGATCTTTATTGCCATAGCATTCCCTGTTTCTATGAACAACTTGTGTATCTGTGGAAGATGTTTGAATATGAGGGGGATCCACTATATCACTTATGTCCCTGTAGTCATTTAACTGTGTGCAGTGGGCAGATTGCTGTAATGTGGTTGGTTCCTGGAATGACACGTACAAATACCAGATATGGCCAACTGCTAAACTGAGATATGGCCTAAGTGTGTGAGCATGCCCAGTTCAGCCTTTCCATGGCATGTTGTCTGACATATGTCTCATTTGTTAAAGTGTGCGAGCATGCCCAGTGTGAGCTTTCCATATGTTGAACTCTGCAGTCCACCACATATGTGGATGAGTGTGAACTTCAACAATATCTCACGTTTATGGTTGTGTGTTGGGTGTCATGTTGTGTACTTACTGGCCAACTGCTTCGTGTCTGAACACAACAGGGATTATACTGCGCCTGCAGGGTTTGCATGGGATACTTTGCATACAGTTGTCAACATCCTTTCATACTGACCTAACACTGTAGTACCATATAGTGTATTGGTTCAGTACTTTCACTGTGGTGGACAGTATCCTGGGCTGTAGTCCTATCACTGCTTTAAATTTTCATAGTGAGCACAACAGACTGTTTATGGGCCAGTTGTGCACATATGACCATGTTGCATTATGTTCAGATATGGACTACTTAAACCAGGCTTGTCCAACATTGGTAGTGTATTCCACAACATAGGTGGACATTGGCAAACACTAGCGATGTGCCCTAGGCCATTTCTAATGCTAGTCAGAGAGTGTGTTTGTCCTTCGACGCACATTGTAACTGGAGTTTGCCATGGTTAGTATACTGTGCCTCCGTCTACATGTGACATAACAGTGATACCCAGGGTAAACCTTCCATCTCCCATCCACTCATCAAAATTCCTCTTGAAGAGAGTCAATGGGTGACTCTCTGGCTAACCTGTACTGGCAGTTTACACAAGAGTGGGGGTGGCTTCTGTGTTATGGATCATTCAGTACAGCTTGTCCTATGTATGTCAGTGCTGGGGTTCAGGTCTCTCATGTGCATAGCTCACTGCCATTCAGATTGTACAAGGTGCAGCATGTTCATTGATTCCAGCTTGGACATGGCTTTATACATCAGGCACAGCTTGCCTCTGGGTGGGCAGTATGGCAGTGTGTGTGGAGCTGCAGTTTGTTTAATCAGGCAACACATGACATCTGTTCAAGCTCTTTGATACTCCTTGTGAGGTACTTTTGGGGTCTTTCCAGTTGATGGAGGTGTCTGCTGAGGTACATCCCACAGGGGCCATTGTAGTCAATTGTGATGCTGATGAAGGATGACTGCAGAGCCACAATGACCTCCCCCTGATCTAGATCTCACTACCTTCATGATTAGGTGGGTATATGGTATGTTTCTGTAACCACTACAGCCACATGCTTGTCCAATGCAAGATATCTATCAACTTGTGTCCCCAGGTCTCTTATTACATCTTAAGTACTTAATGGGTTAACACCTATGTGGTAATTGGTGAGCACTTACTGTATATCCACAGGGGTTGACTATACACTTTTCTGCAATTAGCTTGCTGACATGGCTATGGCACCAGTTGTCTGTTTCTATGTGGCCCTTTTGTGGGATGCTTGTGTCAGCTGGAGGGTCAGATATGGTGGCCAGTTTGTAGTCCTCTGCAAACTTGTTGAGACACAGTCCTTCCATGTTGGCCTGTACCTATGGGACATATATACCAAACAAGGGAGGTCCCAGGACCGAGCCTTGTGGGACGCCAATTGTATCTGGTTTGTAGTCTGACATGGCTGCAGCATTTCTGACCATGTCAGTTCTGTCCTTGATCTGGTTTGCAACCCCTCTACTGACATAGGGGTTTATATTTAAGCTGGTGAGCTTATCTATAATGAACACGTGGGGTATCATATGGAAGCCTTTTGCAAGGTCCAGCTAGGCTGTGTGGACCACATTCCCCTCATCAATGACCTTAATGACTGTTTCAAATGAGTCAAACATGTTTAAGGGGCAGGATCTGCACTTAAGAAAGCCACACTGGGTAGGGTCCAGTGTCAGTAGGTCCCCAATATCTTTATGTCCGAGGTACATGCTGATCCCTTCCATAGCTTTGCAGACCAAGCTTGTCATCATTCTGGGGTGGTAGTTTGCAGTATCCATTCAGGCAACACCTTTGTGGAGAAGGACCACTGTTGTTGTACACTGCTCTTTGTGTACATATCCTGTGGTAAGGCTGACATTGAGCAGTAGTGTTATTTGGCATTCCATTCTTCTTGGAGTCCATGTTGGACTCAGCCCAGGACACCATCTCATACCACTGATGCTGTGTGTTTTGCTTTGTAGATGCTGGCTGTTACCTCAACATCTGCAATGTCAGGGGGCCAGCACTCTGCTGGGATAGATATTTTGCACTTTGGGGTGACCTGCATACTTGTGTTATGTGGCGCATTGTAGCAGCCTACAGGCAGCTTACTGTACCCTTTCCCTTGTTCAGTCTGGTGAGCGGGACAGCAGTGTGTCTGACTATGGAGTCACCTATTACAACTGTATCAGGCATGTTGTTTCTCCTTCTGGCCTGTGACTGTTTGGCACACCAGCTTTGTGTACTATGTGTTGCATGTGCTATGTTTGGAGGTAGTGGTTTCTTGGGTGTCTGTTTTGCAGGCCTCTGTTGATGTAGTGTGTTTGTAATTAGGGCTTCCAGGAATGTTTTTCTGTGTTTATGTCTTTGGTTTGCAGTTGTGATAGGTCTATGTGAGACTGGGTTTGTGGTGTGTGTGGTTACCTTCTCCTCCTGTCTAGTTTTGACAGTACTGAGTTGAGAGAGCTCAGCTTCCGGTTTGGATAAATGGTTGCATCTCTCACATATATTTGTATTTCTTGGGGGAAGGTGAGGGTTGTCTGTGTACATGGGTCAGGTGTAACATTGCCTCAAGATTCACAGATTCAACTTGTTGTAGCTGGCCTTAGTGGATTGTATGTGTGGACATATTTTATTGCCATACTACTGATCAGTGATTACTTCCCTTTTTATGTTTGCTCTACCATGTATTAGCTTCCTCATTCTCTTGCATGGTTTGTTAATGGTTGGAGTCCACCATGCCAGATGCCTGCGTGTATGGCATTGTGTCTTGGTTTTATTTGGGATTGCATAATCCATGCATTCCTGGCAGTGTTCATGGAATGCCTGTATAACAGGTTCTGAGGTGTGGCCCATATTTTGCACCTGCATAGGGCCTTTAATGGATTCCACATCAGTTTGGAGGAGTGCAACTTTTGCTTTACACATGTTTTTCACTGTGGTTTTCTGGCCAGGGACTGTGGTCAGGATGTGTATATCCGGTGTGATTACTCTATGGTCTGGTCATACCAGTGAGGGATACACTTCTCATCTTGCCATCCAGTACCCATGTTGCTGATTATCACATCCAGAATGCTTACCCCTCTTGTGGGAGTGGTACGTTGTTCCTGGGCATTTTGGTTTATGGATTCTAGGCACTTTTTTCCTATAGTGTTGGAGCTAGAATAATGCTCCCAATCTATGTTTGGGTATTTTCAGTCACCCAATATAATGTGGTTTGGAGGGCTTGATATATTCATGTATTTCAACATAGGCCAAGTGCAGTTCCTGGTGTTAGGATGGTAGTCTGTAGCAGGCTATAAACTGGGAGGCAGTTTTAGCCACTGTTATTTGACCATGGCTAGTCCATGCTGCTTCTTGTTGTGGTACCAACATGGGGGTGTGGTTATCCTTGACAATTATTGCTAGTCACCCTCCTTTTGTAGCTTGTGCCATGCTTTGAGGCTGTACAGCACAGTATGAGGTGTAACCTGGTAGTGTTAGGGTGCTGTTGTGAGCCTTGACCCAGTTTTCTGTTAGAGGACAGATATCAATATTCTCCATACTGGGGGAGTTTAGACTGCATGCATCTTGCTGTTTAGACTTCTGGCATTGGGTGGCATTACATCTAGGTTCTTATCCCTTGTGATACCTATGGAGGTGGGTTTGTGTTTTGAACCTTACCTATTCAAGGCACACTGTGGGTAAAAACAGCCTTTGCCAGTATCCATATGGCCAGGACTGATAGGTGCACGCCACCCCTAGCAGGTGGAGCATCATGTCATGCTCAGCATGTCATCCCAGGCTGGCATACATTGGATCCCCTTTGACTAACAGCAATACTTCAGCCAATTATTGCAATTGATCATCTCATCATCATATTGTGGCATCATGCTTGGTGAGGGTAGGATGTTAGTCAGGGTCATCAAGTTTGCATATACTGCATGGTGTTACATTGCTTAACACATGGCATTCATGCCTCAGGTGTTGCTGCAGGGCTGCCGCTGTCGGATGCACATACTATACTCCCTGTACATGTTTTAGAGCAGGTTATGTCATTTTAGGCATCCCTGTTATTATATGAGTGAGTCAGAGAGGGGTATCATTCCCAGGGTTCCTACGGAGCCAGTGTATGTGCTATGCATTGCCTCTTTGCCAAGGCTAGGGCATACTGGGCATGCCTCCTTCTGCCTACTGGGGCAGGCTGAGGTTGTTGCTCCTCCGAGTCACGCTCTGCCTGTGATGGCCTTGGCAATGGTGGGGGGCTGTTTGGCCCGGCCCTATGCTGGTCCTGCTGCAGCTGTTTTCGCAAGATCATATTATGTAGCATAGCACATACCATGACAATTTGGGTACATGTAGTTGGTGAGTACTGCAAGGCTCCACCAGATGTGTCCAGACACCGGAACCGTGACTTGAGCAGCCAAAACACATGCTCTATTACATTACGTATTTGTGCGTGTGCCTCATTATGGCGTTCCTGTTCAGGTGTGTGTGCGTTTCTGATGGGTGTCATCAGCCACGGCTCCAGTGCATAACCTGCATCCCCCACTAGGTGTCCATGTGGGATGTCCCCATTGGCAAATGTCTGGTACAGCTGCGTCAAATGCCAGATATGGGAATCATAGTAGCTCCCAGGGCAGCCAGCAGACACATTCATTATTATGTCCTGGGCATCACACACGACTTTGCAGTTGATGGAGGGGAAGCCCTTGCGGTTAATGTAGGCCCTACCCCGCTCACCGGCTGGTGCTTTGATGCATATGTGCATGCAGTCTATTGCACCCACTACCTCAGGGTATTCCGCTATTTGCTGGAAGAGACACATATTGCTGGCCAATACCTCACGGGCATTGGGGAAATATACATGATCACCGACATGTGCTGACATGGCATCCAGGAACTGGTGCAGTACCCTGGAGGCTGATGCCTGTGTTATCCCCATCATATCACCAGTTGGTCTCTGGAAGGTACCTGTTGCTAGTATTCTTAGGCCAACACATACCTTGGTTTCCACTGGGATGGGTTCCCCTCTGTTGGTTCTGTGTGTGAGGCGTGGCCTGCACAGCTCAGAAATTTGCTGCAGGAGGTCTCTGTCCACTCTATAGCGCTCCACTATCTCCAGCTCATGTAACCCGTGGTAGGTGACCCTGGGCCTGTACACTCTTCTCCGTCTCCTCACTGTGGGTTGTCTGGCACCATTTGCATTGTCACCACCCTCAGCAAGTAGCCTATGTCTCCTTATGACAGCTATGGCAGCCCCTAGCATTGCTGCTCTGACTTCAGCTTTTTCAGTTTTCACTTCTAATAGCTTACTCCTGTCTTGCAGTGTCTCTTGAGAGAAACATCCTGCACTGCTGTTTGCAGAGTTTTAAGTGCTTGGCTAGGCTTCTATTCTGCCTGTGTAATTACCTGCTTCTAATTGTTTTCACCTGCTAGCTCCAGCAGTATTCCCTGCTAGCTTCCTACTAATTCTGTTGCTTCCTGTTTCCTTTCTGTTTCCTCAGGGGGGGGGGCAACACGCATACCAGCAGAAACACGCTCACAGTGGCTTACACGCGTGCACACATGCTTACACGGTTTAGAATCTTCTTATTCTGGTTAAAATGCGTGCGCACCAGCGCAAACAGTCTTACACATTTGCCAACAGGCTCCCACATGGTCAGTCTGCCTTACACGCGCGCACACTGCCCTACTCGCGCCTCATGGCACGCACACATGCGCGTGCATGCCTAGCAAGAAAATTTGGTGTAAGCAACAGTGTACACCTTCCATTTCTTGACTTTCCCATGCTTATCTTGTGGCACTCCACTTTCCATGATATGTGTCTGACATCTGTCATGTAACACTGACCTCCAATGAACTGCATTTCTTTCTGCCATTCCCCCCTGTGATGTCAACTATCTCCTACTCTATTCCTCCCCCTTATGTATATCTTACACTACTCAGAATGTGCTCATTTGCTATGTGACAGTGGAATTCAGTATCCTAACACTCATTTACATCAGATTGCTTACTAATGCTTAGTTACATGTCTTAGACTCAGCTTCCCCCCTTAGCAACCACTAAACGGTGGCCATGTTGTTTTTGGTCTGCTGGTCCCTGCATTGTAAATCCATGTATTGCATAAAACCCACATTTGTGGGTTTATAAACTTCATTTTTATGTTTTATATAGCGCAGCCCGTTTGTGCGGGGCTGCTCTGCGTTTAAACATCGGCGAAAAAAAAATATTTATTTCTCATATCTGCATCTGGGTACATTGCCAATGGCCACATATTTGGCCATTGGCATGCTGCCTGACACATATGCACACTTTATTTGGAGCTGACATGGCTCCATTGTGTTTTTTGCAGAAACGTACTCAGTTGTCAACTGAGTACATTTCTGCAGCTAAAACGGCTCTTACACGGACTGCTTTGGGCTTCCTGGATTGCTAATCTACCTCATTTGCATGCCTTTCGGCTGCAAGTGAGGTGATTAGCATATCCACGCCCACTCTGTGTAAGAGACGTTTTAGCTGGTCTCTTACACGGAATTTCGGACTGTTCCTGGATCGCGAGGGCTGCATGGAGTCTTACACTACTCTTAGACTCCGTGCAAGCCTTCGTGAATCCTGCTCTATGCCTTCAACAACTCTCAAGTGCAAAAATGACACCAGAAACACCATTTATAGATGTTTATATTTTTCAACAAAATGGTTATTCATTTAAATGTACCTGGAGTCAATGTAATTTCAGTCATTTTGACTTACTGTTTTTTCTTGCAATCAAAGGTACCTTCTATGAAATGATACCCAGCCATATATCTATCTATATATATTATATATTTTATATTTTCTTATATATATATATATATATATATATATATATATATATATATATATATATATATATATATATATATATATATATATATATATATATATATATATATATATATATATATACACACACACAAACACACACACACACACACACACACACACACACACACACACACACAGACAAACATACACACACACATATATATATAAATATATATATATATATACATATATATATATATATATATATATATATATATATATATATATATATATATATAGGTATCATTCAGTCGATTGAGACATCAGCTCATCTAACACATTGACATGTCCTGATTGACCTGATTAATTTAATGCATAATTTATCTTATATTGTAAGTACTTGTCTGTGGGAGTTCATGGAACAGTGGAACAATGGTGAATTTGAATATTCCCTTTTCTTATTGTGCTGTAATCTCAGAGTTCAAATGTATAGAATTACAGGTGGGATCAGGTGTAGAAGGCAGCTTTGCCTCTGCAAAACATGCTACTTTACTGTGAATCTGTTTTGGTGAGTGGGTATGGTGTAGGATATAATGATATAAATCTATGTAATATAGGAATGTGAATGAGTGCTTGTGTGTATGTGTGTGCGTGTGTGTGCGTGTGCGTGTCTTGGCGTGTGTGTGTGTGTGTGTGTGTGTGTGTGTGTGTGTGTTTGTGTGTTGTTTAGTACTTGATTGAGTATGGCATGTTTGAAAATGCACATTCATCTGCAATTAATTGAATGCATGATTGTGTTTGCAATTCACTGCATGCATGACTATTTTTGTCTCTCTCATTTTACTGTAATCGGTTCCTAGGTTCATAGATATATACTAGACTAATTATACCAGAGTCATTACAAGCCTAGCTAGGCAGCCCAAACCAAATATGTCTCCATGTAACATGGGCATCTATTTGCAGGAATATGTTAGTTAGGAGGTAGCTAAAGGTTTAGTGTGGGGGGTATATTAGTCAAGGAATATTTACTGTCAGCCTCTGTCTATCAGAAACATAGGGACCAGATCAGAGGTGAAGTTTCAATTTCCCATCCAATGTTCAAGGTTATGTTTGAATATGGTTAAGGAAGGACTCTACTTCATATGTACAGGGAGCCTAATCCAGAGCATGGGGATCTTTTGAAACACATATTTGTTTTACCAACATATTCTACTTATGTCATAAACAAAGTTTAAATCCTTGAATCTTGTGTTTCTGATGCTATTCATTGTGTGGATGTGCAAAAGATACATCAGGGCTGAATCTGAGGAAGTCTTATATGCCAGGCATAGATCACCTCTCAGTAACCTGTAGGAGACTTAGAGATATGGCTTTAAAGAGAACTGTACAGGACAATGTGTCAATACCCTTTATTATTTTGGTGAGGAACCTCTGTGGCATTTCAACTGCTGCATATGCCTGGTCAGGTACATGCTGAAGTGGGTATTGTACTCAGTGACGGGGCTGACAAGAGCTGACTAAATTAGACTTGGATGCCATACCCTTACTTATAAATTGGGTGACATAGAATTATTTTCTTGCTACACTAGCTGCATGTTGGTCAAATGCCAGATTGCTGCCTACATATGTTCCCAGATCACTAACTACTGGATCTACTCTTAGGGGTATCTTATCAATGGAGTAACTAACCTGGGTGGTCTTTTTCTCAAAAAAAAACAGTATGATGTACTTCTTGTCATTGAGTTTTAATCTGTAGTCTTTGCACCAGTCATTTGTCTGTATTAGACCATTTTGCAGGATGTTATTCTCATGAGGGGAATACATGATAGATCGCAATTTGCAGTCATCTGTAAACTTGGTGAGCCACAGACACTTGACATTAGCTTTTAGCCAGAGAAGTAGATTCCAAACAGGAGTGGGCTCAGCAGTGATCCATGAGGTACTACACTGTTGGCCAGTCTCTTGGTGGAGGTGGTTTCACCAACCCTGACTTATTGGTTCTATATGTGATCCAGCTGGCAATCCAGTGTGTTATGTAGGGACATGCCTAGTTTAGTGAGTCTGTCAACAGTACCATAATGGAGTATTATATTGAACATCTGACAGGTAGGTGGTAGGCACCATTTTCCCCTCATCCATTGCCTTGGTGACCATCTCAAAGAAGGCTACCTGGTTAAGTATTTATGACCTTCCTTTGACAGACTGGGATGGGTCCAGTGACTACAGATTGCCAATGTCTTTGTTGATCATTTCCTTGATAATTTCTTCCATGGCTTTTATTTTATTTTTTATTTATTTATCATTTGTTGACCGGGAAAGTCCGACTAGGTTCCACAGAGCCTGTTTTCAGCAGAGGCCCGGGGAGAAATGCTCCAGATGCATGTCTTTGGAATGTGGGAGGAAACCAGAGTACCCGGAGGAAACCCACGCGAACACAGAGAGAACATGCAAACTCCACACAGAAGGCACCCCAGCCAAGAATCGAACTGGAGAACCTCTTGCTGTGAGGCGACAACATTAACCGCTGCACCACTGTGCCGGCTTTGATATTAGACTAGCCAGACTAATGAGTCTTTAGTTTCTAGTGTCATTGATGGTCCACCTTTGTGAAGAGGAATAATCATTGCAGTCCTCCAGTCAAGTAGTAAGTAGTGTGTTATGAGGCTGTAGTTGAAAAGTGACTCAAGTGGTCCTTTTAGGTCATGTTTCAAGTTATTTAGGAGGCAACTCAGGATATTGTCTGGCCCATTGAAACTGTGTTTTTTGGCTTAGCATGTGCCAGCATGAACTGCTACCTGTTAATACTTGGGGTTGTTGAACTTAGATTTCATGGGGGAGGCAGGGGGAGAGTGGGGGTGAAGCTGGAGCTGATTTTGTCAGCCAACAGATTCCCTATTTCACTCTACTTGGCAAAAGTGGTACCATTTACCACAATTTCAGCACACTGCTGTGTGTTACTTTTATGGTTTTGGACATAGGTGTAGAAGGCCTTGTGGTTGTCTTTAGCCTTTGAGGTTATCTTGACTTTGTAACTGGCCTTGTTCATTTAATTAGCCCTCTTAGTATCCAGTTTAGATCAATTAGTGAGCTCTTGTCATTCTGGGAGTTACTCTTTATGACTTTGGCCATCACTTTTTCCTTTTGTTATATACCCTGCTATAGTTAGGATTCCACCAATGTGGGTTTTTTTTTAGTTTGTTTTGGGCTTAGTTCTGGTTGGTACAGCAGCCTCTGTGCAGGAATTTACATGGTTGTACAGTTGTTTTCTGAACAATTCCATATAGATTGCTATGAACTCAGGGTTCAGAGGGGCACTGCATTTTGACAGACTGTAATTTAATAGGATGTTGTTTTCTTTATAATAGTGAAGTATGTCTCAGATCATTTACACCAACATGGACTATGACAGAATCATAAATCATAGTTTTACCTGTGGTGCATTGACTGCTCTGCATAGTGTTTCAATATATATATATATATATATATATATATATATATATATATATATATATATATATATATATATATATATATATATATATATATATATATATATATATATATATATATATATAGGTTCATAGGTTGATACTAGGCTATCTGCCCTAGGGCATTTATAAGCCTAGCCAGAGTGTGTTTGGTTTTCGCCACCCTTTTAGATTAGTTGACTGTGCCACTGTATAATAGGTCACAGAAGATAGCCCTTTTAAGGTTAGTTTACTGTGCCACTGTCTAGTAGGGACACAGAAGAGATCCCAGGGGTAGACCTACGATCTCCCATCCACTCATCAAGATTTCTCTTGAAGAGGGTCATTGAGGGGCTCTGCCTAACATGGATTGGGATTTTGTTCCAGAGCGAGGGGAGCCTCTGGGATATGAATCTGTCCCTCCAGCATGTCCTATTTATTTCTGTGCTGAGGTTTAAGTCCCTGGAGCGTGTAGCTCTATGGGATTTGGATTTCCTGAGGTGGAGCATGTCCATTAATTCTGGTTTGGACATGGCTTTATATGTCAGGCACAGATCGCTTCTGAGTAGGCAGTAAGCAACTGAGTAGAGCTGGAGTTTCTTTAGCCTAACTGCGTAGGGCATCTGTTTGAGTCCCTTAATCCTCTTGGTGAGGTACTTTTGGGGTCTTTCCAGTTGCTGCAGGTGTCAGGTAAGGTACATCCCAAATGGGGCATTGTATTCAATTATGGGCCTGAAGAGTAGAGGGGCACAATGACCTCTCTTGATCTAGATGTGAACCCTTTTGTGATAAGGTAGGCTATATAGAAGGTCTTTCTAACCACTCTGGCAATGTGATTGTCAAAGGAGAGATTGCTATCTACTTGGGTCCCCAAATCCCTAATTACTTCTTCCGTACTTAATGGATTACCACCTATGTGGTAATTTGTGAGCACTTTTTTTTCCCAAAGGGGATGACTATGCACTTTTTGGCATTTAGCTTTAGGCCATGGCTCTGGCACCAGTTATCCATCTCTGTGAGACCCTTTTGGAGGATGCTTGTGTCATTCAGCGAGTCGATTATGGCACCCAGTTTGCAGTCATCTGCGAACTTGGTCAGCCATAGTCCTCCTGTGTTAGCCTGTACCTCAGAGAAATATATACCGAACAAAAGAGGTCCCAGGACTGAGCCTTGTGGGATGCCACTTGCAACTGGTTTAGTCTGACATGGCACCTGCAATTCTGACCATGTGGGTTCTATCCCTGAGCCAGTTTGCAACCCATCTTGTGACATAGGGGTTGATATTTAAGCTGGTGAGCTTATTTAAGATGCCCGAGTGGGGTATTGTGTTGAAGGCTTTTGCGATGACCAGATAGGCTGTGTGGACTACCTTCCCTTCATCTATGGCCTTGGTGACTGTTTCAAAGAAGTCGACCAGGTTCAAGAGGCAAGATCTGCCCTTAACAAAGCCGAATTGGGTAGGATCCAGTGTTTGGAGGTTTTCAATGTCTTTGTTTATGAGTTCCATGATGATACACCCCATAGCTTTGCAGACCAGGCTAGTCAGGCTTATAGGGTGATAATTTCTGGGGTCCATTGTGGCACCACCTTTGTGGAGTGGGACCACTGTTGCTGTACACCATTCCTTGGGTACATATCCTGTAGTAAGTCTGAGACTGAACAGTGACTTTATGTGAGGGTTCAGTTCTTCTTGGAGCCTGGGACACCGTCCGGTCCCATTGATGCTGTGTTTTTTGCTTTGGAGAGGGCAGCTCTCACCTGTGCATCTGTGATGTCAGGGAGGCTACACTCTGTTGGGATAGACATTTGCTCTTTTGGGGGAGGGAGGAGAAGTTTGCACTGAACCTGTCTGCCAGGATGCTGGCAATGTCTGTGGGTTCAGTGTATTTTTTGTCATTTTGCACTAACTCAGAGCATATCTGGGAGTTGCCACCCAGGTTCCTGACATAACTAAAGAAGGCCTTGTGATTATCTTTAGCGTCTTGTGCAATTTTTCTTTCGAAGCTGGCCTTAGATGATTTTATGAGGGATCGTAGTTTCTTGCTAGTACTGATCAGAGATGCCTTCCCTTTTTGGGATTTTGCTCTATCATGTAGTAGCTTTGTCAGTAATCTATAAGGGGAATCAAGCACACTTTCCTCAAAAATTAGCATCTTTTCTAGGTATTAAGAAGGACGCTCTTACACCTGTAGTTTAAATTACAAGCAATGCTGGCTAGTTGACAGGTTTTCATGGCATATATATGCCACAATCCACAGCTGCATGAATATAATCCATGCCATCAATGTTGTCAATCAGCTATGTATTTACTGTGTGCATCACAGGAACTCGTATCACACAGCCATCTTGTATAACACCTTGCAGGGAGTTCTGAGGTAACTGCTAAGGGTTATGCATCAAAAACAATACATAAATATGGCCAATAAGATGTGCGGGAGCTCACTGTGGCAACAGTGATACACTTTTTGTAAATCATCCCAGGAAGATGTGTTGGGAGTTACATGCAAAAGGGTATATTGTACTCAATTACTGGTGTGATGAGGGCTGAGAACAATAGGATTATATTGCCCTTTGATGTGAATGTCCTGCACATATTAGTCATTACTGTGGGCAAATGCTGGTGGATGTGCTGCATAGGTCACATACCACTTCTGCTCATAGGGGTGTACTGTCTATATTGCAATTATCTTCTGTATCTGCTTTCATAAAATAACTAATCCCACCAAAATTTTGTTCATTTTCTGTGCCTCCATTGCTCTGGCAACAATCATTTGTTTGTGATACTACTGTCTGCATTATACCAATACAAATCTTGGATTCAATGATTGTCCACAATTTGCAGTCCTGCACAAAGCTGGTAAAACAAAAGATGTGTAAGTTAGTCTTGACTTCTGAGACTTAAATACTGAACATGAAAGAGCCTACTACAGACTCCTGTGTTATGGACCTGGTCACTGGACTGTAGATAGAGGTGACTTCACACACTTTGACATCATTTTGTCTACTCACTTGGTGACGTAGGTATGTATGTCCACTTGAAACAGTTTTTATGTAATAACTGAGTGTGGATTTGTGTCAAATGCCTTGGCCAGGTCAAGATATGCAGGATGATACTGTTTTCATCATGCATGCCCTTGGTGATCTTCTTGAAGACATCAAACAGATGTAACAGGCAGGCTGTAGACTTAACAAATCAAACATGGGTTTAGTACACAGTCGGGAGATTACTTGTGTCCTGTTTGAAAAGGTCCATGATGACTCATTGGTCTGCCCTCACAGATGAGGGGAGTCAGGAGTATGGGTATGTAACTCCATGCATCAGTTGATGATCCCCCCACCCCCCAAGTTGGACTGGTTACTGTTGCTGTACATTCTTTTACGAGAACATAGGCTGTTTGCAGGATGTGCTGAGTTAGGGATCCAACTGTGTCTGGTTTTAAGTCATGCTATAGGCAACCTATGATGTAGTCAGGGCCCATTGATTCTGTGTTTTTTTGCCATGCAGAGTGCACAGATGGGCTGCCTTCCTGAGAAGAAGAACTGAGTAATGTTTGCATGTATACTTTGGCTGATGGCTAGTGGCAACAGGGGGTAAAGTGTGAGACAAACTGTCAGCTAGCAGATTGTCTATTTTCTCTGGTTGAGTATGGCTGGTTGCATCCACAAACAGATCTGTGCTTAGTTTTATATTCCCCTTAACACTACAGACTTATTGAAATAAATGATTTGTAAAAACACCTACAAATACAGCCTTGGTAATGCATCACATTCTAAACACTGGAACTCTTCATGAAGTCATACAGCTGTACTAATGTCACATAATTACATCAATTACACAACATTTGCCTATATGTGTTTCATGAAAAAGCTGTGCTTGAGTGACCTGATGCCATATAAGGACAGGACGCATTACAAATCATTTATTTGTGGTGCATGCAGAACATTCCATGACAAAAATGGTAATAGACACACAATTGTTGTTGACTACCTCAATAATCCTTGGGAATAGCAAAACAACTGCACATACAATGAATTCCACAAGGTTGCAGTTGAATCAAAACGTGATAGTTTTGTGTATATCACAGCATTATAACATGTGGATAAAACAAGACTTAAACATGCCCATGTAATCAATATGAATTTATATTGATGTCTGTCACAGAACACGTGTCATACTGCAAGTGTCACTGTGATGGTGGAATGAGAACTGTGCACAATGTTGATCTGCTCTACTTCAACAACGTACATCCTAATAAACTAGCAATATAGGTAAAAGTTTATCATACCATTTAACAACTCTCAGGAGACATACTACTACAGCCTTTATAGGAGTATGTAATGAAATGGCAGCAGTGACCATCAATGAATAAGCTCACATCACAGATTGTAATACCCTCTTCTAGCCATATTGCACATCCACACCTCAATATATTACAGGTCAGTGACAGCAACATTGACATGTCAACTGTTCATAGGGTCACAGGACATTATTAAGCTAATGGCCAACATCACATAAGATCCTAGCCGTTATTATACCATTTAAAACAAACTCCCTATATTTATATGATAGAAAATATTAAGGCTCTTGTGCATATGTGTATTTGTTGGATTGCATTGCATACTGCCACTGTCCATAAGGGACATGTACACTACACCATGATAGAATGAACAATCGCACATGCATTGGTCTGGAGATTGTTTGCAGAGTCGCATGGAAGGACTCTGCTTCATGATGTGTGTATGCATATTTTAAAACACAAATGAATTCCATGTGGTGAAGCCAATAAGACAATGGATAACAACAAAGAGAATCCAGTTATGTTCAACCAAATTTTTAATTCAAATATAGATAATATTCATCAGAACAAATACCTATATTTGAATTAGCTCAACTAATTTTATATTATCAATATTTGAATTAAAAATTTGGCTGAACACAACTGGATTCTCTTTGTTGTTTGCTGCTGTCCTATTGGCCTCACCACACGGAATTCAGCTGTGTTTTTGGAGTTTGTGAATATCCCAAAAGTTGCTTGCTTTTTGTTACTAGAGTATACATATCTGACATGAGGACATCCTCCAATCCTCTGCAGGAAGAATGTCATGTGGCCAGTGGAAAAAAGAGGATGGTGGATGCATGGGGCTACATTAAATGTTAACTTAAGTGGTAGTGATATGAAGAGTGATTCCAAGATCATACAGTGGCCATAATGTACCACTATCCACACACACACACACACACACACACACACACACACACTCACACACACACCAATAGTCTGGGCCTGACTTGAATATTACACCTGTGTAGTTATAGAAGATGAATACCATGTTATGTACCACTAACACTACCACATATATCTGACTTTTAACAATGTCAGATTGCACATATCATCATTATATGCTGAGAAGAACATGTTGGGGGGAGTGTCTGACATGGATGTGGAGTCACATCTCTATGTAAAATTGTCTCAAAAGTAGTATTTGAACCATAGAACAGCCATTCTGACATACTCTTGTAAGCTCAGAAGTCCAGTGTCACCTCTGCTTTTATGCACATACATCTTGCATCTGCCAGTTATGGGTTTGCCCTTAACATTTATAGTCAAGGATCAGTTTTGTGCTTTCTTAATTAATGGGGAGAAGATAATAAGGGGATATTACAATAAACTTAAAGTTAGGGAGAACAAACATTTTTATTACCCAAATCTTACAGAAATGTAGATGATGTTTTTTTTCCCTGTTACTTAAACACATTTTAAATCATTCTGTAAAAGTGAACATGTTTAGTTCCATTAATTTTTCATATCTGAATGGAGTCTAATATTCAGTATGCTATGTCAAGAAACCCCTAAGAAACTATCATCTGTGACGTATGCATTTGCCAGAACAACAACATGGGGAAAAAAAACGCTGTTTTCCCTTTGTTAACAGTAATATTTGATATTCTGTGTAACTCATTTGAAATAATTAATGCCTCTTCCAGTACGTTGTTTAATCCCATTATGCAATCATCTGCAAATCTTATAATTAGTGTTTGTGTGTGTGTGTGTGTGTGTGTGTGTGTGTGTGTGTGTGTGTGTGTGTGTGTGTGTGTGTGTGTGTGTGTGTGTGAGCACGTGTGTGTATGTATGCGTGTATTCGCTTGGTCTGACAAATTATTCAATGTAATGTGAAAAGTGGAGTACTTAATAGATATTTATCTACTACTGACATGGCTAAGACAAAAATGTATGGTTCATGGGTTCATAAGTTCATAGGTGTTTAGCAGGCTAATGACCACAAGGACCTTTTTAAGTCTAGCCATGTATCTCAAATGTTCTGATACCCTTGATAAGTGTAAGCATGGCCCTGAGAGATAAACCAGTTACAGGTCACCTGTGTCCATTAGAGACATAGGTGCCAAACCAGGGATGAATTTCCAGTTTCCCATCCGGTTGTCCAAGTTGTACTTGAACTGGGTTAGGGAGCCTGTTCCATAGACATGGTAGTCTCTGGGATACATACCTATCTCTCCAGCAGGTCCTATTTATATCACAGGCAAGGTTTAAATCTTTACAACTGGCAATTCTGATGCTGTTTGTTTTCTGGATATGCAGGAGGTCCTTCACAGTGGGGTCTGACAATGCCCTGTATGCCAGGCAAAGATCTCCCCTCAAAAGTCTGTAGGAGACAGAATACAGGGATAGGGCCTTGAGGAGGTCTACAAATGATATTTTACCTATGCCCTTTATTCTTTTAGTGAGAAACCTCTGTGGACATTCCAATTGTCGGATATGCCTGTTTAGGTACATACCAAAGGGAGCATTGTACTCAATGACAGGTCTGATGAATGCCAAATATAGTGGAACAATGACTTCCTTGGACTTAGATACCATACCTTTGTTTATAAGTTGCACAACACAGAATGATTTCCTCACCACTGTAGACACATGATGGTCAAAGGCTAGATTACTATCTATGTGTGCCCCTAAATCCCTGACTAATGGGTTAATTCTAAGGGGTGTATTGTCAATATGATAGTTATCAGGGATGGATGACTTCCCAAAGGATACTATTATGCATTTCTTGGCATTTAGTTTTAGTCCATGGCTCTGACACCATTTGTTTGTCTGTGGCAGGCCCTCCTGGAGAACATTTGTGTCAGTGTGAGATTCAATGAAAGCTCCTGATTTGCAATCATCTGTGAATTTAGTCAGCCAGAGACCACTGACATTGGCCTTAACTTCTGAGAATTAAATGCCAAAAAGGAGCAGTCCAAGGACTAATCCCTGAGGGACTCCACTTGTGACTGGCCTCTTTGTAGAGGTGGTCTTCCAAATTCTAACTTCCTGGGTCCTGTTTGTGAGCCAATTCGCTATCGGCCGGGTGACATACAAGTTTGTACCTAACCTCTTGCATTTGTTAACAATGGCCAATTGGGCTATTGTGTCAAATGCCTTGGCCAGGTTAAGGTAGGCAGTGTGCATGGTTTTGCCCTCATCCATTGTTTTGGTGACCTTTTCAAAGAAGTCCACCAGTGTGAGTAGGCATGATCTGCCCTTCATGAAACAAAACTGGGTTGGGTACAGTGTTTGGAGGTGTACTACATCTCTATTGATCATCTCCATGATCATTCTTTCCATGGCTACATATAAGACTAATGAGGCTTATGGGTCTGTAGTTTCCATGATCTGTAGATGGCTCACCCTTGTGCAGAGGGATGACTGTTGCCTTTCTCCATTCATGAGGCACAAAACCTGTTTGGAGGCTACAGTTAAATAACAATTGCAGAGGCCCTGATAAGTCATGTTTAATGTTATTTAGAAGGCATCCTGGGATATTGTTTGGGCCCACTGATGCAGTGTACTTGGTCTTAGAGAGATCATTAAGGACCTGTTCCCTAGTGCTAGTAAGAGGAGTTATAGTTGATGATATTTCCTGAGGGAAGGTTGAGGGAGAGAGAAGGGTAAAGTTGGAGCTGAAATTATCAGCCCGGAGGTGTGCTATTTCTTCTGGCTCACTATATGGGGCTCCATTTACAATGAGCTCTGCACACAATTGTATATTGCCTTTGAGGTTGTGGACATAGCTAAAGAATGCTTTGTGGTTGTCCTTGGCCTGGGAGGCCAAACTTACCTCAAATTTAGTTTTGGTAGATGTTATTTGTCCTCTGATTTGTTTGTTTATTTTGATGAGAGTGTTTTTATCCTGCTGGGTGCTGCACCTCCTAATTTTTTCCAAGATTTTCTTCCTCCTGTTATACAACCTATTGATTTTGTGATTCCATCATGGTGGCTTGTTTTTTGAGTTACTTATGTACTTCTTCCTGGTGGGTACAGCTGCCTCTATGCAGCTATTAACATGCTTGTACATGGTTTCTGTGAACAGTTCTGCATAGGCTGCAGTGTTCTCAGGGTTTATGGGGGCTTGACATTTTGTGGTTTCACTTAAGAGCAGGAGGTTAGCCTTAGAATATGGTTCCTGAATATTTCAGGTTTAGCAGGGGGTCCAGGTTTTATTTTTCTTCAAAGGAAACCAGTCTGACATTACCAGGGAAGGCATTACAGTAAGGGTGTGCAGCACTTTCCCATATTAGTGAGGAGCAGATCCAGCATGGTTGCACCCCTGGCTGGTGCATTGACTATCTGGTCCAGGGAGTTTGTGTTTACAAAATCCAGGAATCTCTGTGCATGTATGTTTGGTGTTGCATAGGATTCCCGATTAATAGTGGGGTAATTAAAGTCACCCATGAATATGGTATTGGATTGGATGGTTAGTGTTTTTAATAAGTTTAAATACATGTTATGGGTTTCCTGTGTCATAGAAAGGGACCTATAGCTTGCTAGGAGGTGGTATTGGATTTTTGCCTATGGTGATTTGAACATGGAGCAGCTCAAGTGAATTGTCCTGTTTGACCAGTCTTGAAGTATATTTATCTTTGATGTAAATTAAATAGAGACACCTCCACCTTTAGTCCCTGACTGTGAAGTAGCTGGCCTAAATGTATGGAAGGCATTATAACCTATGTCTAAGTGACCACACAGAAGTCAGCATTCTCTAGGGTAAAGAGAGCTTCTAGGGAGTGTTTTTTTTTTTTTTTTTGTTTAGACTCCTAGCACTGAGCAGTAATACCTTTAGATTTTCTTGATTTTGATTTGTTACATCTGAAGTACTTTCAGTTTGGCATTGCCTAAAAAAGTCACTTTGGGGGAAGATAATGTTTTAGTTAATATTCAAAAGCCTAGAGGGGAGAAGTGCAGACCATCCTTGCCAATTGACCATCTCCTTCCATACTGACAAATATTGCACCCTCTTAGAATTACACCAGAAACTAAGACAATTATTAAAGTCAATCATCTTTTGTTTGTATTGTGGCATCATTCTATGAGAAGGTAAAATGTTGCTCAATGCTAGGCTCATACCAGCCTGAAACACATATTCCGAGAGCTACATGATGTCTCTCTTCATATACTCTGGAGATGTACATTTCACGTCAATTACTCTCACATGGGCTATGACTGAGTCATATTGGTAATTGTGGTCCAATGACCTGAGTGCCTGCGTAATGTCACTGATCCTAGTCACTGATAAGCAACTGACAGTGACTTTCTCCTTATTCATCCTGGTGATAGGGACATCAGTGTGTCTCATGATGGAGTCTCAAATGACTAGAATGTTGGTTTGTGTGGTGGCTTGCCTTATGGGCTTAGAGATAGAGGGTCCGTGAGATATAGCTCTATGTGTCGATGTGGGTGTTGTTTTGAAAGAGCACATTTGGGGCTGCTGAGGGTATATGTACTGCAAATCCTAACCCAAAATACATTTAACACTATTGAGAAATGGCTCACCAACCGACGCCTACTGCTGAACCCCAATAAAACTAAACTTCTACTCTTCACCCCCACTAGTAGATCTGCCACACTTTCATTCTCTGTCATGTCTAACAATGGTACCATTATCTCCCCAGATCAACACACCAAACGTCTAGGGGTTATCATGGACAATAATCTCAAATTTTAACTACAGGTCAAAAAAAAATACAGACCATCAATGAGAAGCTTGGATCAGTGTATAGAAACAAGACAGTTTTAACCTCACTGGCTAGGACTGCAATCTGCCAGTCACACCTACTCTCTACTCTTTTATATGCCTCGCCTGTACTCTCAAACCTCAACAAATACAAACTAGGTAAGCTGTAGTATAGCTACAACCATATTGCCAGATTTGCCACTGGCTCCACCTATAGAACCCACCACTGCCAGAACCTGAAACAACTAGAGTGGCTAGAACTGCCCAGCTTAATTCAATTCAATCAACTCTTAATATTGCACAAAATTCTGTACTACCCTGAGGATACCCCCCTCACTTAAAAATATTATTAAGCTGTATAGCAACCTGAGATCCCTATGGTCAGCCAACAAACTACTGGTCCAAACCCACAAAGCTAATAACTCTGCTGGTGAATCCCTGTTTGTCAACTTTGTTGGCAAAACCTGGAATTCGTTGCCAAACAATATAACCCTACAATCCTCCAAATGTCTCTTAAAAAAAAAAAACCTCAAACAGTATGTCAAAGTGAACTGGCTTTGCCCATGTACCAACCCTGATTAAGTTATAAACTGAAAGCATAATGTATAAATATCATAACATGCAACTATGTCACCAAGCTCTATATCCAATCTGACATCTTTTGCTTTTAATTGTGCCTGTCCATGAGAATTGTGAGTCCCTACTAGGGAACACTACTAAGCCATTGTACATAATCACTTTGTTTTATATTTTCTAATGTTACCCAACTTCTTGTATAATCTATGTAAGTTTGTCTATTTGGAGCTTTTCTCCCTGGGCCTCCACTGAAAATGCACATGTATCCAGTCGGACTATCCTGGTAAACAAATGTAAAATAAAAATAAAATGTTATGTGTACTTGGTCTAGGAGGTCTTTGTCATTTAGGAAGGTTATATTTAAGTGCCTTGGCATATGTGGGTCAATATGTCTACTTTGAATTGTGCATGATGGGTGCAGCGTGTGTACTACTGACAAACTTATTGACATTAGGAGTACTTTTATGTGAGAGCTTTGCCTTCAGTGACGTGTAAATAAATCTCTTACATACCATATCAGTTTGTTTGAGAATTAACTGGTTGTCAGTAAACATAAGGCAATTTCTACATTGCCTCAGGATGCCCATATCCACCAAGCCAGTAACAGAGACAGTAGAAAAGTTCATATCCATGGCAACAGACCCTTTTTTTATTGATTAGACAGTTGGAGCGAGAATATCAATCACTGTCAGGAGTATCCAGTTTGCAACTATGGAGATGGTGCTTGTCACTGCAAACTAGTTGTCCTATGTGCAACTAGGTATTAGAGAAATTTCAATTGTGCTTTAATAGGAAAAATGTCACTCAAGGTGCCTGAGTCTATACAGAGCACTGTCAAATACTTGAGGAGAAACTAATACGTAGACCCTGAAAATTTGAGGATGATTTTTTTAGGCAAATATTTTGAAGTTAGAAACAAATAAAGCAGTACTTACTGAAAACAAAGAATTAGCTTGTCAAGAATGATGAAAAGAGGGGAGTCACATGAATGGCTACTGCCTGGCTACTATTTATGCTGGTCTCACAACAGCTTCACTTTGTTGGGTTACAATGCTCCTTTGCTTCTTCTCTCACCAAAAGCAGAATGTTAGCACCAATCCCAAGATAAGAAGCAGGTCACAGCCTGTTTGGTGATTCACAGTCTTGTCCCAGATGATGCAAGGGTCTGTAGGCTTGTAGCCTTTTCCTGGTAGATGCCTTGAATAGCAACCAGACCAATCCGGAACATTATGCACAGACACTCACTCTCCAACCAGAAACAGTCAGCAATCAATGCACTCTTTAATTGACCTGTTCTAATTTCTGTCTGACTCACAAGAGACACAGCTGTGGTCTCTTTTCAAGTTTTAGTATGCAATTAAAAGAAGAATACAAGTAAAGCACAGTGTAAAGAAAACAAATCACAGTATACAAAATAGAAAAAGTCAATGAATTAATACAAAGTACAAGAAATCAAAATCAAACTAACCTTTCCCTCACAGCAAGCTGTGGCAGTGTCTGGGTGAGTTTTTCTAGTGAGAGAGGACAACCTTGTCCGGTACCTCTGGCAGTGGACTCAGGTGGTGATAATATTCCATTTGTATATACCTATGAGGAGGGAATGCTATTCAAAAGCTTTATCCACCTAAGAAATTCCTGGGGGGGGGGGGTGGATCTAATACTCTGGCATCTCCCATGTAAAGGACCACTGAATCATAACAAATCCTTTATTAAATTAAAACCAGTTAATAAAGCACCAGCTTCTCTGTTCTCCATATGGCAACATTTTTGCAATTTAAACCATGTCATGTCTGAAAAGCATCTGGCCCCCTGAATCTTCCCCTGATAAAACCCAGGTCATTGCTGGGTAAGATCACATCCATAATTACATCTAATCATGCATCAATTATTTTAACAAATATCTCCAGATTCATATTTAGTAAGGACATTGGTCTACAGCTGCTCACAGATAACATGTTTTTCTTGAGTTTGGGGAACAACAGAACCCTTGCTTATGTCATATTTTGTGGGAAGTGTTCATCTTAAATAGTTTGACAATAAAGGTGCATAGTATTGGTAATCTGCTCTTTAAAATATTTATAAAAGTCAATCTAAAGCCCAACTGGGAATGGAGTTTCCTTAGTGAATGTGTCAATACCTGTCTATGTCTGTTGGATCCCAGTAGACTTCTTAAGCATATCCATTAGGTTTATTGGTATGACCACTGGTGGGAGATTAAACATACAGGAAAAGACTGTAGGCATACTGTCTCCTTGTCACCTGACTACCTTTGCATGTTCTGTTATAAGTATTTTGTTATTTTTTTATGTCAATCCAAATAATACCCTCAGCATCTTTCATACCCAAAATAGACATTATTTCTGATGTGCTTGTTACACTTCCATGTGATTAGTTTGATGTAGTTCCCTTGAATCCAGTAAAAAGTTTGTATCTTTCTCAGTTCTCATAACCTTTTAGGAACTGCATTTGTTTAGTCTCCTGTTTTATACTTCTCATTTCCCAGAGCATCTCTTTCTCTCTACATTTCCCATTTTATATCTATTATACAATTCCCTTAGTTTTTCATATCACCTCTCAAGTCTGACAGAGGGCAGCACCTGTTGTTGGGTCCTATATATTGTTTATAGCTAAGTCTAAGATATTTATACAGTGAAGTAGGTATTGATCCCAATATACAGCAACTCTTTGTATACCATCATCCTTGCAACTGGGGTCTTTAAAAGTAGGGGATTGAATTTCAATTGATATGTTGGAATAAACATCAACCTGGCAGTGAAAGTCATAATAATAATAATAATAGCAAGATTTGACAGGGCAAGGGGAAAGATCTTGGTGGTTGTGACTGAAGGTAATATCATATGGTTTATTAACCAAAAATCTAACCTATTGGCTTTGCCTAAGGTGTAATGTGTGAAGTCTAGTCTGATAGGGTTAAAGGTTCTCTATACATCTATCACCTGTAAATCTTCAATACTATCTCTTATGTTCCTGAGTTTTGGAGAAATCAGATAGTTACACTAGAGACCTTGTTAATCACCAGGTCTCTGACCATTTAAAAATCTCCCCATGATGATACCTTTGGATAGTTTATTTAATGAACCTAGCCTTTCTTCTAAACAATGTAGTGGTGTTGGACAATCCTCATTAGGACCATAAGACAGCTAACATAAATTAACCTTGGGATGTAATCACTGTAATTATAATCCAGCATCTCTCATTATCAATGGATACCTGCTTTACAGGCCACCCTAACTCTTGGTAGATTAAAACTGCAAACCCTCTTTTGTATGAGACAGCAGTTGAGGCAACACTGACATTCCATACTGCTACCAATATAATCTGAACATCATGTACACTACCATGATTTACACTTCTTTTATATCTCTCCTGATGTAATACAGTATACTCCTTGGTTGTCTTGGAGTTTGGTTACCAAAGTTAAATAAAATCTATAAATGTAACAATGGAGTCAAAAATGAAAAACATGTTGGTTCATGAAATGCTAGGCTGGTTCTAAAACTAGAACTTGGCTATATTACACTCTTTCTAGAAGTGTAAATGTGTTACCTGACCTAGAACCAGAAGAGAAGAAAATACCTGCTCTCTTTCTGCCCATCAAGAATAACGTGTGCCTGGCAAATCCCAAACATCCTGATAGTCTCAGAGCATGAGGAGTACATCCCAAAGTGTGAGTATCACTGCAAATCAAGCAGAATACCGCAAGTAGTTAGCTGAAAGTTTGCATGTGTACCAGGCACACTCTACCTAGTTAACCACCGAAGATAATTGACTTTGTAATACCCATGTATGTGCTTTTCTATCATTATCTCTGCATAATTTCACTTACTGCTATTTTCTGGGGGAGCTGAATGCAGATGTGTCATTAGTCAGCAGTCCCTGCAAGAAGCTTTCAGTCTCCTGTGGCGTACCCAGCGCAATTTGTATTGTTCCTTTAAAGCCTGCTAACATAGTGCATTAGCAGAAGTTCACTTTTAGCCCCAAGTCTTTAAAATGTCTCAGATAGGGCACCATTTATTTTTTCTTTTTAAATACATGGCCATGCTGTAATAAGGTATAGTTTTCATAGCAAGTCCAGCCAGTCACATTTTATTTTTCTGATTTCATGCCATTCATAGGATTGATCTGTAATCATTATAATCCAGGCATTTTGTGATGAAATGCCTTGGCAGTTTACGATTTTTGCTTCTGTAGTTTACCCTGTGAGCACACTCAATTACTGATGAAGAGGGACATTTTATAACTCTTCCCAGTTCTTTCCTTACAAAGGTGGATTCCATCCTTCTGTCTCTTCTAGTAGTGCTATAATGCACAAATGGTAGCAGCTTACCCTGTTCTCAAGATTATTTAATTTGAGTTGCAGCCTCTATGTACTAATTTGTACTTCTTTGTAGTTATTTTTATTTAACATCAAGGCAGCTCATAGGTCCGTGAGGTCCTTTTGTTTCTCAGCTAAGACAGCCTCAATTTTAGAAAGTTTCACCTCATATGATCTGGTATTGTGGAGATTAGCACTAGATGATTGACACTGTTCGTATGAGACCCTGACCCCATATACAAAAAGGAGAAAAAGAGGTTGTTGATCAGTAAATGGATGGATGGATGGATGGATGGATGGATGGATGGATGGATGGATGGATGGATGGATGGATGGATGGATGGATATGCGGGGTTTTTACATTCATTTGCTGTGCATCCATGGCTGTTGGATTTTGTAGTTCAGTAAGTGAGTCTAGTGCTGTTTTTATTGCTTTGAGCTCATCTGTGACTTCATTCATTTGATCACCATTTTCTTCAAAAGAGTTTGGACATGTGGAGACTGCTGTGAAGATTGAAATACACTCAGATCTGCTCTCAATGGAGTGATTCCTTTAGATATCATGACCATCTACAATATCTTAGTCGTAAGTTGCAGTACGTTAAAGTCAGTGGAATCACTGAGATACACTTTTTCAGGGAAAATTGTGCATTGTAGAGCTGAACACATAATTAGGTGACCTCTCCCATGCATATTCTAATGTGTGTCCAGCAGGTTGATGAATGGTTATTTTTTAGGAGGGAATATCTCTTTGTATTGGAGAAATGTAGTAGGGGGAAGATATAGGAAAAAAGGAACAGGATAAATGGTATGATAAGCAACACAGCAGACAATCAGACAGCAAATACAGGACATTCACAGGGTGGAACAATTCAAAGGAAGAGCCAGCAATGAAGGGTCACATGCAAACAGAGGATAGACAGGTATAGGAAGGGATAGGATTAAGAGACAGCATCCATATAATGGAGGGTACAGTACAACATGTGCCAGCATGCTGTGAATAGAAACTAATGTTGTATACATATTATCACGGTATATCTTGATACTGTGACTCTAACAGCAGCATTGGGCATGCATGGTAGTAATTTGTATCTCCAACATACATTGCTACTCCTGGGGGAGACAGGAAAGTAATCTGTGCTCTCATATGAAATGTATTACAGAGAAAGCATCACACACTTCAAGTGCACTCACTGGATCACTTGGCAGACAGGGCTGCTTATCTATACCACCTTACATATGTGTGCCAGTGGATGGGTGCAGCAGAGTGGAAACAGAGCTGTGCAATAACTACTGGATGAAAAATGACACAGAACTAGTGTGTGGCCTGCATTTTCCAAAGGTAATCAAAAGTGTGAGGTTGTCCGGATGCATGCATGCATGTCTGAAAAGAATATGGTCTGCAGCAGAGATAGGACATGGGATGACAGCAGCCTATGTGCTGTGGGTGAAACCATCTGCATAATGTGACACACCACAGGGATACTCAACTGGAGTAAAGGTGCAAGAACTGATTAGGACACAGATGAACCATAGCATTCCCTCATTACAGGGGATATAGTAAGGGAAAGCAAGGATGAGCAGGCCAGCGCACACTGACCATAGCATGTAGTTCACTCTCCACAGAGTATAGCTGGAATAGAAGACAATAAGGAAATGTATAAAGAAGACCAGATGGCTTTTTGTGGAATACAGCTAATCTACACAGGCACTCATAAGGGGTATGAGAAAATACGTCGCTTCTCAGGTTATTTATATGATGTTTCAAATGGTCCCAGCAGTGTGTGCTCAATGGAAAAAATGAGCATCTGCTGTACATGTATACTGATGGGCCACCTGAGTGTTCCACTGCATGCATGCAATCATGCATGAATTCCATCATGGTCATGTAGTCTGAAAGAATGTTGTTATTAGTATGAGGGTTATATCCTTAGAAAGGCATATATGTGAGTAGGGTCACATATCATGCAAAAGTTGATGTCCACAGTAGCCGATGTTTGTGACTAGGAACATGAATGGTTATTCGCAGATAAGACCCCCACAGACCACACAAGGGTCACCTCGGATAACTGTCAATGAATATGTGGGAAGTAAAATTGGATAGCCAGACACATTATTAAGCAGAAATGTCCAAAATGTGTGAACAAGACAGACAATATCACCGATCCTGAGCACCATGGTCATATTTATGTCTG
Source organism: Protopterus annectens (assembly GCF_019279795.1). Classification (NCBI taxonomy): domain Eukaryota; kingdom Metazoa; phylum Chordata; order Ceratodontiformes; family Protopteridae; genus Protopterus; species Protopterus annectens. The sequence goes on from NC_056731.1 coordinate 686,430,424, forward strand.
CAGTTACTATAGCAAAACAGCTGTGTAATATATATACAGCTATTGTGCAAATACAGACATACAACCTTAAAAACATACGCATGTTATGTATGTAGCATGTTGATAAATGTAGACAATTTATGTCTTTCCCCTGAAAACTCTTCGATGTGCACTTCAGCTGTACATCACCTTGGCACCAAATTAACATTTAGTTTCTAAATCCTCCCTTACACATGTAATAAAGTTCACCTGATGGCCCATGCATATTACAGTCTGCACCATATTATAGCTATATATTTAAGGAACACCCCATGTGATACACACATGCCAAGATATAAGGGATGGTATATGGGATTCTTGAAGATCATGGGCTTGGATAATTTAGATTTATTGCAATACTATATGCATAACTTTGTTATGTAATACATTGCAGTTCATCCTTTTCAACCTACAGTTCCAAGCCTAAATAGTTACTCCCTGTGTGGCTTGGATTGCATCCAATATAATATGCTAATCAAGGAGGGCTACCTACTGTTGGACATAACATCCTCCTTAGAGCATCTTGCAAAACTGTGTTGAGATTATCATTTTGACCATGAATAAATATTATCTGTAAATGCATATACATGGTTTGTCAGCCATTGACTATACTGGGGTGTCTACCACAGAGCTGTCTTGACCAGTGATTTCCATGTGACTGACAAAAGCATGCTTTGTTACATAACATAGAAATTAAAATATGACAAGACATTACATTGTCATCTGCAACATATCCTCTGTATGAGGGTATACACCATGAACAGTTGTTTCCGAACACTGACCCCCATGCTAGGGCAGTACTTCTGTAGTGATGGCCACACTTGGGAAAGGGAGGTGCAAGGTGCTTTTCACTGATTTGATATATATGCGCATTCACTATAGCAAATGATAGTTGTCAGCATATGATATCATGATATGAGAATACTGTTAATGGTCTGACCACAGTACCATAAGAGGATTCATTCCAGGCCTCGCATGTGACAATTTCTGTTTAGTATCCTTTGAATTTTATCACCAGTGATGCAGAGCTCCATCAGTCTAGTAAACTTAGTTTAGCAGTGTATGTCTTGTGGCATAACTTATAGCAATCATGTTTGCAATGATGTGAACAGTGAGGTGTGTTGTGTATTAAGTAGGTGCTCTACTTATTTGTGGAGAGGTGCCCGCCATCCTGCATACAAAGCACTTATGTCTCCAGCAACGTTTGCTGAGCTGCAACCTTTGTCATGCACATGCTGACCACCCTGTAGGCTGTGGTGATACAAACGGCAGAGTTCAGCACTGCAACAGTTTGCTTTTCAGCTGGAACTATATTAATTGCCTTGGTTTCTGTGGTACAGTCATACACATTTAAGCATCTGGCAAGTATCCAGTCTGTATTCACTCACCACTGCAAAGCAATGGGGAATTGTTTGCACCAAGGGCATCAGTCCTGTAGGAGACATCACTGGTTACACTAATCAAAGTCTATAAAGTATGTGGGCCTGTGTAGTCCTTCACATCAGTATGTATCATGGATGATAAAATAGATCTTCTTCTGGCTTTTCCCGGTTAGGGGTCGCTACAGCAGAACTCCGGTCCACTAATAATTGGCAGTAGATTTTTTATGGTGCCTAGGTGCCAGCCCAACACCCAGCCTTCAACGAAGACATGCCCATTCACGCATGTCTTTCAAATGCCACCCGACCGTGGGGAGGACATGCAGACTCCACACAGAAGGCGCTCCAGCCAAGAATTGAACGGGAGAACCTTTTGCTGTGAGGTGACAATGCTACCGTTGCTCCACTGGGGCTCCATGGATGATAAACTAGATAATGACATAAAATGTGTCTGCTCCTGTGGGTCCTTTGGGAATAGCCATTAAATGATACCGAGAAATGGCCACTGGCTTACATCCTTTGATAAGCATGGTGTGTTAAGTATCTCAGATGTGTGCAGCTGAGGGGAAGTGGCTGCCTTTAGAAGATCCTTGTGCAGTTTGCAGAGTTACTTTACTGCCTGGCAATGTTGTGTATGCCATCCTAGTCAGGATACAGTGAAAGGGCAGTCATCAGTAGCTTGCTCGCCATGCTATCCCCATCATAGTGTTTCCTCTTCTTGTGTGTTGCATCTCTCTCCTGTTTCTCTTTCCCATTCCTCCTTATCATTAACTGCCAGTATGTGTCCATCTGAATCAGCATCTTCCCTGGTGCTCTTTGTCTGTGTTTTTACATATATATATATATATATATATATATATATATATATATATATATATATTGTGGCCCCTTCTTCCATTACTCAATTCTCTTTCTATTCCCTGATTTCCTCTTATATCCTTCCCCATTTACCCTTCTTGAAAAAAAATGAAAATGGGAACCTGGTCTAACAAAAAATAAATAAATAAATATATATATATATATATATATATATATATAGAGAGAGAGAGAGAGAGAGAGATTCTTCCCCATCTCCACTATTGATCTCATGCTTAACCTTCCTGGAGTCCTTGTGTATGTTCCTTTGCTTACTCTTCCCTTCCCCCTTCCTGACTTTCCTACATTCATATTTCCTACCCATTCCAGTGAATAGAACTTTATATGAGCATTATATCAGGGTGCTAAATTCCTTATTTTTATGTGAGAATTACCTTTGAGACATATTGTACCACATGGCATCTCAGCAGTAGCCCTAGCACAACTGGTGTAGGCATGGACTGTTATCACTGGTGGATTTGTTACACTTTTGTTAAGATTGCATTTTATGTGTCTGGTGGTATACACTTCAGCTGCAAACATGTATAGCTGTTACTTATTTCAGCAGAGCCTATAGCAAGTTGTCCACAGTTAGTGCAGAGGATTAAGGCTCAAACCTGTTAAAGAGCTGCTTCCTCTGGTCAAGGGTGCAGAGTTTTGTTCTTAACAAACCTTAAAATTGGTTCTGCATAAGGATTAGTTCACCATTCACCTATTACTAACTATTTACTGAACAGGGAGTCAAATAAATAGTTTTGATAAGCCCATGGATTGCTGTATAGCAGCTTCAAAAAGTAAAGCAACCACTATCTATTTATATGTCTATCTAGCTCTATTGCCTACATGGTTAATTTCAACTTGTAGGTAATGTTGATGTTGGGTAGATAGATTCACTAACATGGTTTCCTGACTGAGATAATACTGTAGATAACTCACAGGGCACAGCACATTCCACAAAGGGTAGACTAAGCAGCAGCAACTCTGACACATGTAAAGTTGCAGCATGATGGGCCAGTGAGTCTCCATATGGAGGGGCAGGATTTGATGCAGGATGCATCTAAGGAGGATATGTCACAGGAAATAGCAAAGAAGATGCACTCAGTCCAGGAGAAAATGATCTAAGAGAAGACCTACTTAGAAATGGATAGACTTATTAAGATAGACAAAAGAACTGGATTACTGCAAGTAAATAATAATATGAACAGACAAGGCAATGTGTCTGTTGAGTGGAAGTTGACAAAGATAAGAACAATCCAAGATGGAAATGTTTCTATGTCACTGGAATAATCAGCTTCTTCCATTATAGGTTCTTCAAATGCAAAACATGGAAACGCAAGGTATCATAGCCTATTGCAGTTAAAATGTAATATATGCTTTTTCACCAGCTTGTCTGTTTCTAGAGTACTAGTAAAAGTAAAAAAAAGAGAGAGAGAGAGAGAGAGAGACAGAGAGAAAAGGCAAGTTTAATTCTCAAGCATAAAATTTGGCTAAATAGCCATGGTTCACACTTGCAACTCATATGTTCGTTGGTCTAATGATAATTCTCTCTTTTCTCATGTTAGTCTGTTTTCAAAAATAAAGATGAATATTACATTCAGAGTGGACAGACCCAAAGTGGTATTAAAGATCTTGGGGGGGATTCAATAAAGCCTACACAGCCATTTTTCAGAATAGGCATGCTGTGACGTGACACGCCCATGGCTGCAGACAGTTTTAGATTCAGTAAGCGGTGTGTAGATATGCACACTCCTGTGCAAACAAGGTAAACACTGTGGTATGCTAATTACAGCATAAGTAACTGAATTGCCCTGTAATGAACATGCAAATTGTTCATCTCCCAGGCCTATGCTTACACTCATCAAGGGTATCAAAACTTGTCAGATATTTGGGATGCATGGCTAGGCTTAAAATGGCTCTTGTGGTCATTAGCCTAGTAAACACTTTGAGTAAACTCTCAGTTAACCTGCACTCATGGGGATAGGTAGATGCCGGACAACTGTAGTTTCTGGTTGCTTGAGAGTTACTGTTAAAAAAAGGCCTGACTAAATAGTGTACCCTATACTATTTGTTTTGTTTGACTTGTTCTTAGGTTGGGGAGAGAGGGAATTTATTCCTATCTTCCTTTCTAAAAATCAAAAAACAAAAGGTCTGTTTCTGCAGGGGGGGGGGGGGGGGGGCAGAAAGTGCAACACATAAAAATCGTACTCTATTTCTTCAATTTTTTTTTCTGGTTGCTTGACAGTTCTGGTTGCTTGAGTTCCAGTTAACTGAGAGTTTACCGTATTAACCTAAAACCTAACTGCATGCTAATCAACAAATCCAACATAGTGGAGCTATTCAACAAGCTATAAATTATCCGTATAGACTCTGTGCTGTTTTTTTCTGCGAATTTCATAACTTTTGGAATACAGCTATGGAAAGGAGTCTGTGCAGACAGAATGTTAGGGGCTGCTGCTGCTTTAATTCATTTGTATTAAAAGTTCAGAATAGGTGACAGTATAAATATAGTGGGGTAAATTTTGGTTGCACATTTTGTTTTGTGTGGTTTTTAAGTGCATCAGTTAAAACTTATTCTTAAATTAGGATGTGACTTTTTTAGGGGTGAAAATGTTTTTGGGATTTGCATAGTAAATGTTTTTATCACATGATTTTTTATCACATGATTTTAATACTATTTAAACAGATTTTTAAACATTTTGTTTTATCTAAAGAAGTTTTACTAATAAGTAGAACAAATGCACTTATTCATTAAAGTTTTGGTTATGTTTGCATTAGGAATGGCATTGATTGTTTCATTTTTTGCAGTCTGGGGATTTTCTGTCTTTTACATTTACAGCTTAAACTGTATTAATTTCAAATTGTAAATTATTTGATAGCTTTAAGTCATGTGGATGTGTTTCTAAATAATTTCATTTGTGTAATGTTTTTATTATTAAAGCATACCATTAAGAGGTTATGACAGCTATGTCCAAGGCTCCAGTCATCCAAGAATTTAATTGGACATTAATCCAGGCATGACACTGAACCTTCACAGTTACTTAGGGCAAAATTAGACATTGAAAAACTAGGCACAAAGTAAACTGTTTTGCAGATCCATTGCTTTGCACATCAGCCTGTCCCAGCAAAATGAGAAACGATTTTTATTAGCATTAAAACAACATCTTCAATCTTATCAGCACTCTTATCAGATATTACCCTATATTTTCAAAAGTTGGAAGATGTTCATTCAAATTGCAGGACTGAGTAAGTGTATAAATATCAGAATTTGTAGTTTGAAGACACAACAAAAAATAATGTTTGGCATGCAAAGTCTGTATATTTAATAAAGCATATGCTAATATTGTTAAAAATGTACTCTCAGTTTTGCTCATTGTTCTTGTTTCCCCTAATTGTTGCACAATCTCTCTAGACATGCAGTTTATAAATGGGTGTGCCCTGCCTTTTAGTAAAGCAGATAAATGTCCAGCAGGAAAAAAATGAACCAAAACTTTGAAGTTTTATTTGCTGATCATTGAACTCAGTAAAGACCATCAACCTTTATTTTAGTCTATAGAGGCGTGCATGTATAGAGAAAGAAAACGTGATAGAAGGCAAAAAAATCATACCAATATCAGTTTGAAATAACCCCTGGGGCTTGCACAGTTAATTAATGGGTGTGCCACTCTACCCTAAAGCAATCTATGGTGAAGCAATTAAATGTGTACCAGAAACAATAAAAAGTGAGTGAAACTGAAAAGCTTCACTTGCTGCAAATTTAACTTAGTTCTACCTACCATTTATCTTAGTCCTCTGAAGCTTGCATTTTCAGAAAAAAGTCAGCAGGCAGTGAGTCGTGCTAACACCAGCATGATACACATATCTTATCCCTTTGGGATATGCTGGAATTTGGAAATAATATCTTCTAAACTAAATGAGTGTAAATGCTCCATTTTGTAGTTTTATATGACGCTAAACTATTGAATAAATACACTGACAAATATCTCATCTAACAATAACCAACTCAAAGTGTTTCTGATCGAATACTAAATAAAGATTTATTATTTATTTATTTATTTTATTTTACATTTATTGTATTGTATTATTTATTTATTTCACATTTGTTGACCGGGTTTGTCAAGTAAAAATCAGGCTAAATGTTACGTGCAATAAATTATTTCTGTAAACATATCCTATTCTTACACTGCTATTAATATGTGTATGAGCAGGAACAAGGCTTAAGAGTAAAAATTAGGATGCCCAGTATGGTGATCCATTGATAGACATGTTAATCCACCTTCTCCCTCATCTTATAAAGAAATTCAGTAAACTTATAAGTGAGCTGGGGAGAGCAAGCCTCTAAGGAGCTAGTATGGAGTATTGTTAGTGTCTGTTCTTTTGTGCAAATGTTGACAAAGTCCAAAAAATAACCTAAAAACTCCAAAGTCAGGATTCAATAAACTCTTTGTAGGTTCTGTGCAGAGCTTACATGGAGTGTATTCATTTATGTGATACTGCTCATCACACGGCATCGTGCACCATGAATATTAATGATGTGTGGTGTGCGTAAGCAAGTTTCATGGCCCATACCAGTGTTACTGACCAGAGAATGTAAATCATTCCACACAACATTTTAGTGCCAGTAATGTGGTCAGACACTACACTAATGGGGGGAAAGGGCCAGCATGCTTTTTCTGAAGTATATGAAGTACAGAACAGAAATGTATGTCATTATAAATTGATGTCAGTCTTCAGTGATGTCACAGTAAACCACACATTTTACAAGGAACAGGCCAAGAATATGATGCAACTATCTGGACATTATACAAAACTGTGGACAGTCTCCCATTTCTGTTTCAATTTTGTTTTTTATTTTTATGTTTTTGGCCAGTGTTTGCATAATGCAACACTTGGCATAAAGATGTTTTGCTGTGCTTACCTGGTTTGTGCAAAAAGCAGCACTATGCATATTGGAAGAATGGACCTCCCAGGTTGTAGACATGATTCAGACAGCCACACCTATAAACTGGATGCATTTAATTAATAATGTTGTGCATCGCTCAAACACGGTAAGTGGCATTGCGCTATGATTAACAGAGAGAACCTTACAATAATTATTAAGATAGCAGATATCATCTCACTAATCCTGTGGCAGCAGGTGTTAAGTGTAGGTGTGAAGTGCAGATGGTCCAGGATTCTAGTACAGGGTATGCAAATTCTGTTTTACTCTTGTGAGACTGCAGATTATAGCAATGAAGTGCAACATACACAACTGTTTTCTCAGCCTTCTTGTTGCAATAGCTAGAAATGTAGGAGAACCCTATATATTGTACATTTCACTAGTACACTTACAGAAGTGTCTGTATACCTAATAATTTAGAAACTGCATTGTTCACCACTGTTGCGTATCTCTTACTATTGGACAAACATGGTGCCCACTGGTGTGCACCGTCTCCTACCGTGTTTTCACGATGGTAAGCAATGCACAAAGTGCGCACTCTTAGTAAGTGCAAGATGTGCAATAGGTAGGAAAACAGCAGCATATAAAATGCAATTGGTGGGAACTGCTCATTATACATTGAGCTTGAACTATGGCAGCAAAAAGTTCAGTCAGGCAGAAACCGCAACCACACAAAGTTTTTTGCAGATAGATATTAACACCAGCTGTAACTCAGTTAAACACGTTTTTGTCAAAGAACGCTCTGTGACTTCATCAGATAACAGAGGTGTAATACAAGAAACCATTTAAATACCAATTCCATAAAGTAATTAAGTAAGTTAATTAATAAGCAATTATCTATTAAAGCAATAAGGTATATTGTGTGCATAGTCAATATAGGAAACCAGCAAGTTTAACTTCCTTACCAACATAAAACAATACAATACAAAATTTAAAAATAAATAGATGTTGTTTGCAAAACAATAAATGTTTTAACTTAATAGTTTAATAGGTAAAAAACAATAAAATATATAAATAATAAATTACTAACTACTAAACCCAACTAACTACCTAGTTTGAAGGTATATCAAACAACATAAACCATGAATTCACATGTTATATACACATTTATATAAAAATATCTAGTGTGCCACGAAAATGTATTTTGTATATAAAAACGTATAAAATACTATTACATACAATTTGTCCAGTATGTACTTAATACATGTTTGGAGTAAACATGAATAAAAAAATTGTAAAAACAGCAAAAATGAAACAGAGGTAAGGCTCCAGGTTTTGAAGACGTGTATTATCCAAAAACACAAGCGCTTTCACCAATTAGGCTTCTTCAGGTGTACTGACATGAGATACTTGCATCTCTATTTATACGAATCACCCTACAACATTACATAAAAATTTAAAGGCATATTGTATTAAAATAAAATGTACAAAAGTATAAAAAATGTATATAAAACACATACAAGAGGCATAAATCACATTTAAAAATATATTTATAAAAACTATTGATTCATTTAGGTAGAGGTTTATTCTTTAGGGTGGGTATTAAGGGAATGTGTTCATTCAAACTATGTCCCTTTGTTGCCCTTAACCTAATTATCCATCTTGCCTCTAAACCTTCAGTTTGCATCTTAATATGTCCTCCTCTCATACTTTCAAATATCCTTCCTATGGCCTTAAAAGAAAATATATGCTGCATACTGGTTGAAGGTTGTGCGTCAGGGCTGGTAACACGGCATGTAAAAATCAACTACCAATCATTAGCAGACCGGAGTTCCGCTGTGGCTACCCCTAATCGGGAAAAGCTGAAAGACACAACATACTGGTATCGTTGATATGTCTAGCAAGGGCATTAAATGGACTACCTTTTCTTATATGGTACAAATGTTCCCTAATTCTATCTCTAAAGGATCTATCAGTTTTGCCTATGTAGAACTTTCTACAAGTTTTACATGTGGCAAGATAAACTATATGATGGGAATCACATCTAGCATTAGTATTAAAAGTGTATGTCTCACTAGTATCCAGATGCTGAAAATATAAGCAAGTATCAATAGAACTACAAAAATTGCACTTACCACAAGGTCTAGTGCCTTTAGTAGTGCTTAGTGTAGCCTGTTCCTTGGGGTAACATAACTGTCTATGTAGTGACTTTTGATTCTTGAAAGTAAACTGTGGGCATGCCCCTATGTGTTTATTAATCTGCATATCAGAAGTTAAAATACTCCAATTCTTATTGATGATATCAGTATAGTACTTTATATTCCTAGAGTAACTAAAACAAATTCTCAGGGGTTGTGGATTCTGAACATGTTTCATACTCTCATAATCTGCCATTTGTTTAGAAAAGTAAGGTTTAGCTTTACTTTGTCTCAATTTTGTTACAGTTTGCAGACCTTGGTTAATCAAGTAAGGTTCATAACCTCTTTCATTCAGCTCATCTTGTGTCTTATTGAGCTGTGTAGTAAAATCATCTACATTAGCATTTAATCTGGATGCTCTAAAAAATTGATTTTGTACTACATTCTTAAAAATAAATTGGGGGTGCATGTTGTCTCTTCTAAGTAAATTATTAACATGACATTCCTTCCAAAACAGCTTAACATTCAAACAACCATTTAAGTCTTGTAGCACAGTGACATCCAGAAAATTAGCTTCCCTGTAAGAATAATTTACAGTAAACTTCAAAAAACTATTAGTAGTGTTGATATATTCTACAAAAGTTTGGAGTTCATCAACCGAGCCCCCCCAAATGAAAAAAAGGTCGTCCATAATTCTACGAAATAATCTTATCTTTAAATTCATTTCTGTCCAGTATAACTTTTTCCCATCCTAACATCACAGCATTTGCATAGCTGATGGCGCAAGATGTTCCCATGGCAACGCCTTGACATTGCCAATAGAAATTATCTTTAAAGACAAAGACATTATTTTCCAATACCAGCCTTAATAGCAAGCATATAGATTCTATAAAATTACTATCATACTTTCCACTTTCAACCATTAATTCAGTAACACTATTATTACCATAATCATTGAATATAACTGTAAACAGAGAAGTTACATCTAGTGTTACTAACAACAGTGGCATACTTATAACTTGTGCTCTGTCATAAGTAAATGTATACAAATCTTTAACAAACTGTTCAGGGTCTTTTAAAATATGACTGGTTTGATTGATAAGAGCCCTTAATGTTTTTTCTAAAAAATGGAGACAGATTCAGTGCACCAATTTCTACCAGCTACTATGGGTCTCATGGGCGGATCTATTAAACTTTTATGCACCTTTGGTAGGCCTTGAATTATTGGTATGGTGGGGGCTAGAAATCAAGAACTAATTGTAGAGGTTTTCATCTATTAAATTTACTGTAACCATCTCTTTAACTGTTTGTGCACACAGTTTATCAATCTATAAACATGCATTTTACTTATAACTTTATAGAATGTGTTATCACTTAACATTAATAACATTTTATTAACATAATCTTCCTTATCTAAAATTACAATAGGCCCTCCTTTGTCGGCAGGGCGTATCATAATTGTGGAATTAGTCTGCAAATTCTTTAAAGCCAAGCTTTCATATCTATCTAAATTGTGCCATTTCTTTATATTACTCTTGGTATTTTGTTCATAAAAAACTTTATATGCATCATCAATGCACAATTTCTCAAAGGCAGATAATAACGAATTCAATTTAGGCGTAAAACACTAGGCTTCTTGAAAACAGTATTGTTGTTATTTGCACTACTAACAAATAAAATTTTCAGCATTAAATTTCTAGTAAACAATTTTATATCAAGTACAATATCAGCAATGCTAGAGTCCATAGCAGGAATAAATGAAAGTCCTTGTGGAAAGTACGTATTTAGATAAATTAACCACTAGCTTTTGATATTGTGGAATGCTTTCTTTATATTGTACAGATTCATCATGCTGTCCATTTGTTTTCGTTTGTTCCTCATTGTGCTTCTTCCCCTTAGCTCGGTCTGGTTTGTTTGTCCTCTGCCTCGGCTTATGGACCTGCTCCTCGTTGGTAGTGGAAATTGCAGTCCCATAGAGCATGGGCTGCCTAAAAAAATAGGTGATGTCGATTGTAGTTCCTCATACCCCTTCTGTATACTTCCATTATTTTCACGATGGACCTGAGCTTTGGTGACTAAAACCTTCTTCTTAGGGATCACTGTATCGTTTGCTAAGTGATCGCAAACTAACTCAGTGGTTGCAGGACTCCTCCCATCTGATTCTTCCCTTGTGCTCTCTGCGATAATATTCATTATAACAGTTGAAACACTCATACTATTGGTCTCTTCTGAGTTAGCCACAGTTTGACTTGTCAGTCCACTTCCATGGCAAATGTTATTCCTATTAGAACTAACATCAGGGGCTACTCTTGGCCACATAAATACGTGTCCGGTTGAAAAGTCCAATCTGTCTCTTTGTAGCTTCTTCAGCTTAATTTGTGTTAGCCTATGACCCTAGGCAAACACATTATCCAGCATGTCATTAAAAGGTTTAGTTAACACTTTAGATTCATATTTGGCGCAAATATCTAAATACTTAGATTTAACTGCAGACAACAGTTTAAGCTCTTCTTTCTCTGCTGATTCAGTTAATAGTTTCATATAACCAAGACTGGTTTTAATATTAAGTTTCTGCCAAGCGAAAAGTAAAAAGGGGTCACGATCAACCTGTGCAGGCATCTTAAGGATTCTTAAACCCCTAGGAACAATACCTTCCGCTATACAGGTTTGCAGGTGGTACTTTTCAAATTGAGTCCTTTTTAATTTTAAAAGGTCTTTCTCAAGTGCAAATAACTCATTTTTCAGGGCCACAAAGCCGACATTAGTAATTTCTTCATTCTCTAAGGATATAGTACCACATAACAGGGGATTATTCATTTCACTCACCTTCAACATAAACTGACTCACAGTATTGTTTGTCCATTTACCATTCACATTGGGAGTATAGTCCAACTCTATATCCTCTGTATTAGTAGTAATGCCTGCTGCCATAGTCCTGGCTCCATTGAAACAACAAAAGCCCAAATAAATAAACAGCAAAAAAGTTCCAGCAATGGCCAGGTACCTCAAAACGTAGGAAAAAAATTATAAAAACAGCAAAAATGAAACAGAGGTAAGGCTCCAGGCTTCGAAGAAGTTTATTATCCAAAAACACAAAACACAAGCGCTTTCACCAATTAGGCTTCATCAGGTGTACTGACATGAGATACTTGCATCTCTATTTATACTAATCACCCTACAACATTACATAAACATTTAAAGGCATATTATATTAAAATAAAATGTACAAATGTATAAAAAATGTATATAAAACACATACAAGAAGCATAAATCACATTTAAACATATATTTATAAAAAATATTGATTCATTTACGTAGAGGTTTATTCTTTAGGGTGGGTCTTAAGGGAATGTGTTCATTCAAACCATGTCCCTTTGTTGCCCTTAATCTAATTATCCATCTTGCCTCTAAACCTTCAGTTTGCGTCTTAATATCTCCTCCTCTTATACTTTCAAATATCCTTCCTATGGCCCTAAAAGAAAATATATGTTGCATACTGGTATCCTTGATATGTCTAGCAAGGGCATTAAATGGACTACCTTTTCTTATATGGTACAAATGTTCCCTAATTCTGTCTCTAAAGGATCTATCAGTTTTGCCTACGTAGAGCTTTCTACAAGTTTTACATGTGGCAAGATAAACTATATGTTGGGAATGACATCTAGCATTAGTAGATCTGATAGATCCTTCAGAGACAGAATTAGGGAACATTTGTACCATATAAGAAAAGGTAGTCTGTTTAATGCTCTTGCTAGACATATCAAGGATACCAGTATGCAACATATATTTTCTTTTAGGGCCATAAGAAGGATATTTGAAAGTATAAGAAAAGGAGATATTAAGATGCAAACTGAAGGTTTAGAGGCAAGATGGATAATTAGATTAAGGGCAACAAAGGGACATGGTTTGAATGAACACATTCCCTTAAGACCCACCCTAAAGAATAAACCTCTACATAAATGAATCAATAGTTTTTATAAATATATTTTTAAATGTGATTTATGCTTCTTGTATGTGTTTTATATACATTTTTTATACTTTTGTACATTTTATTTTAATATAATATGCCTTTAAATGTTTATGTAATGTTGTAAGGTGATTAGTATAAACAGAGATGCAAGTATCTCATGTCAGTACACCTGAAGAAGCCTAATTGGTGAAAGGGCTTGTGTTTTGTGTTTTTGGATAATAAACGTCTTCGAAGCCTGGAGCCTTACCTCTGTTTCATTTTTGCTGTTTTTACAAATTTTACCTATGTTTTGAGGTACCTGGTCATTGCTGGAACTTTTTTGCTGTTTATTTATTTGTGGTTTTGTTGTTCCAACAGAGCCAGGACTATGGCAACAGGCATTACTACTAATACAGAGGATATAGAGTTGGACTATACTCCCAATGTGAATGGTACATGGACAAACAATACTGTGAGTCAGTTTATGTTGAAGGTGAGCGAAATGAATAATCCCCTGTTATGTGGTACTATATCCTTAGAGAATGAAGAAATTACTAATGTCGACTTTGTAGCACTGAAAAGTGAGTTATTTGCACTTGAGAAAGACCTTTTAAAATTAAAAAGGACTCAATTTGAAAAGTACCACCCGCAAACTGGTATAGCGGAACGTATTGTTCCTAGGGGTTTAAGAATCCTTAAGATGCCTGCACAGGTTGATCGTGACCCCTTTTTACTTTCCGTTTGGCAGAAACTTAATATTCAAACCAGTCCTGGTTACATGAAACTATTAACTGAATCGGCAAAGAAAGAAGAGCTTAAACTGTTGGCTGCAGTTAAATCTAAGTATTTAGATATTTGCGCCAAATATGAATCTAAAGTGTTAACTAAATCTTTTATTGACATGCTGGATAATGTGTTTGCCTACGGTTGTAGGCTAACACAAATTAAGCTGAAGAAGCTGCAAAGGGACAGATTGGACTTTTCAACCAGACACATATTTATGTGGCCGAGAGTAGCCCCTGATGTTAGTTCTAATAGGAATAACATTTGCCATGGAAGTGGACTGACAAGTCAAACTGTGGCTAACTCTGAAGAGACCAATAGTATGAGAGTTTCAACTGTTATAATGAATCTTATTGCAGAGAGCACATGGGAAGATTCAGATGGGAGGAGTCCTGCAACCACTGAGTTAGTTTGCAATCACTTAGCAAACAATACGGTGATCCCTAAGAAGAAGGTTTTAGTCACCAAAGCTCAGGTCCATCGTGAAAATAATGGAAGTATACAGAAGGAGAATGAGGAACTACAATCGACATCACCTTTTTTTTTAGGCAGCCGATGCTGTATGGGACTGCAATTTCCACTACCAACAAGGAGCAGGTCCATAAGCCAAGGCAGAGGATGAACAAACCAGACCGAGCTAAGGGGAAGAAGCACAACGAGGAACAAACGAAAACAAACGGAGCACATGGTGAGTCCTTACAATATAAAGAAAGCCTTCCTCAATATCAAAATCTAGTGGTTAATTTATCTAAATACGAACATTCCACAGCTGGATATAATTTTCTAGCTAAAGGACTTTCATTTATTCCTGCTATGGACTCTAGCATTGCTGATATTGTACTTGATATAAAATTGTTTACTAGAAATTTAATGCTGAAAATTTTATTTGATAGTAGTGCAAATAACAATACTGTTTTCAAGAAGCCTAGTGTTTTTACACGTAAATTGAATTTGTTATTATCTGCCTTTGAGAAATTGTGCATTGATGATGAATATAAAGTTTTTTATGAACAAAATGCCAAGAGTAATACAAAGAAATTGCACAATTTAGATAGATATGAAAGCTTGGCTTTAAAGAATTTGCAGACTAATTCCACAATTATGATACACCCTGCTGGCAAAGGAGGGCCTATTGTAATTTTAGATAAGGAAGCTTATGTTAATAAATGTTATTAATGTTAAGTGATAACACATTCTATAAAGTTATAAGTAAACTGTATGTTTATAGATTGATAAACTGTGTGCACAAACAGTTAAAAGAGATGGTTACAGTAAATTTAATAGATGAAAACCTCTACAATTATTTCTTGATTTCTAGCTCCACCATACCAATAATTCAAGGCCTACCAAAGGTGCATAAATGTTTAATAGATCCCCCCATGAGACCCATATTAGCTGGTAGAAATTGGTGCACTGAATCTGTCTCCATTTTTTTAGAAAAAAACATTAAGGGCTCTTATCAATCAAACCAGTCATATTTTAAAAGACACTGAACAGTTTGTTAAAGATTTGTATACATTTACTTATGATAGATCACAAGCTATAAGTATGCCACTGTTGCTAGTAACACTAGATGTAACTTCTCTATTTACAGTTATACCGAAGGATTATGGTATTAATAGTGTTACTGAATTGATGGTTGAAAGTGGAAAGTATGATAGTAATTTTATAGAATCTATATGCTTGCTATTAAGGCTGGTATTAGAAAATAATGTCTTTGTCTTTAAAGATAAATTCTATTGGCAATGTCAAGGTGTTGCCATGGGAGCATCTTGCGCCATCAGCTATGCAAACGCTGTGATGTTAGGATGGGAAAAAGTTATACTGGAGAGAAACAAATTTAAAGATAAGATTCTTTTGTAGATTTGTGGACGACCTTTTTCTGGTTTAGAGGGGCTCGGTTGATGAACTCCAAACATTTGTAGAGTATATTAACACTAGTACTAGTTTTTTAAAGTTTACTGTGAATTATTCTTACAGGGAAGCTAATTTTCTGGATGTCACTGTGTTACAAGACTTAAATAATTGTTTGAATCTTAAGCTGTTTAGGAAGGAGTGACATGTTAATAATTTACTTAGAAGAGACAGCATGCACCCCCAATTTATTTTTAAGAATGTAGCACAAAATCAATTTTTTACAGCATCCAGATTAAATGCTAATGTAGATGATTTTACTACACAGCTCAATAAGACACAAGATGAGCTGAATGAAAGAGGTTATGAACCTTACTTGATTAACCAAGGTCTGCAAACTGTAACAAAATTGAGACAAAGTAAAGTTAAACCTTTCTTTTCTAAACAAATGGCAGATTATAAGAGTATGAAACATGTTCAGAATCCGCAACCTCTGAGAATTTGTTTTAGTTACTCTAGGAATATAAAGTACTATACTGATATCATCAATAAGAATTGGAGTATTTTAACTTCTGATATGCAGATTAATAAACACATAGGGGCATGCGCACAGTTTACTTTCAAGAATCAAAGTCACTACATAGACAGTTATGTTACCCCAAGGAACAGGCTACACTAAGCACTACTAAAGGCACTAGACCTTGTGGTAAGTGCAATTTTTGCAGTTCTATTGATACTTGTTTATATTTTCAGCATCCAGGTACTAGTGAGACATACACTTTTAATACTAATGCTAGATGTGATTCCCAACATATAGTTTATCTTGCCACATGTAAAACTTGTAGAAAGTTCTATGTAGGCAAAACTGATAGATCCTTTAGAGACAGAATTAGGGAACATTTGTACCATATAAGAAAAGGTAGTCCATTTAATGCCCTTGCTAGACATATCAAGGATACCAGTATGCAACATGTATTTTCTTTTAGGGCCATAGGAAGGATATTTGAAAGTATAAGAGGAGGAGATATTAAGATGCAAACTGAAGGTTTAGAGGCAAGATGGATAATTAGATTAAGGGCAACAAAGGGACATGGTTTGAATGAACACATTCCCTTAAGACCCACCCTAAAGAATAAACCTCTACATAAATGAATCAATAGTTTTTATAAATATATTTTTAAATGTGACTTATGCTTCTTGTATGTGTTTTATATACATTTTTTATACTTTTGTACATTTTATTTTAATATAATATGCCTTTAAATTTTTATGTAATGTTGTAGGGTGATTAGTATAAATAGCGATGCAAGTATCTCATGTGAGTACACTTGAAGAAGCCTAATTGGTGAAAGCGCTTGTGTTTTGTGTTTTTGGATAATAAACGTCTTCGAAGCCTGGAGCCTTACCTCTGTTTCATTTTTTTGCTGTTTTTACAAATTTTACCTAGATTTTGAGGTACCTGGTCATTGCTGGAACTTTTTTGCTTTTTATGAATAAAATACTGTTTATTAAACCATCAAGAACATAAGAAAAAGGACAACGTGAGAGCCTGTATATTAGTTAATGTATGTATTTCATAACTTAGCTGCTCTTAGCTTAAGGAGAGGAACAATAGATATATTGTCATTTAATCCTGGTGTCCTATTGGCTTCTAATATAATTTGCCAACACATCTCTCGGTACTCCTATTTAGTTTCCCAAGGTCCACCCCTGGCTTCCCTAGGAAGGGTTTCCAAAACAAAAAACAAAAACTTGGCTTGGTTACAAACTAAGGTATGTCTGAATAAAGCGTTTTTAGAGTTTTGTTTTTGAATTTCATACATGTGCTCATATATTCTACGTCTTAGATGTCTCTCAATTTTTCCGACGTAGAACCCTTCACATATCTGACAGGTGGCAATGTATACTAGCCCTTGTGTATTACAATTGGAGTAAGAAGATGCTGTAATCCATCTGTTCCTAGCTGAAACAAATATTTTCTCTGTTTGTGAAATACTGTTGCATTGAGAGCAGGCCCCACACTTGAATGTACCCTTGCGTTGGTTTGAAAATTCATTTACCAACCCTCCATGTTCAAGTATGGTTTTAATATTGCTACCTTTCCGAAAAACAGTTTTCACTGGTTTTCCTTTAAGATTAGGGAGATCAGTAAAATGACTAAAAATTTCCCATTCCTTCTCTTCTATGTTTCTAATAATGCCAGCATTAATGCTGTACTCTATAGCAAAGGCTTTTTGTAGCCCAGCTGGTATTTTTGGGACATTACCAGAACCCATTGAAGCATGTATATTCCCAATGCCTAAAATGGGTTTGTATTTATTGTCCCTGCCTTCCCTCACCTCATTCTGTATGTTGGTAATAAGTTCATCTGGGTATCCTCTTTCCCGAAACATATTTGTTAGTTTTTGGCACTCTAAGATGTAATCATGTTCGTCAGATGTCATTCGGGATGCCCGGATGAATTGCCCTTTGACTATCCCCTTCTTTTGATACAGGAGATGGGACCTAGTATACTGAATGCAGGTATTAGAAAAGGTGGGCTTCCTATATATGGTGGATTTGAAACCTGTTTCATCAGCATGTAAGAAGACATCCAAATAATTGACTTGCTGTGTTGTAACCTGATGGGTTAAAGTAAAAAAACTAGTACTTTGATTCAAGTATATCAGAAAGTCTTGTATTTGTTCCTAGGTCCCTGTCCAAAAAATGCAGATATCATCCACAAATCTAGTGTATGGGTTCCAGTATTTACTAAATTCACTTTTAATAACATATTTTTTCTCCCATACAGAAAGGACAATATCTGCGTATGTGGGGGCACAGTTGGCCACCATAGCAACGCCAGTTACTTGTTTATAGCATTCTCCTGTAAAATATAAAAAATAGTTGTGTAGAATTAAATCAGCCAGGTCCAATCTTAAAAAAACATCATTGTCAGTAGTACCTGGAATACTTCTAAGAGCTTCTTCCAGCCAAGCTAAGCCAGTTTCATGAGGTATAGTGGAAAAGAGATCAACTACATCTATAGTAAGAAATAGTAAATTTGGGACATTTAATTCAGGATTAATTTTCCCCAAAAATCCCCAAGAATCTTTTAGTAAAAACTTGTTTTTACCCCAGATTTGTTTTAATTTCCAATCCAAAAATTTGAATAAGAAAGAAATCTTGGAACCCTCAGAAGACACAATAGGTCTGTGGAGGGGGGTTACCAATGTCCTTGTGTGTTTTGGGTACCCAAAAAATAGAGGTTACCCTAGGAGTTTTGTTCTCCAAATATAAGTAGGTGTTATAATCAATAAACCCTTGGTCAAATAAATCCTTGATAGCTATATCAATTTTTTTGTATGAGATATTTATCTCATTGATTGATACTTGACTATATTGATTTTTGTCCTGTAGTATAGAATTAATTTTACCCTCATACACTATCCTGTCCAGAAGGACAATACCTCCCCCTTGGCGGGCTCCATAACCCGAACAGTAGAGTTCTTGCTTAAGTAGGTAAGTAAGGCTTGTTCAGACTCATCTAAGTTAGGTGTAAACTTTCTGTATCTTAGTCTATCCTAATTTGTTTCTCAAGCCTCAATTCAAGAGAGAACATCAAGAACATAAGAAAAAGAACAATGTGAGAGCCTGTATATTAGTTAATGTATGTATTTCATAACTTAGCTGCTCTTAGCTTAAGGAGAGGAACAATAGATATATTGTCATTTAATCCTGGTGACCTATTGGCTTCTAATATAATTTGCCAATACGTCTCTCGGTACTCCAATTTAGTTTCTAATTCTGTGGCAGCAGGTGTTAAGTGTAGGTGTGAAGCGCAGAGGTCCAGAATTCTAGCACAGGGTATGCAAATTCTGTTTTACTCTTGTGAGACTGCAGATTATAGCAATGAAGTGCAACATACACAACTGTTTTCTCAGCCTTCTTGTTGCAATAGCTAGAAATGTAGGAGAACCCTATATATTGTACATTTGACTAGTACATTTATAGAAGTGTCTGTATACCTAATAATTTAGAAACTGCATTGTTCACCACTGTTGCATATCTCTTACTATTGTACAAACATGGTGTCCGCTGGTGTGCACCATCTCCTACCGTGTTTAAGTGATGGTAAGCAATGCACAAAGTGCGCACTCTTAGTAAGTGCAAGATGTGCAATAGGTAGGAAAACAGCAGCATATAAAATGCAATTGGTGGGAACTGCTCATTATACATTGAGCTTGAACTATGGCAGGCATGTCAGGAGCTGCTGGTGAGAGTGTGCACTTTTTGGCTACAGGTATCCCCTGCATTGGTGAAGAATGCAGACATCACTTTGATGACCTCTGAAGGAGGAAGTGGGATGCCCTCAACATTTGGACTGAGGAATTTCAGGCAGGAGACACCCCACAGATGTGTAAGTATCAGTTTCAGTGAGTAATTGTAAGAGCCAAAAGCTGAATATAGTCAAGACTGGTATTCATAATGGTGTTCTGTTCCATTTTTTCCACAGCTGCTGCAGAGTGAGCCTCAAATGTTTAGTCCCATGCCACACATTTAGTAAGGTTATGAGAAGCATGTGGTATGTATGCATCAAAACAGTACTATCTAAATAGAATTTTAATAACAATAACAATAACAATTAGTATAGTAATATCTTAACATTAAAAGTTAAGGACCGCTTAGCTGGTATTTAATACAATGGTATCAAACTGACCATGGATATCCCAAATTAAAAGAAACTATACATGCCTTAGTCTGTAGCACAAAGCAATGTTGCAATATTCTGAAAAAAACAGTGAGCGTGCATCTCTAAACTCTAAAAGGAAAGTATGCATGCAGTAGTCTGTAGGACAAAAAAAAAACAGTACAGTATTTGCGAGTAGTCATCAGTTGTGGGTTCAAAAAACATACTTCCCAAATATACAATACTGTTAGGTTTTCATCATTATTGGAATATAACTTCAAACCTCTATACCAGTAGCACAAATGACCTTCTGTAAACTGTAATCAGTATAATTGGAACATACATATGTGCAATATATGCACACATCAAGGACTGTTGGCTACAATCTGTGCTATTGTGTGCTCTGTTATAAACTGAGTAGTCTTAAAAGTAAGGAAGAAACTACTTAGGAGTTTGCAGCGTTGAAAGTGAAGGTAGCAGAATAGAGTCAAATAATTGCATCAATGCTTTGTATGTCACATGTGAAGTTGCTAAGGTTCTGCCTTTTTTCCCTCTCACCATAACCCTTTTCGCTCGCTCTCTTTTTTAATTTTTTGTTTTTCTCACAGCACAATGGGGTAGGCCTGTACCATGGGATCCATCCACCCCCACTTCACTGGCTACAGCACCACTGCCCAGCACATCTGGTACAGAACCTGGTAGCACTCCGTCTGCCACCCCTGCACTACCCAGCCCCTCAGGTAGTTCTGCCCTGGAGGACAGGCCTGTGGCTCCCTCTGAGAACAGTTACAGAAGTGGTGAGTTTATCACCCATGACAAACTGCCAGGGATGCTGCATAGGGTTGTGTGCCACACTGTTGGTGCACTCCTACACTGGATGGAGCACCTGTTTTCCATCCTCATGCAGGACACTCGTAAGAGGCACTGACATTGAGCACTGCAGCCAGTGGCACAGTGAGGTGACAATTATGACAGTCCACTGGGTGTACACTAGATTCCCACTGTCAACCACCTCGACATGCATGGGACTGGGATTTCCATCCCTTTCTTCAACCATGGTGTTCACCCACCTCATGCGTCCTTCACTGTCCCTGTCTCTTGTCTTGTTTGTCTTATCTACCTGCAATTGCTTTCTCACCTGCCCAACTTACCTCACCCAGACACTCCTATAGCCCTTTCCCATCATTAGCTATCTTTCTCAAAAAAAAAAAAATGGGCACCTGTCCCACAAAACAAAAATCATCCCATGCATAGCTTTCCATTTTGCTCATGGGTCTTCATGACACAGATGATTCTGTCCAGTTCCCTACACAAGAGATTGTGTTGTGGTCACCACTCTCTCTCTAGAGGTGTCAGTCCAAATTCAGCAACATTTGTGATGTATGTTCATTTTATATTCTGGAAGAAATGGGTAGTTATGGTTCTTTCCTATAGCCTTCCTGCACATTCCTGCCTTCCTTTCACTTTGTTCTTCCCGCTGATTGCTCCCCATTTCACCACTTTCCTATCTTCTCCATTTTTTTCCTTTAAAAAATTGTTGTGACTGGAGACGTACCTCATTGTACTATATGAAGGTGCTTGCCTCCTCTATAGTGGCGTTTTAAGCAATCTCAGAACAACTAAAGTCTCAATGTAAAATAATTCACTAGAGACAAACTGAAGGGTATGCTGCTTAATGCAAGGAGTGTAAATCGGAAACTGCACTCACTGGAAACACTCCTTACCTTGGAAGATTCCTATGGCTGTGTAGCCACACAGGCATGGTTCAAGGCTGCAGAGAGCCCCCCTAGCCATTCAAGGGTACAATGCCTTCCACGCATTCATACATTAAAATGAGCATAAAAGAACCAAAGGAGAAGGTGTATACTTCTTCACTAAAGATAGATACACCACAAGGCTGGTGAAAGAGTATGACTCTATAGTGCTACTTCAAGACCTTGTTTATGTGTTATTTCAACTATCCTTCCATTGATTTGGAGTCATATATGTGCACAAACATGCTCACTTTAAGGTTCCAGGACTTTGTTAATAAACATGCTGTGTAACAGATAGTCTGCACCCCCACAAGAGGCTCAAATGTCCTAGACTTAGTGGATCTAGGACATTTCACCAAAAGCACAGTTCACCAAAATTCAAATGACCGAACACAAATCACCTAAAGCACAATTCATTGAAAACACAATTCACTGAAACACATTTCACTGAAAGTTATATATGGCCTTGCCTCACTGTAGTGCAACCCTGGAGTTGGTATATCTAGTAGGGGGGGGGTGTGTGAGAGGCACCACCCCCATATCGGGGGATGTGGGGGGCATAGCCCCCCACATATTTTAAGTATATATCATGTTTGGATAAGAGTAATACATTGTAATTGCAAGTATGCATGTATATAGTTCAAAACATTTAAAATATGAGGGCGTGGCTAGGATGCTGAACTGATAGCTGCACTTCATTTCAGCTCTCTTACCTCATTGCTATTCCTGACAGGAATTTTACAAAAAAAATATTTAATTTGAAGAAATATTTACTACTAACTTATTTTTAACAACTTCGAACATCTACAGGAACACTTTCATTGTCTGAACTTTAATAATTCCTGTCAAATTAATTACTGGGAAATCAGCACCAATATCAGCTTTACAATATGAGTCATCTTAGGAATTCAGCCCAAGACTCTTCTCTCAAAAAGGATCTACAATCTTTTATAACAAATATACAGGAACTCACAATTAAAATTGACAAGATGGACAATAAAATAGATACTTTTAAAGAAAAGTGCTCACAGCAACTAGAACAACTTCAGGAAATGTTTACTCAGCAGAAAGGACAGATATCAATTATTGAACAGTCACTAAATGACATTGACACCAGAGTCCAAATAGAAGAACAACAAACTGAATTCTTATTACAACAGAATATATATTTACTAGAAAAGATTGATGATATGGAAAATAGAACAAGAAGAAATAATATCCGAATATATGGTCTACCAGAAAAATATGAAGGGGACAATATGATAAACGTTCTTACCACCTGGATACCAACTGTAGTAAAATTACCTGAAGCTCTTTCATATGGTATAGAATGTGCACATAGATCACTAGCAGCTCCTGGAAATACTTCATCTCCAAATAAGAACAAGCCGAGGTCCATAATTGTGAGACTTTTTTCTACACACGATAAAGATCTTATATTAAGAAATGCTTGGGCAAATTCTCCCATCAAATACAATGATACATTAATTAGATTTGACAACGATTGCTCTATAAAGGTGGTTTCAAAAAGAAAAGAATTTCTACCAATAATAAAAGCCTTGAAGAAGAAGCAATTCAAAACCCATCTTTTATTTCCAGCAAGACTGAGAATTTTCCCACCAAATGGAATAAAAGTCTTTGAAACAGTAGATTCAGCAATAAAATACCTTACCAACAATAACATCCTAACACAAGAAGAATCTACGGACTGGGCAATTAGTACTCCAAAGAAAAATGCTGAAGTAAATAATTGGAAGACTGTTGAACAAAAGAAAAAAAACTAAATGACAAATAATCTTACATGTTTTATATTCTGTAAAAGTTTAAATAACAATATAAACAACAAAAGAAAAGTTATTTTTGTCTTCAACTCAATCTGAAACAGGTACTGTTTTCTATTATACTTTAAATGTTAAACTTAATATAAATTCAAGTACATTTAACTCAATCACTCAAATATATTAAGCATAATTTAAATATTACTTCATTTTTCATTATTCATCCATCTAATATATTCATTTTCTTAAACAGATTAATCAACATATAGCAAAGTTCTCAATATTTTTATGTTTGTTTTCTTCTCTCTTAAATATAAAGTCTTCATTAACATATAATGTTTTGTTTAGTTCATGGCTGTATTCCTTAATAGATATAATAAGTCCTGTTATAAACTTTGTTATCAGTTATATCTCTGACTACATATCTTTCTAACAGACAAAAGTGTTCTTGTTTGGGTAAAAAACAGAGATGGGCGGGAATGTGTCATGATTAATACAAAGTGTTTCAGTCTGGAATTAACATAAGACTAGTTTAAATAGTCTTAAAACTGCTTTGTTTTGGTTCATTTGCCTATGTTGATGTAGAGTAGTGCAGAATTTGCTCTGCGTGGTGTTTTGTGGCTTCAAGCCGAATATGCTGTGTTTCTGGATATCCGGAGTTGAGTGACAGTTCTGCTGATGTTTGAATGTCCTGTTAAGTTCTGCCCTGTGATAGTGTATATCATAGCATGCTTGAAATGCATTTTTTGTAATGTGAAATCTATAGAGTAGGCTAGAGCAGTCACGTGAACAGTAGATAATCTTGCCAGAATAAAAAAAAACACATACCCTTTCCCACTTGGTTCTCGAGACAGCCTTACAGACACAAATACTATTAGAAGCACAAGCTCCTTATACTGTTGACGTTTTTGATGTTTTTGCTTATGTGCATCGTCCAATGGCTTTATCTAACTGATGCTCATCCAGGAAACATGCTTATTTCATTTTTAAAATAGCATGACCATTATTCATACACCTACGTCCACAAGACATTCCTCTGTGCTTTTCCATTGTTGGGGCAACGGTTTAGTTGTGGCGCTGAAAATTGTCAGGAGCCGCATTGCTTTTCAGTATTTCATGTTTATATTAAGTACTTTCCATCTTATTTTACTAACACAGAGATTTATACATTAGTAAGACAATACATTTTCAAAGTACAATCTCGATCTTCATAAATTAGCGTTTCCTTAAGCCTTTCTTGAATTGTCCATCTTCTGGATGACACTAATATTGCATTCTCTCTGCATACTTCCATTTTAACTCCACCCTCACTCACCACCCAGATCATGTGTTCATAGTATACCTGTTCCTTTCTCCTCTATTATTTGATGTATATATGATCAACTTTTATCACACATTTGATCTGCTAGGTGCCATAACATTTTTATCCCCTCTATTCCCCTTCCCCTAAATTGCCTCAGTAGTTATCACAAAGTTGCAAAAGGTGTATATGCATTCAAGAACATCTGAGGGAGACTCAATTCATTCTCTTGCTGTAAGATGCTGTAAATGTTTTACTTCACAAATATAGAGAATAAAAGCAATCTTCACTGACACTAGCTGTGGGGGTGAATAATGAGTTTATTAAATGAGCCTGAGAAGCAAATCAAAAACTGGTGACTTTCTGTGTAGCTCATTGTACATAGAAAAGCAACAGAAATTTAATGTCACTCAGCAGAAAGGAACTTAAGGCTGACTTGTATATGAAATAACAAAAAAGTAGATTTCACTGGTTACCAATGAATAATATATAGTCTTTATTTATTTATTTGTGTTTTGTAAATCAATAACAAATAAGGTTTCCGTTAGTTATATATATATGTATGCATCTATGTTTATATATATATATATATATATATATATATATATACACACATATATTGCTTTTTTGACTGGAAGTCTGAATGGGTAGAACCCCTCCTCCCTTTTCAATGGAGAAAAAACTATGATTTAACTATCACTGATTGTTGGAGTCTGCCAGGTCTTTTCTTCTGATGACCAGTTTAGCAAATTCAATTTAGTCACTGGGGTTGAATGGGTGATAGCTCAACTGCCTACTTCTTTCATATGTCCCAAACATTCAAAATATAAATTCTCATGCTGATAACATGACTATAAAATGTTGCATTTGCCTTTCACCCAAGATGCTCTGGTGACACGTTCATTAAGGAATATCCTTTTCTCCAGACATGGTATTTGTTAAGGACAGTGTATGACTTGCACAGTAGATATTTGAAAATTCAGCACTGGTGTTCAAATCCTGGGGACTATTTCTCCCCTTTATATCCCTCTACACACATCCAAGTATCACATTGTCATAGTAATACTTCAGAGTCTACAGCCAACAGTCTTCTGATCCATGATCCAGCCTATGCAATAAAAGATCAGTAGTTCTGACACTTGGTGTGTAACTAAACTTAGTTGTCAGTGTTTTCTGTTTTGCACATTAGTTTGAATTGTCTGACATCATGCAGTTGTGGTTGGGGTCCTCGCACAGTAGCTTTGTGTTTTGAATCGGAAAGCAGCTGTTATCTATCAATGCAGTTTTAAATGGTACTAGTAAATAAACATACTTTATCAATGCAATAAAATAGTTACACTGATCTGGCACTTTGCAGCACCGATCAGAATCCTGGCACAGCTGTTAAGCTTTAAGTTTTGAATTGAAAAGTACCAACTACTGTTATAAAAGGGTTGTCATGTTCTGCAGAAAAGAGAAATGTATGGTAGTTAAACAAGTG
The DNA here is from genome assembly GCF_019279795.1 of Protopterus annectens. Taxonomy (NCBI): domain Eukaryota; kingdom Metazoa; phylum Chordata; order Ceratodontiformes; family Protopteridae; genus Protopterus; species Protopterus annectens. Next base: position 686,457,257 of record NC_056731.1, read on the forward strand.
ATTCACCTTTCCGTAGACATTTATATATGTATGGAAGAAATGTAAATAAAATCATATTACAACTATCAGAAAAGTAAAATAATGATAGCTAACATTTTAAACACTTTAATAGCTGCATTACTATTTGAATTGGAAAACAGCTGTTATTTTTGAATATATTTTTATAAAGTGGCAGTAACTGCATTGGAAGGATTAAACTAAAAAGACACACTTTTTCCACATGTATTAACTATGATGAATTAATTTACAGTATACAAATTAACATATTAAATAAGCAGCTGTGTGATGATTTCCACCACCAGTTGCTGCTTTTGTAGTAGTAACGCTGTCCTGTTTCATAGAACATGATGTTTGAGCTGAAAACCAGCACCCCATGGCCACACCATATTTACCAGCTATTCTCTTACCCCCCTAGACTGACATAAAATGGTATTGTTGGATCCTGTTGTGGACCCTAGGGACATTTTGGAGTTTTGCTGTATTTACATTTGTAGAGGATTTCTTTATATGTTAAACATACTCTCCTTACCTAATGGTGATGTGGTTAAATCCAAAAGATGAAAATATAATGGGAGCATTGCAGGCTTTTGTTATGGGCTCATTCCATCTCAGCCACACTAATTCTTCCATAATGCTAAATAACTCATACCCTTGCTATCATTCCTCTTCCTCCAGTTTTAGGACATTAATTAAATCTTGCTTAATTGATTTTGTAGTCAGAGACTCATTTATCTGTCAATTGTTCAGATTTTCACAGAGTGTATATAATTCTATATTTTTTGTAAAAAATATTGCTGAACGAGAGAAAATCTTTATTAATACTCTAAACTATTTTGAAATTATATTATCTTAGTCTAAATGTTTTGTACCTTTTTGAAACCTGATTAGAAACAAGTATTACTGAATTACAATAATATAAAGAGAAAAAGAATATACTTATATATTTTAGCTGATTATATTATTTTCATATATTATTTAAGTGTCTTTATTTAAAACGAAGAGGATAAGAGAAACTGATCCAAACATTATTTGTGAGGGGGAAAGTTTGTTTGGTTAGATGCACTAAACAAACAAAGAGGTATATTACCTCATAGTGATAGGGAATGGTTTTTAAGTTTAAGAATTACAAGTTCAGAAGTTTTATTGTTTTTAATAATCACTTTGGTGTCAGTCAGAAACATGCAAAAACTATACAGTAAAAACATTTTTAAATTCTTCATCCAAGATAGAATAAAAAATAAACAATATTTACATAAAATCACATATATAACAAACTCAAAACTAGGAAATGAGATGTTTATCCATAAATGTTAATGATCTGAATAATAGTAATAAAAGAAGAAGCCTATTTAAATACATATATTTACATAAACCACAAGTAGTCTTCTTATAAGAGACACACTTATTAGAGATATAAACAACTTAAATATCAATAATTACACAGTATTAATAAGTTCTCAATATAAAACAAAAAAGAGGAGTAGCTATACTACTTCGTAATACAACTAAAATAATGACTACTCATCAAGATACATCAGGTATGTTTTGTCAAGCTTCAGTAGAGTTAAATAAGAGAATCTATACTTTAATAAATCTATATTGGATTCCAGGACTAGGATTAAGAACAGTTCAACAGCACTTTGATGAGATAATTCATCTAACTAAGGGTAGCCTGATATTGGCAGAAGACTTCAACTGTATAATAAATGAAAAAGATACAGATTCTAAATCTAAAAGAAGAAATCAACCTATCTCCAAGGCGCTTTTAAAATTTATAGATACAGTATATTTAAAAGATATAAATGAATTTGCAGAACCAGACTCACTAATATTTTCATTTTATTCTCATAGATATAGAACTAACTCTAGAATAGATAGAATATATGTCGCCAATGACCTAATAACAAAAATTGACAAAGTAAAAATTATAAATTGTCCCTTATCTGATCATAATGCCATAGTCTTTGAGATAGAGCTTACACCTTTTCATTCAAATCCCATCACTAGGATACCTTCCTATATCACAACATTGACAGAATTTAAAGAATTTTATGAAGAAACAATCAAAAACTTTCTAGAAATAAACTACACAGGGGATATTTCAGAAATATATATCTGGAATTCATTAAAGGTAGTTACATATGGAAAAATAGTATCCTGGTACATAAATAAAAGGAAGTCATGGAATAATGATATGCTAGACTTACAAAATAAAGCAGATGAATTGAAACTGGAAATACAAAAGGGCAATACTACTCAAGTTCAAGAACTTACACAAATCAATAAGAAGTATGCAGAACTGTTACATCATAAGATTATGATTAGCTTAGAAAAGATAAAAATAAACTTATACTCTACTAATCCAGCATACCTGAGACACTTAACTAATAGAACAAAAAATAATCAAACAAATAAAAGAAATATGTATTCCTAATACTAACAAAAGAGTTACAGATCTAAATGATTTTTTTGAAGCATTCAGACTTCAATTTAACTTTGATAATTCCCTAAACACCCAAGATATACCTATCAAGGATATAAAAAATACTTAGAAAATAATATTCATATTAAATTAACACAAGAACAAATAGACATTATAAACAAACCAATCAATATGACAGAATTAAAATCACAAATTAAAAAGCTCAAGACAAATAAAGCTCCTGGCCCAGACAATATGCTACCAGAAATATATAAATTAATACCCAATCAAGCCATATTCTTACTATTAAAAGTATATGATATAGCCAAAAAAGATTTGAACATACCACCCTCTTGGAAATATTCATTGATATCTCAAATTATCAAACCAGATAAAGATGAGAAGCAGTGCTCTTCATATAGGTCAATATCATTACTCAATATAGACTATAAGATGTTTATAGCTATATATGCAGATAGGATCAAACACTTTCTTCCTTTCTTAATTCACAAAGATCAAACAAAATTTATTAAAGGAAGAAACACTTCAGATAATATTAAAAGAATACTAACATTAATAGACTATAGCAAACATAGAGTCCTAGATTTAAATGTAATTTCATTAGATATTAATAAAGCTTTTGATTCTGTTAACTGGAGCTTTCTTTCACTAGTTTTAAAAGAATATGGGCAGGATTCACGAAGCCTCCGTGTAAGAGATACAAGGCTTACACGGAGGCTGCAGTTAAAAGGTGTGACATCAGCATGTCATGCATATGCATGATGGCATGCTGAATCACACCTAAGGCTAACACGGTCCGTGGAAGACAGTAGGGGGTGTGTCCGTAGGCTGAGCCCTGCAAGCGGACACGCCCCCAGAAGAGTAAAAGTACCCAAAGTAAACACCCACGACAGAGGCCATGGAAATGTGAATAAACACAACAGAACACATGCCCCCACAGACTATGAACATAAAATATATAAATGAACATGTTATATATTTTTTTTAAATCGTAAAGATGTTTGCCCGTGAGTGCGCTCGTTTGCGCGGGCATGCCCGTAGCTTAGACACAGTTAGCAGTCAGTGGAAAAGCATATAAGAACTAAATATGCAAAGTAAGCCAAGAAGCAATAGCGTAGCGATAGAGACGTCGGCTGAAGAGCAGGCAGTCATGGTTCGAGCCCCCACAACATCAATTTTTATTTTTAGTAAAATAAGCACGAAACAAGTCCCTGACAAATATGTACACATATAAAATTATATTTTATGTAAAATGTAATGAAATAGTCCATTTATTTTGAAGAAATGTGAGATAACAAAACAATAAAAAATGCGAGATGTGCCTATAGCTGAGCTACAGTTTAACAAGGTGAGTGCATCTGCCCGTAGGTGAGCAGTGGTTTAACAGGTGTAAAATGAGTGCCCGTAGGTGAGCAGTGGTTTAACACGCTGAAACTGTGTGCCCCTAGCTGAGCTGAGCGTAATATGCATGCTGCCAGCCAAATGAAGCGTAAACCAGCATAACCCGTTTGCGCGGAGCTGCGCACCGCGCCAACAAGCTAACCGACGGGCAACGTTGAGCAAGCTGTATCAAAACTGCCTTTACACAGACACACCCCCTAGCCTGTCTAGACAGTCATAAATTATAAAAAGCAGTGGCCAGGTTCGAACCCGGGATACCATGCACCATAGTCAATGTACTGAACCACTAAGCCATGACAGCAGTGCCTAGAAATGCAGTAACAGCAAATATATAGGAATGGATACAAAGTGGAGCATGACAAAGCAGGTTTTGTGAAGTTGATACAATTCCAAAATGGCCAATCACAGATAAGTGCGGGAAAAACGGCATATATAAGCCCCATAGGCGAGAATACACAGCATAAACGATTGTAGAACTAACTTGCAGCTAGAATGTCAGGAGTAGGTGAGGGTAGTTGCTTTCGAGCACAGAGGTGGGGAGTTGAGGAGTCCAGATACATGGTCTGGCTCCTAGTCCACAATCATGAGGCCCAACTCATGCAGGGCCAGGTCCTGTGGGGAGCATATAGGGCTGAGGCGTGGGACCGGTTGGCTCATGATCTCACCAGTGCCACAGGGATTCCAAGGACTGGTGAGCAGGTCCTTCACCACCATGCAGACCTGAAGAGACGTAAGCAGGACCAATTGAACCTTTGGATCCAGGAGGCCCGGCAAATGCCCAACGCCCCACTACTGAGTAAGTTACATTTAATTATGTATGTAAGAAATTAAACTAGCTGATATTATGGAGATGTGTATTCCAATATTACTTAATTTATATTACAGCTGCAGGTGTCCGTTCTGTGAACCGCAGAGCCTATGGCGATAGGCTGGTGTGGTTGCGCCACCAGGCAGGTCAGTAATCCACTCCCAGTAACTGTAAAGAAATACAAAAGTATGACAGTTAGCAAAAGAGTGCAGTGTAGTCACTAAGTAATAAAATGTGCAAGTAACAGTGTAAGAGTGTTTGCAAGTATTGCTTGATTACAAAAGTGTGTTGCTTTCTGTAATCCAAACAGAAAAATGAAAATGTCTGAAATAAAGTCTGAAATAAAGATGCCCCACCTGTAATATAATAGTACACAACCTGCAGCAGGCTGAAAAGTACAGCTGCAGAAGATGAGCAAATCACATGTGTGAAATATATCCCTGTTGAAATACTGAAACATGACAGAAGTGAGACTGCTGGAAAGGATTGTAATAACTACAGGTAAAACATGTCAATAAAGCCTAGAAGTAAGTACCATCCTGAATAGTAAAATGAAAACAAGTGAGAGAGTGTGAGAAAGAGTTATGAATCCACCAATAAAGTAGTAATAACCCCTGAATAAAGTATACTGCAGTCAGTACAGAATGAAATGAATGTGACAAGTAGAACCAAACTGCGAAATGTGTTCAAAGTGTTGCTGCAGCTGGAATGTGTATCCCAAAATCTGGATATGTTGCTCTCAGTCTGCAGTATGCAGATAGTGTGATTGTCTGAAATACCAAACATCCACAGTTGTCTATAGCTATATAAAGCAAATGTAGCAGGATGATGTAGCTGAACAAAGCCAGATATGAACGTGTATGAAGAACAATAAAATGTATATTGATGTAGCAGTAACAGTCCTATCACCAAATTGAAGTAGTTATCATATAGGAAATTGTAGTTAGAACAGTAGTGTGTATATATCTGCAGCTATTAGAAATGCACAGCATATGTATTGGTATTCGAAGGTGTTAATATTATTTTCTTCACCCCACCCTATAACCACATATAATCCATTCCACGTGAAATTGGTATGTGCAATCACAATTAACACCCCTGGACATTTGTCCTGTTGGGTCATAAATATTTGCATGTACGTTGATGCATCTGCCCTGTTCATACATCCAAACCTGATGGCCTGTTGCCATCAATCAACCCTGCATGTTGTTGGAATGTGTATTGCTGTTCAAATTATGCATGTGTTATGCTTGCTGTTCAATGGTGTGAATATCTGGGTGTTTGGTTAATGGGAATACTAATGCATGCTGTTACAACTAATTGCGAATGGTATTGTATGTTACTAACCCAAACTGTCATGGCATAATGCAAAACATAGGACGACAGGGAAGGCGGGTTCCAGCGGACCCACCTCTCCCACCTCAGCTGGCGAGTGCACCTGGCACTAGTGCCCAGTCTGGACCCTCCTCCGCTGGCCCTGTGTCACCTGCGGGTGGAAGCACTGCAGGGGATGGGGCCCATCCCCCCTCTGCAAGTGTGGCCGGAGGAGAACCACCACTCACCCTCCATAGTGTCTGGACTGTGGTGCGTAGGGAGATCCAGGACTCTGTTCTTGGGCCCCTATGCCAGCTTGAGGCACAGGTGGCACAACTTACGGGCATGCCTGTTGCCCGGCCTACACAGCCCCCAGCACAGCCCCATCCTGGGCAGTGAAGGAACAGTGGCAACTGCCCATGGGTGGGGATATCAGTTCCACTGTTGCCATCTGTGGGCTCATGGGCTCTGGATATCCAAACATCTGTCCCCGTCAATTGTGTAACCCCCCCACATGTGTCATACACCACCCCTGTATGCGTCTTGTTTGTCTTGTCTGTTGACCTACCCAACCTACCTCCCCAGCTATACCGACTTCCTTCACCTGACATACCACTCTCACCTGAAAAAAAAAAAAAAAAAAAAGGGCACTCTGTACCCACAAAAAAATTACACCCCATACATAGCTGCCCATTCCGCACACATGTCTGCTGGACATGGAACCTATCAATTACAATTGGCTGTACAATAAGTATTATTGTTGTCCTGACACCTCTCTCAGGGGTGGAAGGTTTCAAATGTCACACCAAATTACATACATATGCACAGCTGTTGCTGATGAAGAAATGGGCAGCTATGGGCCTTACCTACATCCCTCCTGCAAAATCCAAGCTTGTTTCCCTACTGTCTTACCCTCTTTGTGACCCCTTTTTCACCACTTTCCTGTCTCCCCATTTTCATTTCTTTCAAAGAAAATAGCGCAGGAGTGCGCCAGAGTAAGCACTGTTAAGCGGTTGTAAGCGGGTGTGCGCGGAGCTGAACACCAGTGTGCATGCGTGAGCTCCGTGCAAACCAGCGCTAACCCGGTTACAACTGCTTAAAAGTGCCTTAGTCACTCTGATTGAAAGGTCCTGTAGTCAGTTCAAAAGCAAAATAAAATCCCACTGTCAGTCCCGAACCCAGGACCTTGGAAATAGTAGTCTGCATGACCTACCACTAAGCCATGACTCTTATTCAAGAACATTGTGCTAAAATAAATATATCATGTAATAGTAGGAATTAATGTAAAGGGAATATAGGATGTGTAGTACACAAAGCATGTCATTTATACTTACGGTCAAAACTAGTGGATTTCCATAATAGTAGTGTGTGAACAGAAACAGCCATGCTAGTTGGTAGCTAGTAGGTAATAATGTCAGTTAATGTACATATATAAATGTATGTATATTTACATATATATATATATATATATATATATATATATATATATATATATATATATAGTTGTAGGTGTCAGTGTGCATGCACACTTGCTACAGGAAACAGGAGAGAGGAATGGAGAAATGTGAATCTACAACACAGCCTGAATCATGAGAGAGATACTAACCTTTACACTCACAGAACAGTGTCCACAGCATACCAGCATGGTCCCCGCCCTTACAATCTGAAAGGGCAACGCCTATCTCACATACCCTTTTATAGCACTGTCCTGAAATCACAGTGAGAACTGCAATCAGTACACAACTGGCTGCATGCAGTTAGCAAATGCTGGCTTACAATTGGTGCAGAGGCCATCACATGGACTTATGCATATACCTACAAAAGCATCCAGTACTCACACTCCACACATGCAATACGTTCATTGCACTGTCTGGAGGCAGACAGAGAGAGAGAGAGAGAGAGAGAGAGAGAGAGAGAGAGAGAATAAAAAAAATAAGAACACAAACAACAACACATGGTACACAAACTGAGTTGAAGCTGTCAGCAGTGACAGTACCAAGCCGTGCCAGCAGCAGCAGGAAGCTGTAGTAGCGGTAACGCAACCAGCTGCGACAAACACAGGTAATGTAAAGTAACAGGTTAATAGTCTGCATACTGTGAACCCTCCATATGTGTCATAGGTCTGTATCTATAGGTATGTCCATATGATATGTTGTGTGCACGTAGTTCCACCCAAAGGGGATGACTATACATTACATGTCATTCAGTGTTAGGCCATGATCCTGGCACCAGTTTTCCGTTGCAGTGAGGCCTGTCTGTAGGATGTGTGTGTCAGCTGGTGTAACGACTATGGCGCTTAGTTAGCAGTCATCTGGGAACTTTGTCATCCACAACCCGCATGTTTGCTTTTACATCTGAGAAATAAATGTCAAACAAGAGGGGTCCTAGGACAGAGGCCTGTGGGATACCACATGTGACTGGCATTGAGTCTGACATGGCTCCTACAATATCGGTATTATGGATTCTGTATGTCAACCAGTGTGCAACCCATCATGTGACATATGTAGTAACATGTAAGCTAATGAGCTTGTCTATGATGCCTGAGTGGAGTATTGTGTTGAAGGCCTTAGGCAAGTCCAGGTAGGCTGTATGGATTGTGTTGCCCTCATCAATGGCTGTAGTGACTGTTTTGAAAGGTCAACCAGGTTCAAAAGGCAGGATCAGCCCATCACAAAGGCAAACTGGTCAGGAACAAGTGTCTGCAGTTACCCAATATCGCTGTATATGCGTCCCATACTGAATCATTCCATAGCTTTGCAGACCAGGCTGGTTAAGCTTATGGTGCGGTAGTTCCCAGGGTCAGTAGAGGTGCCTTCTTAGTGGAGTGGGACCACTGTTGCTGTATGCCAGTGTTCAGGTACATATCCCGTAGTACGGCCAAGGTTAAATATCAGTCTTATATGCGGTTGTATGTCCTCTTGGAGTTCACGTAGCACACATCCAGGGATACCATCAGGTCACATTGATGCTGTGTGTTCTGCTTTGCTAAGGGCAGCCCTCACCTGGACATGTGAGATGATAGGGAGGTTACATTCAGCTGTGATAAGTATTTCTAAGTGTGGGGGAGAAGGAGGGGGGATACGTGCACCGAACCAGTCTGCAAGAATGTTGCCAATATCTGTGTGTTCGGTGAATGTTAAGTAGGTGTGTAGTAACTCAGAGCATATCTGAGGCGTTTGGTCCATATGTGTAACATAACTGAAGAAGGCCTTGTGGTTATCTATAGTGTTCGTGGCCATTTCCCTCCCAGAGTAGGCCGTGGATGTTGTTATGAGAGACCGTAGCTTATTACCAGTGCTGACCAAAGATGTCTTCCCTTAATGTGAATCTGCTCTGTCCTGCAGTAGCCTCCTTCTATCGTTATACAATCTGCCTTTGGCTGGGGTCCACCGGACAGGATGCCTAACCTTTGTGCATAGGGTCTGGGTTAGAAATGTGTGTGCATGTTCCATGCAATCTTTGGGATGTCCATGGGAAGCATTCACAAAGGGGTCAGCAGTGTGGGTTGTGGCTTCCACTGGCCCAGTGGGCTGCATGGATACCATCTCAGTCCTAACAAGTGAATAACTGTCTAATCACATACATATCAAAGTAGTCTACTGTGCTGGTGGTGGTGGTGGTGGGATATGTATATCCAGGCTGAGTAACTTGTGTCCAGATCACACTAGTGGATGGTGTTCCACATACAGTACCTTGGTATGATCCCCCAGAGTGAGGCTGTGCATTGGACCCGTCGCAGTGTGCTGACCGATGGGGCATGCTACTATGTTGTATGGAATGTGGCAGGTATTGTTGCACAGGTGTTGGCTGAGCACTGATATCTGGCCATGTACTTGTGTATCCACCAAGAGACACACACATGCTACATATGGGAGTAGTAGTATATCACTACAGTTGAGTATCATGTATAGTATGTGTGCCATATATTGCTGACATAGTCTGCTGATATCCTGTTTGTGTTCTCTTCCAGGGACATGGTGCGTCAGCGTAATCCTGCCTACTCTGCAGCAGAAGATGAGGAGATACACCAGAGCCTGGTGCGGGATTATGACATACTGTTTTCCCACACCAGCCAGAATCAGCAGGAGAGGGCTGCACTGTGGCAAGACCTTGTCCGTAGGGTAAATGACATTGGCACGCATAATAGGACATATGAGCAGGTACGACATTACTGCAGTGATTTAATCAGAAATGTCCGTCAGCGTGCGTCGGATATCCACAGGCAACAGGTTGCCACAGGAGGTGGGGTGGCCACACATCCCCCCCTCACCAGACTGGAGGGGCTATTCCTAAGTGTTGTGGCTCCAGCCCCAGAACATCAACAGCAATACACCTGCATCATGATGGAGGCTGGATCCACACAGCAGCACAACATGGAGCGTGCAGGTAATATGCCATATGTACACTTGACTGTTCTGTACACTGTTAGTTTATGCATGTGTAAGGTGTGTCTGTGGTATGTAGCTGTCAACATAGTATGTAATTGTGCAGGTGTGATATTGGCAATATCAGCAGCTTACGTGTGAAAGGCAACTGGTGTACTACTGCACTGTATCATATGCAGTATCAATTGCACAGTTGTGCCCACTGACATTAATCTCCTCATTTCTGCAGGTCCCTCCGGTGTTACAGCAAGGCAGCCCATCCATGTTGGTGAGTGTGTTTTAACAATACCTATAATAGTCCTGATAGTGCTAGTAATACTAGTGTAACTCAGTAGTGCTCTGTGTGTATACTGCGGGGAGTGCATGTGTGCATGTGTGCCTGTGTCCACGTGTGCATGTGTGCATGTGTGCCTGTGTCCACGTGTGCATGTGTGCATGTGTGCCTGTGTCCACGTGTGCATGTGTGCATGTGTCCACGTGTGCATGTGTGCATGTGTGCATGTGTGCCTGTGTCCATGTGTGCGTGTGTGCATGTGTGCAAGTGTGCATGTGTGCATGTGTGCATCTGTGCCTGTGTCCATGTGTGCATGTGTGCATGTGTGCATGTGTCCACGTGTGCATGTGTGCATGTGTGCATAAGTGCATCACTGGTAACATTGTGTAGACATTGTAAACTGTGTTTCCTGTCTTCCTCCCACAGGTTCTGGTGCTGCTTTGGTGTCCTGCAGCAGGGAACCTGAATCTGGTGCCACAGGTACTGATAATGATGATATCTGTGTAATGACACAGGAAGGTGTGTCAGGGTCCGTCATTGGTCAGCCAATTGACAATACACAGCTGTCAACATCATCATTGTGCACAGTCATCCTGCCAGTACATCCTATGTCACCATTGTCCCTAGGTGATGGACAGGATACAGTGGGCATTGACCAGGGTAATGTGGTATCTGTGGCACATGCTTCCCCACACAGCAGCCATGGGCAGGGTCCTGCGATGGTACCACACAGACAGTTGCCCATGGGTTCTCGTGGGAGCATCCATGGGCGTACTGCCTCTGGCAGATGTGCCCAAAGAGGTCTGTTAACCTCAGCTATGTTTTGGGCTGTCATGCAGGCACAGTCGCGTATGGAAAGGTACACCAGACAGGGTCTGAGGAAGCTGAGAGCATGTCGCACAGCCATGACTGACAGTATGCATTACATCGCGGATGCTATCCGTAATTTCACCGATGTCATAGACAGACGTTGTGGGGACATATTACAGCAGTTCCACAACCACATGTCCATGAGCCAGGGCAATGGCGGGTGGTTGCGGCATCGACATGGCCGTATGCCAGCAACAGCAGCAGTTGGCAGTCGGCACGGACAACAACAGGCCCATGGATTCCCCCATAGTGCCAGCAGCAGCCCCAGCAATGCTGGGTCTATGCTGTCATCGGAACGCCCCAGGAGACCACGTGCACGTGGCTCTGGACAGTCCCAACAGGGACCTGTGTCCAGTCAACACACACCCACTTCTGATGACAGTACCCAGTCTGGCTTAGTACCGGATATGGTCCGTAGCACCCCTGCCAGGCACAGGTACCGTGTCCGTGCCCACAGACACTGATCTGTATGACCTGCCAGGTGCAGTCTGTGGCTGTCCACAAACTCCTGTATATGGCAGCCATGAGGTGGAACTGTGTGCGTGCATACACACATGCAAAATGTTAACACCTAGGGCTACCACATACACGCACACACTGCACCAACAGTGCCCCACCCTGTACTGCTGTCCCTCACCAACACACACACACATATCAATTGGTGGTATCAGTGGCAGACTCAGACATACCTAATTCACACCCTGTGCATATGATGAAACTGTGCCACCTCCTGCAATCCCCAACATCAGTGCAGGAACAGGTAAACATGTTGCTGATGCACAGGGTGACTACATAGAAGTGTATTAGTAGTATCATGTTGGTAACAGTACAGTGTGCTGATATGACTGTGTGTATATCCCAGCATGCCTGATGCAGTAACCGTATGACTGTCCTGAATTGTTATCTACACCCATAGTATGTACCAAAGTGTAACAGCTGCACATTATTGCATACCGGTGGTAAGGATGTCAACAGATAGCCACATACATGGGTAGCACAGGGGGGAAGCTAATGCAAGTAGTGATACGCAATGATGGACATGTACAGTAATGGTGGCAAGTTGCCCACAACGACTATGCAATGTGGATGTTTCCGCATGTTGATATGTGTGCAGTACTAATGTAATCCAAATCACAATTAACTATGATATAATATCAGTTCTACCATGGAAATCTGAGCTGTGCATTCCTGGGTACATGTTGATAGTGCCTACATATTTGCACTGTTACTTACTGTTAGTGTTACCCCTTCTTTGTTGTACAATGGATTACTTCCAGCCCTGCTTACTGTAGCTTTGTTTGCATGCATGTTTGCTTGGGGTTCCCTGGAACACTGCTTCCACCTGCAATGCAGAGTTACAGTGCTTCTGTGGACTCCTAGTGACATCTGCATAGCGTACTATACGTATGTCAAGTTTACACATGACAGAACGTCACTGTCTGTCCTGTTTGCATGTACGTTGCCTGTGACACATTACACATGACTTACCGGGCATTTACCCACGTGTGCAGTCATATATGCCAGTGCTATGAAATCAGTAGCAGTACACCCACACATACACACCTTCAGTATGTTGTTCCCCATTGGCCCTATGTGTAGGTAATCACCATGGCAATCACACTACTATGGTAGCATGTGCAAAGGTAACCTGTGAATCACCTCTATGGTCCAGTTGTGGTTTATGTGAGTCATGTGGCAATGTCACAGCTGCCACATGTATGCAGTCAACCCTCACCCCTGGCCAGGAACGTACAACACATGTGTGGGATGCCACCACATAGCCAATCTGGGGACTGAGCACTCTGAACCCAGTAATGCCATACCCTGTCAGGTGGCATGACATACTACAGTGACTACAATACCAGTCTGACATAGACCTACACCGACAGCAATCTGAACACACTGGGGCATACTTGGAGACTCAGAATAGCATCCTACCTGAGCATCACACACCTCCGCAGCTGGCACACAGGCATACGTTACGTCAGAACAGAGCACATGCCACACATGGCACACACATCCCGTGTGCCACACACTCACAGCCTGTAAGGCTACACAACACACCTGCTACAGATGTGTCAGGTACCTCTCTTGGCCGCTGCAGTGGGGTCCCATTCAATAGGCTGTACATGGTGAAGGTCACAGTGATATGCTTGTGAGGCACTATGGTCCACCACAAAACACATGCATACAGGTCAGTCAGAGGCATGGACACATATGACTCAGTCATTGACCATGCCACTATGGATGACCTGAGACATACCTCCCTGGACTACATGATAGGGAACATAGAAGAGATCTCTCAGCATGTGGCACGGGCCAGTATGAGCCTGATCTTGGTTGCCATCATACCCTCACCAGGTATGCTACCACTATATGTAGGAAGGGTGTTCTATGTATACATTCTGCTCAATCTCCAATGTCATTCATAGGGTATCCACTGGCTGTCAACGTGTGCTTACATGCTAGGGAAGCCACAATGATTTGCGAGGGGCAGCTTGCACGTGACACCCATGGGCCATTGTATATTGGCGAAGCCCCTTGATATACACATAGTGCCTTTTGCTGCAGGACACGGATTACATAGCCACCTCCGCGGGTATCACACAGGATAGGACACTAACAGTGATGCTACACAACACCAGCAGTGTACACCGCAAGATGCATGCACTGGACACTGTCCTCAGCACGGTGAACTGCAATGTCTGTGCAGTACCAGAGTCCTAATTTACGGCTCACAGGTGCAACCCATCACTGCCAGGTTATACCTCATACAATGCCTGTCGTCCCCTACACATGTAACACACATGGACAGGGGGGTGGTATCCCAAGGCACCACAGATACACACACCTTCAGGTTGTTGGCACAGCACAAAGCATCAGGGCCTATTCATGAGCAGCTAACAGTGTGTTAGACTGCCTTCTGGTTCATAGCCTGGCACACACAACCCTCCCATACACAGGAAACCCACCTATCCTCCATAACAACACTGGCAATATGACAGTCTCAAGAAATGTCTTTATATGGCTGGACTGCATCCAGCCAAACATTGTGCGTGAGCATTACTGTAGCTACAACACACTAGCTGAAAGGTTCCCAGCATGTGGTCACTGAATTGCAGTGGAATAACATGTTACCACTCCCACAACAAGTGGGAACATGCAGCACCTGTTCATCAACTACATGTAGACTATATGGCCCAGATCAGATGTGTATCCTCTGCTGTAGGTATTTTACCATATACAACCCACACTGTATAGACACATACCGCGTGCGGCCCCTGCACAGTAAGACACAGTCATATTGTTATGCATTGCGAATACCATTTATCCACTTGAGGCACGTGTCAGACATGGTAACTACTGCAGGTCACAGGTATTTATGTGCATGTGTCACACACATACATCATGTGTGCATTGCCATTGCTGGTTTAGGCAATGGCATGCATTGTTATGCACAAAGACCCACACAAGGTCATATTGTGTGACACAACCACACGTGGCAGTTGTGGGTTTCCAAAACATACCTATCTGTACTCTAACAATGGTAATAGACCCAGTAGCAGAGCACACTATTGGCATTACTGGCCAAGTAGCCCTGTTTGGCCGTACTGATAGTGTGGTGACATCCCCTGTGTTTACTAGGGGAATATGCAGTATCTGGTGTATTGCAGTATTTACCAAAAGGATCTGTTCTCTCACACTTGCAATTACACACATCCTACTACCCCCCCCACACACACTTGCAGGATTTATACCCCTACCTAACTATGTCACGACACGTGAGAGAGACGCATTAGCGAAGCACACTATTCGGATTACTAGGAGGTTCCTCTTCTCCGGCTGTACTTATAGGGTGCTGACATCATCAGTGTTTGGAAAGGGTAATGTGCATCATGTAGTGTGATCTCCTGATTGCCAAAAAGCACATGTTTTTCATACAGCATTGCACACACACAAACTCCCAACATCCAAACACACACACACTTGCCATTTGCAGGTTTCAAACTCCTACCTAACTATGTTATGACACTTGAGAGAGACGCATTAGCAGAGTGCGCTATTCGAATTACTGGGAGGTTTCCCTTCTCCTGCTGTACTTATAGGGTGCTGATATCATCTGTGCTTAGATAGGGGAATGTGCATCCTGTACAGTGCTTTCACAGTTGCCAAAAGGGACATCTCCCTCACACAGACTTGCACACACAATAACCCCCCTCCACACACACTGGGCAGTTGCAGGATTCAAACCCCTACCTAACTATGTTATGACACTCGTGACAGATGCATTAGCAGAGCGCGCTATTCGCATTACTGGGAGGGCTCCCTTCTCCTGCTGTACTTATAGGGTGCTGACATCATCAGTGCCTAGATAGGGGAATGTGCATCCTGTAGAGTGTTTTCACAGTTGCCAAAAGGGACATCTCCCTCACACAGACTTGCACACACAGTAACCCCCCTCCACACACACTGGGCAGTTGCAGGATTCAAACCCCTACCTAACTATGTTATGACACTCATGACAGACGCATTAGCAGAGTGCGCTATTCGCATTAATGGGAGGGTTTCTTTCTCCTGCTTTACTTATAGGGTGCTGACATCATCAGTGCTTAGATAAGGGAATGTGCATCCTGTAGAGTGCTTTCACAGTTGCCAAAAGGGACATCTCCCTCACACAGACTTGCACACACACTAATCCCCCTCCACACACACTGGGCAGTTGCAGGATTCAAACCCCTATCTAACTATGTTATGACACTCATGACAGACGCATTAGCAGAGCGCGCTATTCGCATTACTGGGAGGGTTCCCTTCTCCTGCTGTACTTATAGGGTGCTGACATCATCCGTGCTTAGATAGGGGAATGTGCATCCTGTAGAGTGCTTTCACAGTTGCCAAAAGGGACACCTCCCTCACACAGACTTGCACACACATCAACCCTGCTCACCCACACACACACACACACACACACACACACACACACACACACACACACACACACACACACACACACACACACACACACACTGAGCATTTGCATGGTTCAAACTCCTACCTACCTACCTATATTATGACACTTGAGGGAGATGCATTAGGAGAGCGCGCTAACCGAATTACTGGGCATCTGGTCTGCACGTGCAGTATTTATAGGGTGCTGACATCTTTATTTATACAGAGGTATGTACATCTAGTACTACCTGTCAGGTGGGGGATAGCATATATATGCATTTGCAGCCACCTACGTCAGGGTCAGATATGCACATCGCACTGGCAGGTTATGTTCTATACCATGCTTCGTGACCACAGGACCTGTAACACACAACACAACCAGTCCAGAACACCACTCCCACATCCAGGACACACACTTTGCTTCCCTGGGAACAGTGCCGGGATATGCAGGTGTTCACATACACCATTCCAGTTGTTAACATCAGGTACAGGCATATTGTGTGTGGGAACTACTCAGGCCTCTACCACTTTACCCTACAGCCACTACAATTTGTGGGTCCATGTACTATGGCAGAACCACTCACCACAGCCACATGGGGGAATACATATTGCACCTGTCCATCTGCAACATGGGTACTCACTGTTCCACACCAGAGGTAGACCACCATTGTTGATATCTGACCATACACACCTTTCCCTGGACATCCATATCCCACCCCCCCCAGGCAAGGTTGTCACTGCAAATAAACTGTATTTAGCACAAGCAGACTCTACACTTGTGAAGACTGGGGTGGACGACTTCAAAGGACCCATGCTGGGGAACTATACTGGCCACTCTGCATAATCCTTGACAATTGCATTCTATGAGCATGTGTAAGGTTTGCATTGATCATGCTATCCCACATATACCCATGACTGCTCCACAACAAGACACCTGTCAGGTGTACACCAGCCATATATGAGCCGTCCAACAGACATAGTGAGCTAATACATTGCAGAGCTGTAGCCCACAGAGGGAGGACATCTGTGAACAGTACCGGCATGACACTTCATTCCCACATAATCATCACAACACAGTGTTGACAGTGGAATTGTCCAGACAATGCAGATAGGGCTCCCCTCAGTTGGTTATTGATGCCCACTTACTGTTAGAGGTCCTCAGCAACCCTCTTCCAGCACACACCGACAACATGGCTGTGGCTTAGCACAATCAAACCCGAGGATCTCCACTGTGCCCCTGCTTGACAGAGGCACAGCTCACTAGCCTCACACGTTGCCTTATGTGACCTACTTTACAGTGGCATAGTAGCCTACTGTATGCGGATGCCAAGCACACTCTGGCTAAGCTGTCATTCCCTAGGGCAACAAGCCTAGTATTGACCTCTATACCTATATGTTCAATTGTCAGATGCACAATATTTGTTGTGCTGTTAGACTGTTTGCAGGTCTTTATTGCCATAGCATTCCCTGTTCCTATGAACAACTTGTGTATCTGTGGAAGATGTTTGAATATGAGGGCGATCCACTATATCACGTATGTCTCCGTAGTCATTTACTGTGTGCACTGAGCAGATTGCTGTGTTGTGGTTGGTTCCTGGAATGACACGTACAAATACCAGATATGTGTGGCCAACTGCTAAACGGAGATATGGCCTAAGTGTGTGAGCTTGCCCAATTCAGCCTTTCCATGGCATGTTGTCTGACATATGCCTCATTTATCAAAGTGTGCGAGCATGCCCAGTGTGAGCTTTCCATATGTTGAACTCTGAAGTCCACCACATATTTGGGTGTGTGTGAACTTCAACAATATCTCACGTTTATGGTTGTGTGTTGGGTGTCATGTTGTGTACTAACTGGCCAACTGCTTCGTGTCTGCCACAACAGGGATTATACTGTGCCTGCAGGGATTGCATGGGATACTTTGCATACAGTTGTCAACATCCTTTCATAATGACCTAACACTGTAGTACCGTATAGTGTACTGGTTCAGTACTTTCACTGTGGTGGACAGTATCTTGGGCTTTAGTCCTATCACTGCTTGACATCTTCATAGTGAGCACAACAGACTGTGTAGGGGCCAGTTGTGCACATATGACCATGTTGCATTATGTTCAGATATGGACTACCTACATCAGGCTTGTCCAACATTGGTAGTGTATTCCACAGCATAGGTGGACATTGGCAAACACTAGCGATGTTCCCTAGGCCATTTCTGATGCTAGTCACAGAGTGTGTTTGTCCTTTGACACACATTGTAACTGGAGTTTGCCATGACATATGTCATGGTTAGTATACTGTGCCTCCGTCTACCTCTGACATAACAGTGATACCCAGGGTTAACCTACCATCTCCCATCCACTCATCAGGATTCCTCTTGAGGGGTGTTGATAGGTGACTCTCTGGCTAACCTTTACTGGGAGTTTACTCAAGAGTGGGGGTGCCTTCTGTGTTATGGATCATTCTGTACAGCTTGTCCTATGTATGTCAGTGCTGGGGTTCAGGTCTCTCATGTGCATAGCTCACTGCCATTCAGATTGTACAAGGTGCAGCATGTTCATTGATTCCAGCTTGGACATGGCTTCATACATCAGGCACAGCTTGCCTCTGGGTGGGCAGTATGGCAGTGTGTGGAGCTGCAGTTTGTTTACTCAGGCAACACATGGCATCTGTTCATGCTCTTTGCTACTCCTGGTGGGGTACTGTTGTGGACTTTACAGTTGATGGAGGTGTTTGCTGAGGTATATCCCACAGGGGCTATTGTAGTCAATTGTGACGCTGATGAAGGATGACTGCAGAGCCACAGTGACCTCCCCTTATCTACATCTGACAACCTTCATGATTGGGTGGGTATATGGTATGTTTCTGAGAACACTACAGCCGCATGTTTGTCCAATGCAGGATTGTTAAATAAAAAATCAGAATTCAATACACAGGAGGTTCAGATTCAAAAGTTTACTAGTGTACACCAGGAGGCAAAAAAAACATACAAGTACAGAATTTTGTCTGACATGATGCAGGAAGTACAGAATATTTTATAGTGTTTGCATTCAAGTTATGCCCACCTTACTGACGTGGTTAGTCACAAGGCATCTACATCACTTTTACTAACAGTATTCTATTCATCTAATAATGCTGATGCAGTACATTTAAAAAAAACTTTTCCTTTAGATACAATACGGCCTTGCTATCCAGCTGGCCAGTCATAATGTCTTTCTGTAAAGTTACTTCTTAAAGGTCTTATATCAGTTCGAATACAATAGCAGATTCAGACTTTAAATTCACCTCTTTGTTCACTGTTTCACTTTCTCACCAGCTGTGTTCTTATCTTACAGGGACAAATTACTACATCAGGAAAGGAAGATCCAAGGACAAGTTATCTTATCAGGAAGAAGCGGAAGATTTACACATTTTAATTTCCTGACCCAGCAGATAATCACTTATGAAAAGCATAACATTAAGCTTGCTGAGCTGGCAGCTGTCAGGGTCAGGGGTCAAAGCACACTGCAGTTTCAGAAGCTACTTGCATTTACACATGAATTTATCCCTTCTGTTATATGATTAATAGAATAAAATGCATTATAAACTACCTTGCTTTTAAACTAGCATTTCACATATATTTAAATACATATTTTCTAACATTTCCCCCTATTAATACTTTTTATTCTATTTTGAAGTATGCATAGTGTCATTTCATCTCCTAGCCTTTCCCACTCAGGAGTTTCAGCTAGGTGAGTCATTTAATCTATACTTCAGAAAAAGCGTCATCTGAAATCAATCTTTCAATTTCAATATCTTGGTAGAAAGTTTCAGTAACAGATACATCAACAAAATCTTTGATTAATCTTTTCATGCAGGGAATTCCACAGCAAACACATGCTCCTATTAGGAGTATACCCACACAAATAGCAATTAGAATGTTCATTAGGATGGAACCCCACCCCCCAAACAGATTCTGGAAGAAGTCCGTCAGTGGGTTTGGGCCTGGTTCAGTCATGGCTGATACTTGCTGAATTACCTCTAGGTGATTATTTATCTCATGGCGATTGTCAGGGATGAAAGCACAGCATTCTTCTTTGATAAGCGCACGTACCACCTCTCGCCGCTAGGGTGAAGTCAAGAGCCATCCGATTTTGTAGCACAACAGTTCTCATTGCATTCAGTTCATCAGTCACCAATTCTAGGGCGGAAAAAGTTGCATTACTCATTACTTCGAGAAGTTTTGACAACTTCCTCAGCTCCCAGATCGATTTGACTGCTCCATAGGCTGGTAGTATTCCTGCCCAGGATATTACACTGTCACCCAAGTCCATATGAGTCAATTCACTTTTGTCTTTTACTGAATTATGGTCTTTCCAACCAGCTTCGATCTTCCCAACTGGATTCACAGGTTTCTTAACTGGACCTTCAGATTTTCGAGCTGTTTCCCTTACGTTTCGTATCTTACCCAAAGGTAATTCTGTAGTATGTCTTATAGCTGGAACCAGATAACCCAAAAAACAACTGCCGGACCAATTCTCAGGTAACCATTTATATGCCTTTTTCCCACAAATAAAATAACAGTTTTCTACTTTAGTACTAATACACATCAGCCCTGCATGAAACATTTTCTGATCTATAACTGACAATTGTTTAAACAAAACAGGGTTTTGTCGTACTTTATTCAATGTTGTTTTCATTGTGCTCAAATATGAATCATAGTTAGTATTACAAACAGTACCTCCACTTTTAACTTCAATGTAACACTTGTAGGATATCGTAATATTACAATTACTCCATCCTACTTGGAGGGTATCGTTTTTAAAAAAGCACACAATTCCCTTTTGTGTAACAGGTAAAAATAATGCTATTTTGTCTTGTGATCTCACAGTTTCTGTGTCGAAAAGTAAATTCTCCCAAGTCTCATTTATCCCCAAAGGGACAGCGGACATTATCAGTCCTCCATATGCTGTTGGTATAGCTGTACAAACCCAGCAATTTGAAATGTTCATAGTCTCTGCATACACACGTTTCATGGCCAGGAATGTGTTAAAATTTGGATGCCAGTCTATAGACGTTTCATCACGCCTTCCCACTTTCACTTGTGTGGTTGTGTGTAGGATGAACCACAGCAAGAGAAAAATTGTCACAATTACAGTTAATAAATGTACACACAACAAAATGATTATGCAACATCTCTGGGGTTGATCTAAACTTCTATTCACTTTGCTTTTGGCCATCTTGGTCTGGTTGTGTATCAGTCTCAAAGTTTTTATCAAGTTGAAAGTTCTTTACTGGTTTACAATGCGTCAAATAAACCCAGGACGTCCTCTCAGCTACTCTGACTGCAGTAGGCGTTGCCAACAGAACCTGGTACAGACCTTCCCACTTTGGACTCGCCCAGTTTTTCCTTTTCGTCACTTTCAGCCAGACCCACGACCCTGGGGCCAAGACTGCTTCCACCGGTCTGGTCTGTTTCTTATCTGAAAAAGAGTTAAACTGCAAAACAGATTTATTCCTTAACAATTTTTTCATATATTCTGCTAACGAACTGTCAGCCTCCTGCTTTGCAGGCATGAGAGCTTTCCACTGAGGCACATAATATGCTCTCCCAAAAACCATTTCAAAGGGAGTCAAACCCTTTACATTTGGAACCGTTCTCATACTCAGCAGTGCTAAAGGCAGACAGTATATCCAATTCTTTTGGGTCTCCTCTACTAGCTTCCTAAGCTTACTTTTTAGGGTACCATTGTACCTTTCCACCAGTCCTGCTGACTGTGGGTGGTAGGCACAATGGTTCTTTAAGGAGATACCAAAAAATCTCCCAAGCTGGTGAATCGTCTGATTCACAAAATGGGTGCCATTGTCACTATAAATCCTCTCCGGAATGCCAAATCTAGGGATTACTTCTTTTATCAGGGCTTTTGTCACTGTTGCTGCATCCGGGTTTTTGGTTGGAAAAGCTTCTACCCATTTAGAAAACATGTCTACAATAACTAAACAAAACTTCTTCCCTTCACATTTATTCAATTCTATGAAATCCATACAAATAGTATGGAACGGGTATGGTGGTATAGGAAAACTTCCTTGCTTGGTTTTAAATGCTCCTTGTGCATGGTGCTTGTTACAAGTATGACAAGCTGCACAAATTTTTTTTGTGTAGTTTATGTATTCATATGTTTGGAATATTCGATTTACTAACTGTACCATCCCCCCTGTTGAGACATGGCACTGCCCATGGCTCAACAAAGCTGCATATCTAAATAAATTAGACGGCAATATCGGTTTTCTTTCTTTGGAAATGTACAGTCCATTCTCAAAAATTGCACCTCGTTTTACCCATTTTTGTTTTTCTGCTTTTGTAGTAAGCGTCTGCATTGTTTTTAACATGTCTAAATCTAAAATCTCAGAGGGTTGTAATTCCTCATTTAAAAGTAAAGTTTCTGAGTCTGAGGCTGCTTACTTTGCAGCTGCATCAGCTCATGCATTACCTTTTGAAATCTTATCCTGTTGTTTTGTATGAGCTACACATTTACAAATAGCTACTTTGGTAGGTAACTGAATAGATTCTAATAGCTCCAAAATAAATTGCGCATGATTAATAGGTTTTCCACTGGATGTAATCATTCCTCTATTTTTCCATTGTTGTGCAAATACATGTACTGTAGAAAAAGCATACTGACTGTCAGTATATATGTTTACACACTTGTTTTTTGCTAAAGTGCATGCTCTCGTCAAAGCTATCAACTCTGCTGCTTGTGCAGATAAGTTATGTGGTAAGGATTGGGCTTCTAAAATTTCAGTGTCTGTAACTACTGCATATCCCACCAGATTCTTCCCTGTAGGACCCCTTCTGCATGAGCCGTCCACGTAATATGACACCTCAGCATTATCCAAGGGCATATCTGTAAGATCTTGTCTAGGTAAAGCTAACTGTTCAATTTCCTGCAGGCAGCTGTGTGGTGTGCCCTCCGCAGGAGTTGGAAGTAATGTTGATGGATTCAATGTCGTACATCGTTCAATTGTCATATGAGGTTGGCTCAGCAGTATAGTCATACATGAAAGATGTCTAGCAGGAGAAAGGTATGCCATTTTCTCTTGTAGTAAAATTATTGCAACTGCATGAGGCACTCTCAATGTGAGAGGGTGAAATAACACCACTGAGGCTGAAGCCTGTACTGCCATTGCGGCTGCAACTACTGCTTGTACACAGTGAGGCAAAGATCACGCCACTGGGTCTAACTGTGATGAATAGTAAGCTATGGGGCGTTTCTTGTCCCCATGTTGTTGTGTCAATACTGACGTCATGTACCCTTGCTTACAATCTATGGTCTGAAAAAAACGTTTGTGATAATTTGGAAGTCCAAAAACTAATGAAGAAGCTATCAACTGCTTCAACCTGCAGAAAGCCATTTCTGCTTCTGTTGTCCATTGTAAAATATCTAGTGCTGCCATTGGTGTCTTATATATCAAATCAGTCAGTGGAGCAGATTCTAAAGCATAATTTGGTATCCAGCTCCGACAAAAATTAGTTGTACCTAAGAAAGACATCGTTTCTTTCTTGGTTGTTGGTTTGGGTGCTTGCAAAATTGCTGTTTTTCTTTCCTCATCTAGTATTCTACCTTCATTGGATATTACATATCCCAAGTATCTAACTTGTTCTCTCCAAAGTTGTAACTTACTTTTGTTTGCTTTGTGTCCTTGTATTGCTAAAAATTTCAATAATGCTACAGTATCCTCCCTGCACTGCTGCTGGGTGGGGGCTGCTAGCAAGATGTCATCTACATAAAGTAGAATTTGACTACCTCCCGGTGGGGTAAACCCTGCCAGGTTGCTAGCCATTTCTTGTGCAAATATTGTTGGGCTCTCACAATATCCCTGTGGTAGTTGAGTATATGTATACCTTTTACCCTGAAATGTAAATGCAAACCAATATTGACTATCAGGATGTATAGGAATTGAAAAGAAAGCATTGCTAATATCTACCACAGATAAATACTTCTGTTGCGGTTCTAAATCATTTAACAAGGTATGTGGGTCTGGCACCGTAGGTGCTCTAGGTATTACTGCATTATTTACAGCTTGTAAATCTTGTACCATCCGCCATTCCCCATTTGCTTTTTTAACAGGAAATAGGGGTGTATTACATGGTGAATCAGGAGATTCTACCAGTACTCCTTCTTTGAGTAATGCTGCTATTATAGGCTTAATTCCTATTTCTGCATCCTTTCTCAAAGGGTATTGTCTTTTCTGTGGTCAAAACGCTGACTTTGGGGTAATTGTAACTGGTCCTGCTGTTCGAATAAGTCCTACATCTGACTTGCCTGTTGACCACAGAGTTGTTGGAATTTCACACAAGGCCTTTTCTTCTTCTTCTAATAAAAATGCTAATCAGCTGTCCTCGCTAGATTGCAAGTGTACAGCTGGATGTGTCTGTGTCAACCAATTCAGTTTTTGTTTTTGTATCCCTTGTCCTGACAGTTCTAAATCAGTCTGTTTCTCCCATCTTGTTACATTTTCTCCTAAGTCTGCCCATTTAACACTTTTGTTCTTTGTCAGGCTGACATGTGGCAACCGATTTGATCTATACAATGCAAGGAATTCTTGAGGTAATGAACAGCTAACTACACTGTTCCCCTCTGTATCCCAGTACAAAGTACGCAAAACCAATCTAGTTGCACAATTTCTAAACAGTTCTTGCTCATACTCTCTATCAGGTCCTGGTGTAGTACAGTAGCATAGAGTACAGTGTAACAAATGCTGTTGATCAGTGTCAAGGGAGGGGGCTTTACTGATGGCTATGTTCATCAGTTCCTCGGTCACTGCCCCTGGACCAGTCGTGACTAGGTCCTGGCTGTACCAATAAAAGGTTTCACCCTCTGATCGCACTACAAAGGTATCCATTTGTCTCTGTGCCTCCATACCTTGTACAGTTGGAACTACTGCTATGCCTAATATCTGCATAAGGTCCCTGCCCAATAGGTTTACTGGACACTTTGCAGAAACAACTACTTTACTTCTCTGGGTCATACCTGAAACAGGGTCAGTTATTGCTATATCATGAGAGAGTGGCTCCCTGTATAGCTGTCCGTTTGCTGCTTTTACTAATATATAATCAGGTGATTTGGAATGTTCTGGTAACTTGGAGGGGTGTATCAAAGTCTGTGATGCTCCTGAGTCACACAGGAATTTGACTTCCCTTCCCTCCACCAGAAGTGTCACTTCTGGTTTTGTATCTGCTAGGTAGAGCTCCAGGCTCAACAATGCTAAATCTAAAATTTCATTTCCATTTTCGTCTAAGTCAATTTGTACTTCCTCTACTCCTTCTACTACATTGGCATTTGTCTTTCCTATTCTAGCTGTTACTGGTGATTCCTGACTTTCATATGATGTATCCTCACTATCATATAGTCAGTCCTCATCCCCTTTATCTTCCGTCGTTGCTTTCTTACTTTGTTTACAGTCCCTAGCTAGATGCCCTTTCTTTCTGCACTTGAAGCATTCACCTCTCTTTTTCCTCTCTTCAAAATCTTCTGATCGTTTATCAGACTGCTTGTTTCCCTGGGCATTCTTCTTGCCCTTTTTACCTGACTGCAATACAAATACTTCGGCTCCGTCCTCAGCAGTGAAGACTTGCGCCTTCTTTTTCTTTTTACTATTAAAATGTCTCTCAGCATGTCTAGCGTATTCGAGTAAGGCTTGTAGCCTCCCTGTTCGATGATCTATCATATGCTTCATAATGAAGCTACTAATAGGTGCAATGCAACCTTTCGAAAATGCATTTTTTAATTGTTGTTCATACGGGGAATCAGTTGTTTGGTTCTCAGGAACCGACATACCGCTATGATTATTAAAGCATTCTAATAATCTAGCATAATATCCATCTATTGTCTCATTTTCCTGTTGTATGCATTGATTAATGCAAGTCCAGTCTGCTCTAGGTTTCCATTTCTCAGAGATTCTGTCTATCAGACCTTTCACTCTGTTGTCTAACTCTGCGTCACTATGTGGGAGTGGCCTAAGTTCTGCATTACGAGGATTCCAGGTGCCACAAATCATGTGCCAATCTGGACCTATAATTTGTCTTACTACTTTTTCTACTTCTTCCCCATTCAAGTGGTAACTTAACCTCATGCCTTGTAAATCTTCTAAAAATTTCGTAAAATTAACTTTCGGATGGGGGATTCCCTCGGTAGCCTTCCGGATATCTTCCGGTGTCCATGGTCTATATACTAAGAGTGTTGAATCCTGCCCTTCCTGTCCTGCCTGAGGATTTGGAACTTCTATAAGTGGGCATATTTCCTCCTCACTCTCATCCTGTAGATTTCTCTCTATGTGGTATAATTCTGTGTCCCTATGTGTTTTACGTGTTCGGAACCTAGTCTCAATAGGATCTCTAACAAATGGTTGTGGTCTTACTGAAACTTCAAGATAACGCGGAGGCGGACCAGCCTGTCCACTCACTTCATATCCTGAAAAGGGTAAGGGAGGGGGCAAGGGAGGAGGAGGAGGAGGCGCTGTAGCTATTAACAAGTTATTATCCTCTTTGTCTAAAAATAATGTTTTTGAATTTTTAAGCTTCTGTTCCCTACAATTTGCTTCCTCAATCCACCTGTGTGCTTGAGGTATGCCTAGTTGGCGTTGCTTTTTTGCCTGACCTCCTGCATCAGATTTAAGCTGTTTAAGGAGTTTAACTAGTGTAAGTTTATCTAGTTTACCATCAAATTCATATTTGTTAACCCATTTCGTATAATACCTAACATTATCAGCACGCTGTAATTGCATGTATTTTGCGTCTTCGGTTAGGGGCGGATCTCGCGAGGTTTTAGTGCACTGATTACCCATGTCAAAGAAAATGTTACGTAACCCTTTTTTATCACGAGATGTCAATTTCTTAGTTCCTGTTTACAGTTTATCTAGAATAACTGTCTACCTTATTCTGTTACCCTGATCTATGACAGAATATACAGTACTTCCTTTTGTCCCTGATCTGCAAAA
The DNA here is from genome assembly GCF_019279795.1 of Protopterus annectens. Classification (NCBI taxonomy): domain Eukaryota; kingdom Metazoa; phylum Chordata; order Ceratodontiformes; family Protopteridae; genus Protopterus; species Protopterus annectens. The sequence goes on from NC_056731.1 coordinate 686,484,676, forward strand.
CAAATCTTGACAATAATATACTGAAACCTAGTCCCTGATCTAAAACAGAAAAAAGGCAAATTGTTCCTACCTGAGCCTCCTGGTCTTGAAAATGGTCAAATTCCACTCTTCGGCCACAGATCAGAAAGTGGCCAGCCTCTTTACACACGACAATTCAGTCGGAGGTCTTTTCACTCAAGAAGAACCATTTTGGTAACTTCTCCTGCGCAGTATTCGACCACCGATACACTCTGATCTGCAGCTTACCAAGGGAATTCCGTCTCGAAAGGACCAAATTGTTAAATAAAAAATCAGAATTCAATACACAGGAGGTTCAGATTCAAAAGTTTACTAGTGTACACCAGGAGGCAAAAAACCATACAAGTACAGAATTTTGTCTGACATGATGCAGGAAGTACAGAATATTTTATAGTGTTTGCATTCAAGTTATGCCCACCTTACTGACGTGGTTAGTCACAAGGCATCTACATCACTTTTACTAACAGTATTCTATTCATCTAATAATGCTGATGCAGTACATTTAAAAAAACTTTTCCTTTAGATACAATACGGCCTTGCTATCCAGCTGGCCAGTCATAATGTCTTTCTGTAAAGTTACTTCTTAAAGGTCTCATATCAGTTCGAATACAATTGCAGATTCAGACTTTAAATTCACCTCTTTGTTCACTGTTTCACTTTCTCACCAGCTGTGTTTTTATCTTACAGAGACAAATTACTACATCAGGAAAGGAAGATCCAAGGACAAGTTATCTTATCAGGAAGAAGCGGAAGATTTACACATTTTAATTTCCTGACCCAGCAGATAATCACTTATGAAAAGCATAACATTAAGCTTGCTGAGCTGGCAGCTGCCAGGGTCAGGGGTCAAAGCACACTGCAGTTTCAGAAGCTACTTGCATTTACACATGAATTTATCCCTTCTGTTATATGATTACTAGAATAAAATGCATTATAAACTACCTTGCTTTTAAACTAGCATTTCACATATATTTAAATACATATTTTTCTAACAAGGATATCTATCACCTTGTGTCCCCAGGTCTCTCATTACATGTTAGGTACGTAATGGGTTAACATCTGTGTGGTAATTTGTGGGCACTTACTGTATATCCACGGTGGTTGTCTATACACAGTTCTGCAATTAGCTTGCTGACATGGCTATGGCTCCAGTTGTCTGTTTCTATGTGGCCCTTTTGTGGGTTGCTTGTGTCAGCTGGGGGTCGGATATGGTGGGCAGTTTGTACTCCTCTGCATACATGTTCAGTCACAGTCCTTCCATGTTGGCCTGTACCTATGGGACATATATACGGAACGGGGGAGGTCCCAGGACCAAGCCTTGTGGGATGCCACTCATATCTGCTTTGTAGTCTGACATGGATGCAGCATGTCTGACCATGTCAGTTCTGTCCTTGGTCTGGTTTGCAACCCCTCTACTGACATAGGGGTTTATATTTAAGCTGGTAAACATATCCATACTAAACTCGTAGGGTATTGTCTGGAAGCATATGCACGGTCCAGCTACACTGTGTGGACCACATTGCCTTCATCAATGACCTTAATGACTGTTTCAAATGGGTCAAACATGTTTAGGGGCAGGATCTGCAGTTACGACAGCCACACTGGGTAGGGTCCGGTGTCAGTAGGTCCACAATAGCTTTATGTCTGCGGTACATACTGATCCTTTCCATAGCTGTGCAGACCAAGCTTGTCAGGATCCTGGGGTGGTAGTTTGCAATATCCATTCAGGCAACACCTTTGTTGTGAAGGACCACTGTTGTTGTACACTGCTCTTTGGATACATATCCTGTGGTAAGGCTGACATTGGGCAGTAGTGTGATTTGGCATTCCATTATTCTTGGAGTCCATGTTGGCCTCAGCCCAGGACACCATCACATACCTTTGCTGCTGTGTGTTTTGCTTTGCAGATGATGGCTGTTACCTCAGCATCTGCAATGTCAGGGGCCCAGCAGGCTGCTGGGATAGATATTTTGCATTCTGGGGGGGGGGGGGGTTTGCACTGAACCTGTCAGGTTGTATGTTGGCAATATGTGTGTGTGCTTGGTATGTTGTTTGTAATATCTGTGTGATTCGGAGCATATCTGTGAATTCCCATCATGGTTCCTACCATCAGTTAAGTAATCCTTGTGATTATCCTTAGTGTCCTGTACAATTTGTATCTTCATAAGTTCATAGGTTCATACTAGGCTATCCACCCTAGGGCATTAGTAAGCCTAGCCAGAGTGTGTGTGTCTTTCGCCGCCCCTTGCTATGTGACTATTATGGCCATTTATGATTTTCTTTACTGTGCCTCTGTCTGGACGTGACACAGTGAAGACCCCCAGTGTACATGTACGATCATCCATCCACTTGGCAATAATCCTGTTGAGGGGTGTCAGTGAGGGGCTCTGCCTAATATGGATTGGGATCCTGTTTCTGGGTGTGGGGAGCCTCTGGGTTATGTATCTGTCCCTCCAGCACATCCTATTGCATTATGTGTTGAGGCTGACATCTGTCACTCTCACAGCTCCAATGGCTTTGATTTCCTGTGGTGGAGCATGTCCATTACTCCTGTGTTGGACATGGCCTTGTACAACAGACATACAATGCCTCTGTGTAGGCAGTCTGAGACTGCATTCAGCTGGGGTGTCTACAGCCAGGCAGCATATGACATATATTTGACACCCTTTATCCTCTTGGTGGGGTACCTTTGAGGTCTTCCTAACCGGTGCAGATGTAATGTACGGTACATCCCATATGAGTCATTGTACTAGATTATGGGTCTGATAAGGGAACAGAACAGGGGCACAGTGACCTCTGTTGATGTAGATGTGAATCCTTTCATGACACGGTGTCCAATATAGACAGTCTTCCTAGCCACATTGGCATTGTGAGTGTCACATGACAGGTTACTGTCGACTTGTGTCCCTAGGTCCCTGATTACTCCTTGCATACATAATGGTTTACCACATATGTGGTAATTTGTGAATACCTTGTCTGGTATTTGGTGGGACATTCATACTGTCCAGTGTCTTCAGGATGTCTGGGTGGGGTTCCTGTGTGTGAGAGTGTGGTCTGTCGCATGCTACAGACTGTACAGCAGTTTTGACTTCACTTAGGTGCACATGGGTGGTCTCCGCTGCTTCGTGCATTGTCAGTTACCTGGCCGTATGGGTGTCTGTGCTGCATATGGATACTCCCTTTCCTTTGATGTTTTGGTCCAGGTGATGGGGCCATAATGCATGATATGTGGTATAACCTGGTAGTGCTGGTGTGCTATCAGTAGGCTTGCAGCAGGCTTCTGTCACTGCACAGACATCGATGTTCTCCATACTGGGAAGTGCCTCAGGTGCATGCATATTGCAGTTTATACATCTGGCATTGGTCAGCATTACCCTTATGTTTCTTACCACTTATGTTTTCTAGGGTGGTGGGTTAGTCTTTTTGGCCTTGCCTACGTACGGCTCTATGGAGGTGGCAAAGGCCTTATCCAGTATCCAGACGCCCAGGGGTAACAGGTGCAAGCCATCCCTGGAACAGCAGCATGGCTTGTCATGCATGACATCTCAAGCAGACAGACATTAGACCCTCTTGGAATGACAGCTGTAACTGTGCCACCTGTTAAAGCTGATCATTCTGTGTTTGTACTGTGGCATCATTCTTGGTGAGGGTTGGATGCTGCAAACGGCCAGTGTCATACCGGCCTGGAGTACATACTCAGAGAGCTCATCCATGTCTCTTTTCATGTAGTCCAGGGAGGTACATCTCAGGTCATTCACACCAGCATGGACAATGAGTGCATCATATTTCTGCTTGCTTTGGGGTGACCTGCGTACTTGTGTTATGTGGCATATTGTGGCAGCCTACAGGCAGCTTACTGTACCCTTTCCCTTGTTCAGTCTGGTGAGTGGGACATCAGTGTGTCTGCCTATACAGACACCTATTACAACTGTATCAGGCATGTTGTTTCTCCTTCTGGCCTGTAACTGTTTGGCACACCAGCTTTGTGTACTATGTGTTGCATGTGCTATGTTTGGAGGTTGTGGTTGCTTGGGATCTGCTTTGGAGGCCTCTGTTGGTGTGGTGTGTTTGTAATTAGGGCCTCCAGGAATGTTTTTCTGTGTTTATGTGTTTGATTTACAGTTGTGATAGGTCTATGTGGGACTGGGTTTGTGGTGTATGTGGTTACCTTCTCATCCTGACTAGTTTTGACAGTACTGAGTTGGGGGAGCTCAGCCTCCGGTTTGGATAAATGGTTGCATCTCTCACATATATTTGTATTTATTGGGGGGAGTTGTGGGTTGTCTGTGTACTTGGGGCAGGTGTCACATTGCCTCTGGATTCACAGATTCTACTTGTTGTGGCTGGCCTTAGTGGATTGTATGTGTGGACATATTTTATTGCCATACTACTGATCAGTGATTACTTCCCTTTTTATGTTTGCTCTATCATGTAGTACCTTCCTCATTCTCTTGCATGGTTTGGTAATGGCTGGAGTCCAGCATGCCAGATGCCTGCGTGTATGGCATTGTGTCTTGTTGTTATTTGTGATTGCATAATCCAAGCATTCCTGGCTGTGTTCATGGAATGCCTGTATAACATGTTCTGCGGTGTGTCCCATATTCTGCACTTGCACAGGGCCTTTCGTGGATTCCACATCGGTTTGGAGGGGTGCAACCTATGCTTTACACATGTTTTTCACTGTGGTTTTCTGGCCAGGGACTGTGGTCAGGATGTGTATATCCAATGTGATTACTCTATGGTCTGGTCTTACCAGTGAGGGATACACTTCTCATCTTGCCATCCAGTACACATGTTGCTGATTATCACATCCAGTATGCTTACCCCTCTTGTGGTAGTGGTACATTGTTCCTGGGCATTTTGGTTTATGGATTCTGGGAACTTTTCTCCTACTGTGTTGGTGCTAGTATAATGCTCCCAGTGTATGTCTGGGTATTTTCAGTCAAGCAATATAATGTGGTTTGGGGGGCTTGATATATTCATGTATTCCAAAAAAGGCCAGGTGCAGTTCCGGGTGTTAGGATAGTAGTCTGCAGCAGGCTATATACTGGGAGGCGGTTTTAGCCATTGGTATTTGACCATGGCTAATCCATGCTGCTTCTTGTTGTGGTACCAACATGGGGGTGTGGTTATCCTTGACATTTATTGCTAGTCACCCTCCTTTTGTAGCTTGTTCCATGTTTTGCCGCTGTACAGCACAGTATGAGGTGTAACCTGGTAGTGTTAGGGTGCTGATGTGAGCCTTAACCCAGTTTTCTATTACAGGACTGATATCAACATTCTCCATACTGTGTGTGTTTACACTGCACGCATCTTGCTGTTTAGACTTCTGGCATTGGGTAGCATTACATCTAGGTTCCTATCCCTTGTGGTACCTATGAAGGTGGATTTGTGTTTTGAGACTTACCTATTCAGGGCATGCTGTGGGTACTGACAGCCTTTGCCAGTATCCATGGGGCCTGGACTGATAGGTGCACGCCACCCCTAGCAGGTGGTGCATCATGTCATGCTCAGCATGTCTTTCCAGGCTGAAACACATTGGCTACCCTTTGACTAACTGCATTACTTCAGCCAGTTATTGCAATTGATCATCCCATTGTCATTTTGTGGCTTCATGCTTGGTGAGGGTGGATGTTAGTCTGGGTCCTCAGGTGTGCATATAGTACATGGTGTTACATAACTTAACACATGGCATTCATGCCTCAGGTGGTGCTGCAGGGCTGCCTCTGTCGGATGCACATATTACACTCCCTGTACATGTTTGTGAGCAGGTCATGTCATTTTAGGCATCCCTGTTATTATTTGAGTGAGTCAGAGGGGGTATCATTCCCAGGGTTCCTACTGAGCCAGTGTATGTGCTATGTGTTTCCTCTTTGCCAAGGCCAGGGCATACTGGGCACGCCTCCTTCTGCCTACTGGGGCAGGCTCAGGTTGTTCCTCCTCCGAGTCACGCTCTGCCTGTGATGGCCTTGGCAATGGTGGGGGGCTGTTTGGCCAAGCCCTATGCTGGTCCTGCCGCAGCTGTTTTCGCAAGATCATATTATGTAGCATAGCACATACCATGACAATTTGGGTACATGTAGTTGGTGAGTACTGCAAGGCTCCACCAGATGTGTCTAGACACCGGAACCATGACTTGAGCAGCCCAAACACACGCTCTATTATATTACGTGTTTGTGCATGTGCCTCATTATGGCATTCCTGTTCAGGTGTGTGTGCGTTTCTGATGGGTGTCATCAGCCACGGCTCCAGTGCATAACCTGCATCCCCCACTAGGTTTCCGTGTGGGATGTCCCCATTGGCAAATGTCTGGTACAGCTGCGTCAAATGGCAGATGTGGGAATCATGGTAGCTCCCAGGGCAGCCAGCACACACATTCATTTTTATGCCCTGGGCATCGCACACGACCTGGCAGTTGATGGAGGGGAAGCCCTTGCGGTTTATGTAGGCCCTACCCCGCTCACCGGCTGGTGCTTTGATGCGTATGTGCGTGCAGTCTATTGCACCCACTACCTCAGGGTATTCCGCTATTTGCTGGAAGAGACGCATATTGCTGGCCAATACCTCACGGGCATTGGGGAAATATACATGATCACCGACATGTGCTGACATGGCATCCAGGAACTGGTGCAGTACCCTGGAGGCTGATGCCTGTGATATCCCCATCATATCACCAGTTGGTCTTTGGAAGGTACCTGTTGCTAGTATTCTTAGGCCAACACATACCTTGGTTTCCACTGGGATGGGTTCCCCTCTGTTGGTTCTGTGTGTGAGGTGTGGCCTGCACAGCTCGACTATTTGCTGCAGGAGCTCTCTGTCCACTCTATAGCGCTCTACTATCTCCAGCTCATGTAACCCGTGGTAGGTGACCCTGGGCCTGTACACTCTTCTCCGTCTCCTCACTGTGGGTTGTCTGGCACCATCTGCATTGTCACCACCCTCAGCAAGACGCCTATGTGTCATTATGACAGCTATGGCAGCCCCTAGCATTTCTGCTCTGAGTTCAGCTTTTTCAGTTTTCACTTCTAATAGCTTACTCCTGTCTTGCAGTGTCTCTTGAGAGAAACATCCTGCACTGCTGTTTGCAGAGTTTTAAGTGCTGGGCTGGGCTACTATTCTGCCTGTGTAATTGCCTGTTTTCTAATTGTTTTCACCTGCTAGCTCCAGCAGTATTCCCTGCTAGCTTCCTACTAATTCTGTTGCTTCCTTTTTCCTTTCTGTTTCCTCAGGGGGGAGCAGCGTGCATACCAGCAGAAATGCGCTCACAGTGGCTTACACGCATGCAGACATGCTTACACGGTTCAGGATCTGCCTATTCGGGTTAAAACGCGCGCACACCAGCAGAAACAGTCTTACAAGTCTGCCAACAGGCTTCCACATGCTCAGTCTGCCCTACACGCGTACACACTAGCGTAAACAGTCTTCAAAGTCTACCAACACGCTCCCACATGCTCAGTCTGCCTTACACACGCACACTGCCCTACTCGCGCTTCATGGTGTGCACACGTGCGAATGCACGACCAGCAAGAAACTTTGGTGTAAGTAACAGTGTACACCTTCCATTTCTTGACTTTCCCATGCTTATCTGGTGGCACTCCTCTTTCCCTGATCTGTGTCTGTCATCTGCCATGTTACACTGACCTCCAATGAACTGCATTTCTTTCTACCATTCCCCCCTGTGATGTCACCTATCTCCTACTCTATTCCTCCCCCTTATGCATCTCTTACACTACTCAGACTGTGCTCATTTGCTATGTGACTGTGGGATTCAGTATCCTAACCCTCATTTACATAAGATTGCCTACTAATGCTTAGTTACATGTCTTAGACTCAGCTTCCCCCCTTAGCAACCACTACATGGTGGCCATGTTGTTTTTGGTCTGCTGGTCTCTGCATTGCCATTCCATGTATTGCATAAAACCCACATTTGTGGGTTTATAACCTTCATTTTTATGTTTTATACAGCGCAGCCCATTTTGTGCAGGGCTGCGTTGAGTTTAAACATCGGCGATCGCCGAAAAAAAAAAAATTATATTTTTTTAATATTTGCATCAGGTTACCTTGCCAATGGCCACATATTTGGCCATTGACATGCTGCCTGACACATATGCACCCTTTATTTGGAGCTGACATGGCTCCATTGTGATTTTTGCAGAAACGCACTCAGTTTGTCAACTGAGTACATTTCTGCAGCTAAAACATCTCTTACACAGGCTGGTTTCTGCTTCGTGAATCGCTAATATACCTCATTTGCATACCTTTCGGCTGCAAGTGAGGTATTTAGCATATCCATGCCCAGTCCGTGTAAGAGACGTTTTAGCTGGTCTCTTACACGGAGTTTCGGGCTGTTCCTGGATCGCGAGGCTTGCATGGAGTGTTACACGTCTCTTACACTCCGTGCAAGCCTTCGTGAATCCTGCCCTATAACTTTCCTTCTAATTTTAATAACCTTATTCAAATACTATATGAAAAATCTACTGCATATGTTAAACTAGGATCACATAGATCAGGCCCTATAACAATCAAAAAGGGAACTAAACAAGGCTGCCCTTTATCACCATTGCTATTTGCATTACTTATAGAACCCTTTGCAAATCAAATCAGATCAAACAACAACATAAAGGAAATATATATTAATAAAACGTTAAACCTTAAAATCCAACTCTTTGCTTATGACATACTTTTAACTCTCTCAGATACCAATGAGTCTTTGAATGCTCTATTTAACTCCATGCATAAATTTAAACTATTTCAAGCCTAAAATTTAATGAAAACAAAACTGAAATTATGCCTTGTAACTGTAGAAAAATATATAAACAAAAGATTTTCCAAATATATAGTAACAGAAAATAAATTATTATACTTGGGAATAAATCTACTCAATGAATTAACAGATTCTCTAATATTTAACTATAATAAAATACTAGAAAAAATAGAACAAACAATTGGTTATTGGAATAAATACATCTTTTCAACAGCAGACAGATTATATATTATTAAAGCAATCATATTTCCCAAAATATTATTCTTAATACAAAACTTTTCATTACCACCTCCCAAATATATTATTCATAGATACAATAAACTAATTTTAAATCTTCTGTGGTTTCCAAATAAACCCCGCATAGCCTTAAATAAGCATTTACCAGATTGGGAAGATGGTGGAATTAATTTACCAGATATTGATTTATATATTACCTCCACTGTTTTTAAAAATATAACACTATGGTTAAATAATTCATACACATCTATATGGAAACAAGCACATGATCAGATTTACATAGAATTTAATTACAATCATATACAAGACAATTTAACTGTAATATCATCACCCCTTATATGGATGTTAAAAGATTATTTTCTAGGGAAAATGAGTAATATCAATAAATTACCATCAAACTATATAGGCTCTACACTATCAGTGTTCAAAACATATATAAACAAAATACCAAATATTAATTCTTGGATTTTTCTTATTTTCCCTATAGCTTTTACACCCACTATTCTAGACACATCCCAAATCCTTAAAATGAATATACTCAAGAAAGAATCATTATTCTTTTGGCATCAACTTATAGAGAAAGGGGAAATATTAACAAATAAACAGATAACTTACAAATATAATATAAACAAAGACTACTGGTTGCTTTTACAAAATCTAAGACATTTTCTTATAAATAAAGTAGAACAAATGCAACCCTCAGTTAGACATGAAGCTCCAAAACTCATTGAATACCTTTTTCTTATCACAAAACAACCTTATCAGGGTACATATTACTTATCTAATATCTATAAAATTGTTAAAAAAACAAAAAATGATCATGAAAAATCATACTGGCATTATTATACTTTAATAAACAACCATCCTCCAATTGAAGAAGAAAAAAGAAATATTCTAAAATCTTCAAAATTTTCTACATTATCAAAATACTAGCAATTATTCACTTGGAGATATCTACACAGAAGTTTTTATACACCACATAGGCTAGCCAAAATGTTTTCTAGTGAAGATCAATGTTCGAGTTGCCAAATCAATATAAAAGCAGATTGGCAGCATGTTTTTTTATTAATGTAAATGTCTCAATATGTACTGGAAGTCTATTAACTATTTTTTCAGACTGTTTATAATGATAATTTTCAATTAACAAAGTCTATAATTTTATTCAATTCTCCTATTCCAAACTGTGTACCAAAAAAAGACACTAAAATCTTATGGTCACTATTGGCAATTTCATGTAAAATCAAAAATATACATTGGAAAATTGAGGCTTCTCCTACGTTCGAGGAATTTAAGAATTTAACATCAACAGTTGCTCACATGGAAATATTAACAATTAAGGACAGAACTAAAAGATCTACTTCATACTATTACTCTTGGATGAAAGTACTGGAAATACTCGAAAAAATTGATGAAGATATATCATCTTATGTTTCTAACTTTATATAATATAGAATTCCAATGTTATTGCATAGACACCAATGTAAATAGTTATATAATGGTTTGAAGTTGGTAATGTTTTAGAATTGTAAATATGTTATCTATATTTCATGTAATGTTTCTTAAGACATCTTATTTTAAAAAATAAAAAAAATATTTAGTGAAAAAAACATTTAAAATATGTAGGGGGCGAATTGTGTTTTTGGTGAATTGAGCTTTCGGTGAAAAGTGCACACTAATTTGAGTTTGGGTGAACTGTGCTTTCAGTGAAATGTCCTAGATCTGACTTAATACTTACCAACATAGTGGTTGTCTGTACTAACCCCTGTGTGTTGGCCCATATGGTCAGGTTGAATCACAATTCAATCTCATTCACATTCAAAATCATACCTTACACCCCCTCAAGAGCAGAAAGGATGAAACATTTATCCAATGCAAACAATAGCCTCCTAACCGATGCCATAAATAGCTGCAAACCTCCTGCTAACACTGTCAACAATGCCTGCTATATATAGGTGTACACAAATGGCCTGTATAAAAACCTATGCATATGTATAGAGTTAGCTGAACATGAATGGATCAAAACAAGGTCCTCACAGAAAACAAGTCACTCTTGTGGTCATCTCAAGCATAAACTGGTTATTCAACAAGTTGAAGAAAGTAATGTCTAAGAACATGGGTGAAGTGACTCAGCAGAGGAAGGACATCCTCCACAGCTTGAACAACAAAATTAGCTATTTTGTAAAGTTCTCTATGGCCACATATGAACCTCAACTTGCATCCCTATTAAAAGATAATCCGGAGGCATTCTTTAGCTATGTCAGAAATCTAAAAGTGAAGAAAGAGCCAACTTTGTGCAGAACTAATAGTGTATATTACCACTCATACCAAACCTGAGGACATCACCAACCTGCTACCAGACAGTTTGGGGCCAACTTCACTCCCTTTCTCCACTAGACATACCCCAAAGCATACCTGTCACCAGTCCTCTACCTAGTATCTGCAAACAGCAGTTCATAACCGGACTTTCCATGGGAAGAAAAACACCCTCTATGTGACTGGATGACATAGCATGTTGCCTACTAAATGGTATGAAACAGGACCTAGCAGAACCAGTTGGCTCTCTCTTCAACCACAATGTAAGTACTGGGTTTGTCCCAGCAGAGTGGAACACATCAGCAGTAATTCCCTTGCAAA